>NC_059202.1:45232512-45556980 GCF_020615455.1 Coregonus clupeaformis
CCTACTTCCCTTTTCCCTTAAGTTTTAATAAACTTTCTGGTGTGACGCAATTGTGGTCCTCTTGTCGTCTGTCTGAATCGTGACACTATAGCAGAACAGCGATGATCAAATGCTCAAATACATACACAGAACTTCTGATTATCTTCTTGCCTTAGTACCTGACTTGCATATCTTAGACCACCCTTTGCAAAATTTTACATACAAATGTCATCAGTGAATATAGAATTCACTGAAGTATTTTGTTCATAGAATATAACACATTGTTTTCATCAGAAGAGAAATGTGCGTAATTGTGTTCACTGTTTCCGGCAATCAGTAAATACTACTGCACAAAATTCTACAGTGAGGGAAAAAATCCCACTGACAAAGAAATGATCAGTCTATAATTTTAATGTTAGGTTTTATTTGAACAGTGAGAGACAGAATAACAACAATCCTAAAAAACGCATGTCAAAAATGTTATAAATTGATTTGCATTTTAATGAGGGAAATAAGTATTTGACCCCTCTCAATCAGAAAGATTTCTGGCTCCCAGGTGTCTTTTATACAGGTAACGAGCTGAGATTAGGAGCACACTCTTAAAGGGAGTGCTCCTGATCTCAGCTTGTTACCTGTATAAAAGACACCTGTCCACAGAAGCAATCAATCAATCAGATTCCAAACTCTCCACCATGGCCAAGACCAAAGAGCTCTCCAAGGATGTCAGGGACAAGATTGTAGACCTACACAAGGCTGGAATGGGCTACAAGACCATCGCCAAGCAGCTTGGTGAGAAGGTGACAACAGTTGGTGCGATTATTCGCAAATGGAAGAAACACAAAATAACTGTCAATCTCCCTCGGACTGGGGCTCCATGCATGATCTCACCTTGTGGAGTTGCAATGATCATGAGAACGGTGAGGAATCAGCCCAGAACTACACGGGAGGATCTTGTCAATGATCTCAAGGCAGCTGGGACCATAGTCACCAAGAAAACAATTGGTAACACACTACGCCGTGAAGGACTGAAATCCTGCCGCGCCCGCAAGGTCCCACTGCTCAAGAACGCACATATACATGCCCGTCTGAAGTTTGCCAATGAACATCTGAATGATTCAGAGGAGAACTGGGTGAAAGTGTTGTGGTCAGATGAGACCAAAATGGAGCTCTTTGGCATCAACTCAACTCGCCGTGTTTGGAGGAGGAGGAATGCTGCCTATGACCCCAAGAACACCATCCCCACCGTCAAACATGGAGGTGGAAACATTATGCTTTAGGGGTGTTTTTCTGCTAGGGGGACAGGACAACTTCACCGCATCAAAGGGACGATGGACGGGGCCATGTACCGTCAAATCTTGGGTGAGAACCTCCTTCCCTCAGCCAGGGCATTGAAAATGGGTCGTGGATGGGTATTCCAGCATGACAATGACCCAAAACACACGACCAAGGCAACAAAGGAGTGTCTCAAGAAGAAGCACATTAAGGTCCTGGAGTGGCCTAGCCAGTCTCCAGACCTTAATCCCATAGAAAATCTGTGGAGGGAGCTGAAGGTTCGAGTTGCCAAACGTCAGCCTCAAAACCTTAATGACTTAGAGAAGATCTGCAAAGAGGAGTGGGACAAAATCCCTCCTGAGATGTGTGCAAACCTGGTGGCCAACTACAAGAAACGTCTGACCTCTGTGATTGCCAACAAGGGTTTTGCCACCAAGTACAAGTCATGTTTTGCAGAGGGGTCAAATACTTATTTCCCTCATTAAAATGCAAATCAATTTATAACATTTTTGACATGCATTTTTCTGGATTTTTTTGTTGTAATTCTGTCTCTCGCTTGTTCAAATAAACCTACCATTAAAATTATAGACTGATCATTTCTTTGTCAGTGGGCAAATGTACAAAATCAGCAGAGGATCAAATACTTTTTTCCCTCACTGTAAATCACCCCATTAGTGTCATATCATGTACAGTATATGGAAAGATCTTGGCAATGGGACTGTCTAATTGTTATGCTTTTTTACAATATTGCAGAGATGGAGAAAATGAAGTTGGGTTACTTCTAAGTAACTTTGGGTTACTTATAAGTAATCTTCAATATTGTGACCTTCCATTATAGAGCTTTGCTTTGGTGTGGATTGAGGCCTATACATTAATATCAGTTGTGTTCCTCCATTGTATTTACCATTCCGTAATGATACCAATGAAACAATTTGCTCATTTTGTATTATATTTTTTTATCAGGAATCATATTTAATTTGATGTGTATTAAATTGTTTTGGTGAAATATGCATAACATGAGAGTAATTGCCCATAATTCTGCAATTTTGGATAGTTGTACTTCCAATTTTGATCATCATGATTTAGTGACTGCAAAGAAAATGTATTGATCCTCTGGAAAATAATGTAACTGTTTTGCAAAAGGCCACAGAGTTCTGTGTCTTGTGAAGTGTGTTTTGAAAATCGACAACATTGTTCAAAAAAATTATTGTACGCGATTGAGAAAAACTGTAAAAGCTCTGTCAATGTTACAGTTTTAGATCACACTGTATTTATGGCTATAAGGGTATTTTTCTCTCAATATATTGTAAAGAAAAAGAACAAAAACTCTCAAAGAGAATGTTCTCTTTGTTCATCACAATGACTGACATTATCAAGCAAAATATTTTTGAGGCTTGAATAAAACAAAAAAGCAAACATTTACATGAGAAACAATGCATAATGTTGGAGGTATGTTTTGGCATATGCAACATTTTAATTTGGATGTTACAGTAATTGTAGTCAAATCAAGCTGATTTGAATAAAGCAGGCCTGGGGGATACTAGCCTAGTGCAGAGAGAGGAACATTTTATGTACCCTTCACCTCAATCACCAGATACTAAACTATATCTGAGGCAGCAAAACCCAAGCTTGTTGTGTTTGCAAGTCAAATGAGCCTGTTGTGCATATGCTAACGACAGGTTGGAGATGCTCATGCCGTGTTCTCTTTATGTTGATGGTGATGTCTGATGAGAGTCGCAGAGAGGAGTGGGCTGCCCAAATATGTGTTGATCTGCGGAGTTGCTGTGTTTCATTTGTGTAGCCTGCAGCTTTGGCGTCCGTCCTAAACCCCTCTCTAAGGGCCTTGTAAGCTACTAAGCTTTCAGGGGCACAGTGGCACTGTGACAACTGACTCTCTATTACATATGCTTTGACATACAGAGAACAGTCTCTTGGACAAATCAGATATTCATAATAGATAATAATAATGATGGATCAGGACGTTGATTTGGGCCAAAGCCAATGTGTTACTACTGCGTTAAGGGCTTTATAGTCTTTTGCTTTATTTCCCTCTGAAATGTTTTCAGACTCCTCTGCATCCTTTGTGCTACAGTGGTACATGAAACAGGCCGGATGGATGTGCATACTCCGTTTCTGTTGGGAAAATAGCATAGAGCCAAGAGATTTAACTCTCTCATCTCTGCTGCTCACTGCGACTTGGCTCGGCTTTTTCCAATATGGAGGATGAAAAGGATATGTTCTGATTTGACTGTGAATACATAACTCCTTGCTAACTGGGTGATATTATGCATTCATAAGTAGGTACACCTACATACTATAAGGCTTTTCACAGCCTTGGCCTGGATACAGCATCCTAAATATCTGACTCACTCATTAAAAAGGCTGTTGTTGTGAAGTGAACACTTCAGTTAATTTAACAGGACAGAGTATCCAGGCATTTAGTTAAGTCGGGAAGTCCATATCTCAGCCCGTTCTGGCCCAGACTCTTGGCTCTTGGCATATAATTGGTGAAGGCTACTATTTACAGATTGAAGGTTGCACTCACTATCAGAATAATGAATGTTATTCTCCTCATTTATTCCTGTTTGTCCAAGATCCACCATTATTACTGCGATGTGATGGTCAGCTCAGGGCTTATTTTCACTCAGGTACGTGTGGGAAGGCCAGAGCAGTGGATAAATACATGCAAACAGATTGGGCTTTTCCAGCCAGAAGGGCAGTGTGCAGATGGAACTGGGAGGGAATAGGTACCAAAGGAAGTAGCTGTTGGAATTTGATCATCCTAGAAAGAGATGCAATGGTATATTTTCTGCTTGACTGATCTGCCCTACATACTGGGAGACACAGATATAATTATTACAACGTGGCGAAAACAAGTAGGACAGGAGACAGAGATCAAATGAACATTGTGTTACTGTAAGTCCAAGACCCTGTGGACATGTAATAAATAACACATACACTAGCTAGTACAATAAAATTCTTTAGCATTTAATTTGGTTTTTCTCTGAAATGTATTCTTCAAAATATCTGGTAGATGTTAAAACCAAGAACCTTCAAAATATACCAATAGACCATCGTTGCATGCGTGCAGTTCTACGGTACTCCATGCCTAAACGCCTGTTATGCTTTCAACATCATTTATAGAGTCTTGAAGAGGCGTAAGTAAAAACCAACCATGACTCAGATCCTGACCTTTTCCATTCTTAGGAATGCTCCCCAATTAGTCCACTCAGAGCATCACACCCAGCTAGAAAGCAGGCGTGGCGTGGCGTGGCGCCTGTCTAAACGTCTACATGACAGTGTCCCCCTCTGGTCTAAAACTCCAGGATAACATGAGACTGCTGATGACACTAGGATTGCTTCCCTGCCTTTGGTCAAAAGAAAGATGAGAAAATTCACAGTCTAAATTGGCCTTTAAATATAACCCACTAATTGTGAGAAGTTGTCTGGCCTTGTATCACCCAAGGGTGGATCCCTCATGTCATGTCACCATGCCCAGTCATATAGGGTGTTTAGTCACAGATTCCACAGTGTCCATACCATAGGGGTATGTTGAGTGAGAGGATATAGGGTCAGAAGAGTGTTGGATAATGCACACTTTCAAAAAGAGAGTGACATCTTAGAGAGGCCCAGAGATTCACTGTTCCTCTGTAGGAGTTGCTATGATTAACACATCCGCCACAATGAGAACTGCATGGAGCCTTTTCATTTACACATGACTCATGTGCACTGTTACCCTGTCCTTCGTGTATAATAATCACCCCCATTGCTAATACTGCCAATCAGACTGAGACGAGACAGACAGAGGGAGGGAGAACGAGAGAGAGAGAGAGAGAGAGAGAGAGAGAGAGAGAGAGAGAGAGAGAGAGAGAGAGAGAGAGAGAGAGAGAGAGAGGGGTAGGTAAAAATGTAGAGAGAGAGAGAAAGAGAGAGAGAGAGAGGAGAGAGAGAGAGAGAGAGAGAGAGAGAGAGAGAGAGAGAGAGAGAGCTCTATAACAAAGAACAAACAGCAAAAACATATACATTATCAAATACAAATCTTAGAATCAACAATTAAAGACTACCAGAACCCACTGGATTCTCCAATTACATTTAATGACCTACAGGACAAAATACAAACCATCCAAACCAAAAAGGCCTGTGGGGTTGATGGTATCCTAAATGAAATGATAAAATATACAGACCACAAATTCCAATTGGCTATACTTAAACTCTTTAACATCATCCTCAGCTCTGGCATCTTCCCCAATATTTGGTACCAAGGACTGATCACCCCAATCCACAAAAGTGGAGACAAATTTGACCCCAATAACTACTGTGGGATATGCGTCAACAGCAACCTTTGGAAAATCCTCTGCATTATCATTTACAGCAGACTCATACATTTCCTCAGCGAAAACAATGTACTGAGCAAATGTCAAATTGGCTTTTTACCAAATTACCGTACGACAGACCACATATTCACCCTGCACACCCTAATTGACAAACAACCATCCCAAAACAAAGGCAAAGTCTTCTCATGCTTTGTTGATTTCAAAAAAAGCTTTGACTCAATTTGGCATGAAGGTCTGCTATTCAAATTGATGGAAAGTGGTGTTGGGGGAAATAAATACGACCTTATAAAATCCATGTACACAAACAACAAGTGTGTGGTTAAAATTGGCAAAAAACACACACATTTCTTTCCACAGGACCGGGAGGTGCAGCTTAAGCCCCACCCTCTTCAACATACATATCAACGAATTGGCGAGGGCACTAGAACAGTCTGCAGCACCTGGCCTCACCCTACTAGAATCTGAAGTCAAATGTCTACTGTTTGCTGATGATCTGGTGCTTCTGTCACCAACCAAGGAAGGCCTACAGCAGCACCTAGATCTTCTGCACAGATTATGTCAGACCTGGGCCCTGACAGCAAATCTCAGTAAGACAATATTAATGGTGTTCCAAAAAAGGTCCAGTTGCCAAGACCACGAATACAAATTCCATCTAGACACCGTTGCCCTAGAGCATACAAAAAACGATACATACCTCGGCCTAAACATCAGCGCCACAGGTAACTTCCACAAAGCTGTGAACAATCTGAGAGACAAGGCAAGAAGGGCCTACTATGCCATCAAAAGGAACATAAAATTTGACATACCAATTAGGATCTGCCAAAAAATACTTGAATCAGTTATAGAACCCATTGCCCTTTATGGTTGTGAGGTCTGGGGTCCGCTCACCAACCAAAAATTCACAAAATGGGACAAACACCAAATTGAGACTCTGCATGCAAAAAAATATCCTCAGTGTACAACGTAAAACATCAAATAATGCATGCAGAGGAGAATTAGGCCGATAACCGCTAATTATCAAAATCCAGAAAAGAGCCGTTAAATTCTACAACCACCTAAAAGGAAGCGATTTCCAAACCTTCCATAACAAAGCCATCAGCTACAGAGAGATTAACCTAGAGAAGAGTCCCCTAAGCAAGCTGGTCCTGGGGCTCTGTTCACAAACACAAACAGAACCCACAGAGCCCCAGGACAGCAATAGGAACATAATTAGATCCAACCAAAACATGAGAAAACAAAAAGACAATTACTTGACACATTGGAAATAATTTACAAAAAAACTGAGCAAACTAGAATGCTATTTGGCCCTAAACAGAGAGTACAGAGTGGCAGAATACCTGACCACTGTGACTGACCCAAAATGTGACTGTATACAGACTCAGTGAGCATAGCCTTGCTATTGAGAAAAGCCGCCGATGGCAGACCTGGCTCTCAAGAGAAGACAGGCTATGTACACACTGCAAACAAAATGAGGTGGAAGCTGAGCTGCACTTCTTAACCTGCCAAATGTATGACCATATTAGAGACACATGTCCCTCAGATTACACAGACCCACAATTTTGATGAACTCCCATATCTATTGGGTGAAATACCACAGTGTGCAATCACAGCAGCAAGATTTGTGACCTGTTGCCACAAGAAAAGGGCAACCAGTGTGAAGAACAAATAACGTTGTAAATACAACCTATATTTATGTTTATTTATTTTCTCTTTTGTACTATTTGTACATCGTTAAAACACTGTATATAGACATAATATGACATTTGAAATGTCTTTATTCTTTTGGAACTTGTGTAATGTTTACTGTTAATTTGTTATTGTTTATTTCACGTTTGTTTATTATCTATTTCACTTGCTTTCGCAATATAAACATATGTTTCCCATGCCAATAAAGCCCCTTAAATTGAAATTGAATTAATTTGAGAGAGAGAGAGAGAATAAGAGGAAGACAGTAGAGGGAGGGGGTTTGGTCCCGATTGAGGCGTTTGGGGATATTAATTAAATGTCTTAAACAAACATCATGGCTGTGGAAGATATGTGGAGGCAGCGCAGCGCTCCATCTGCCGTGTGTGTGTAGAGGATCTCTCTGTGGAGGGCCAGGCTGAGCGGAGCGTTGTGGTAGTTAAAGTTCAGGAACACAGAGGAACAGATGGGCTCCCCATCTCTCGGGGCAGGCCAACAGCCCCCCAACGCCTCCAGCCCTTTATGTCGCTCCCTCTCCAAGTTGCAAGGAGACAGAGAGAGAGGGAGAGAGAGAGAGAGAGAGAGAGAGAGAGAGAGAGAGAGAGAGAGAGAGAGAGAGAGAGAGAGAGAGAGAGAGAGAGAGAGAGAGAGGGAGAGAGAGAGAGAGAGAGAGAGAGAGAGAGAGAGAGAGAGAGAGAGAGAGAGAGAGAGAGAGAGAGAGAGGGGGAGAGAGAGAGAGAGATGGGGAGAGCAGTAGTGTGCACTGTTTCCGTCATTCAAGTAATGCTTAAGCCAGATTGATTGATCTGCAGGGCCAAGTCACTGTGGTGTTAGTGTGCTGTAAAGGCTCAATAAGATAATAATTAGTTCTATGTAATCCTATTGACTTCACACCTCTCTAGAGTATAGGCTTCTGTTCTGTTCTCTATAGCTACACTCAATAGATATTCAAACCTTTCATTTACTTGTTCTTAATCACTTTTAGATTTAGTAAATTACTTTGCCCAGGAAAACATCCATCTAAATCAGTAAATCCACTATCTACTGTTAACTTGAGCAATCATTTCTTACAGTCACTTTCGTTTCTCAGGATCACCAATCAAAACACAGACAGTCCCACATGAGTCAATTATCTATAATGTCCATCTTTTGTTTCACTTCTTTTATACGTCTTTGGTAGAAAGATTTTTCCATAAAAATAGAATGACTAGAATGACTAGATTATATTCTTTTCATATGGATGAATCACTGCTGTCCTCTCCAGGAAGCCGGTGATCTAGATTCTCGTAGGTTGGTTCGTCAGTGAAGGGTAATTATGTTATCTGTCACCTATAATTTCCAACACCTACTCTCTCCAGGCCTGGAAGGACTTAATGGCTCACCTCTGGCAGCCCATTTGAACCTCTGTACAGCTCTGACTCAATTAGTGTTGTCAAGAGATAACGACGAGGCGCTCCTTTTCCCTTTTAGATGAGTTCCAAGGTAAGACAGCAGCTTCGTACAGTAGCTAAATCACACTCAAGTCTTTTTTAATTTCACTGTGCATATGAACTCTTGTCAAATCATAAAGTTCAGCTAGCCATTAGTTATATAAAAATAGCAAAAAGGGAATCCTTAGACTTTCTGTTTAGTGGAGTTGCTTTCTAGTTCCATTCCGATTTGGTTTATTTTTTATTGGGAAAGGGATATCTAGTCAGTTGCATAACTGAATGCGTTCAACCTAAATGTGTCTTCTGCATTTAACCCAACCCCTCTAAATCAGAGAGGTGCAGGGGGCTGCCTTAATCGACATAATCGGCGCCCGGGAGCAGTTGTTGTTGGGGGTTAACTGCCTTGCACAAGGGCAGATTTTTTCACCTTGCCGGCTTGGGGATTCAAAGCAGTGACCTTTCGGTTGCTGGCCCAAAGCTCTTAACCATTAGGCTACCTGCCGCCCCATATTGTAGAACAATGCTAACAATGCTTTTCTGTGGCGGCTCACATTAATGCCATATGATGATAAATATCATGATCGTGTTTCCTATTTCTGATATTAGTAAGTATGTTGATAGTGGTCCTACCACTGGCGGATGAAAATACAACATGCTTATATCAACAGTTGAAATAATACATTAGTTTTTTTTAACCAGGCATAAAACAGAGCTGAAACAAAAGGAAAACAGTTAGTGTCATAACCTACGTGTGAGTTTAGCGGACCCAATTAAAGACCTCTGACTCTGCTTCTCTTTTGGACAATCCGCCTTGTGCAGCTTATATCATGTCCTGGTCCATTTCATTGTAACCAAAGGCATATACACACATAGGGGGAGTCATTAGTTGTGTCTGAAATTACAGTGAACAAAAACGTTCCTATAGTTCCCTCATCACCTTGTCTTGTCACCTCACATAACGCAAGGCGTCGTTCATTGAGCCGTTCGTTTTGCTCACACACATTAGCTTAACCATTAGCCTACCCTACTATCTCTGCCTATTATCTCAATCTGTATACTGATGCTAATGACAGCTAAGGAAAATAAACGTGGCATGCGGTGTAAAATAATGATACGCAGATGAAGAGAAGTCCATGTCTTGATGGACAGAACACAAAATGGAAGGCAAATGATGTCTCAGTCTCACTCTGCCAGCCCACACACATCTAGCCCTCCGGTTAGCCTAGGCTAGCCTGTTTCTTTCCCCAAGAGTAGACTGTGGAACAAATTGGCCCATGTGATAAGACCTTAGATGACTTGCCCCTGACTTAACAAACATACCATGTACCTCCATTTACTCACATTACCGCATGTAAACACTTTCACCTCAGCACCGAGCTCATTAGGCTAGCTGAAGGATGATGCTCATCACCCCACAAAACAACTTCTCTCAACGTCTCACTGACCTTTTCCACTTTGTGTCAATCAGTAGCCTAAACCCTATTTCTCTCTTTGTGAATCCCAAGCTGAAAAAGGGGTGAGACAGTTAAGATATAACTCAATCTATCCTCTGTCTCACATTAAGTCAAAAGGCATTCTTATAAGCTGACTCCTAGAGCAAAGTAAATTGAATATTGCCAGCCAATGGCTAAAACAGAGCATAGAGTCAGAATACCATACTCAGATTGTGCAACAGTCTGCCAAACGCTGATCCTCCATCACCAAGATGGTATAGGATGTTCCTGGTGTCAGCAGTAATAACGTTTTCCCTGAGAGGTGTCAGATAATTAAGCATCTTTAGGGTCACACAGGGGTCCCAGCTTCAGTCACAATGAGGCTGTGTTTACACAGGCAGCCCAATTCTGATATTTGTTTCACTAAAAAAGATCTAATGTGAAAAGATCTGATGTGATTGGTCAAAAGACCAATTAGTGGAAAACAGATCAGAATTGGGCTGCCCATATAAACGTAGCCTGAGTGACATGATAATATGACATTTGGGCCACCTGAGAAACACATGACATAACATGGGCCATCACATGCCATTCATATGTTGTCTTTCAAGCGGGTTTATACCTTGTGCTAATATGCGTCCTTTGTCCTGATCTTGTCCACATTCTGATTGTGGCCACATTTTCTGAAATATGTATACACAGTGTCCACATTGTCCACTGTGTCCGCATTGTGAATGGATTTCCTGGTCCCACCCTGTATGCAAATTATTTGACAGCTATTTTTTCAAAAATAATATTTAGTTATTTATTTTAAAACACATATTGATGCCATAAGACATAGGTCAATAGTGCCACCTGTCAATGATTTTAAAAGGCGGAATAATGATGATTTAAATGGTTTCACTGTCCAGATCCGTCTACAGTACACTTGTACGATATCCAGACACAATGTGTGCCTGACCACCTCCGGAGGTGGTCAGGAAGATCTAATCACAATCAGATCACAATGCGTCTTTTAATCGTCTACACCCATCTGAAAATGTGGGCATAATCCGGACAAAGGATTCATGTTAGAACCAGGTTTAAACAGGGCTTAAGAATCACATGACTGCATATGGACATCTTCAGTTTCTGGATAAAAACATTTGACAGTTACAGGGGATAGGAATGAGCCAATAAGAAGCTGGGGTTGATTAGGTGGACATGATGGTATGAGGGCCAGATTGGGAATTTAGTCAGGACACCAAGGTTAACACCCTACTCTTAAGATAAGTGTCATGGGATCTTTAGTGACCACATAGAGTCAGGACACCCATTTAACACCCCAGCACCCTACACAGGGTAATGTCCCCAATCACTGCCCTGGGGCATTAAACCTTTTTTTTAGAGACCAGAGGAAAGAGTGCCTCCTACAACACCACTTCCAGCAGCATCCGGTCTCCCATCCAGGGACCCACCGGGAAAAACCATGCTTAGCTTCAGAAGCAAGCCAGCAGTGGGATGCAGGGAGGTATGCTGCTGGTCTATCAATAGTGTGTATCATTGCAGATTGAATCAATAGCTTGTATCTTTGATTTCCTCTTTACAGGCTGTTGTCCATTCATCATGCTGTATAAACCTTGTGAAATCAGCTCAAGTATACCTGCTTTGTTAAAATTTGACATTCATATTCACAGAAAACTGTTTTTAGCTTCACTAAATCTAACATGAAAACAGTTTCAAATTGATGGCATTGTTTGAAACATGCTTATTGTTATTGCATGTTCCGTATTAGAGTGATCTGAACTGATGAACCGTACAGATTACGGTCTAAGGAGAACAAGCTCCATTTGATAAATATTGTGAATCTGCCAACACAAGCATCTTCACACTGCACTATACTGGATGTCTGCAAGGCTTTACCCTACGGTACTTGTTTACCTCTCCCTATTCTGATTAGAAACATACCAATATGCATGGCACGGGATAGGTTATCTTTTATGGATGAGGTGAGGTGGATGGTAGTTAGAGAGCAGAGAGGGACTTCTCATTCCCTCAGATTGGGGGGAATATATAAGATAATATACATATACATGAGCTGGCTTCGGGGCTGTCACTTTACATTAAACCCACCACGTCTAAATTAACACAAATAACAAGGTTCCTGTTTACGTGGTCAGATGAATGCCACTTTGGCATTCGTCTTAAACACATTTCTGCATTAACCATTAGCATACAGCGATCTCCCCCATACCACCCCTCCCCCTGTGTTTGTCAAGCAGGTAAATTGGTTGGGATGGCAATGGTATAGCGTTAAAATAGAGCTGCTGTAATCCTATTCAGTCTGTCATTTAATTCAGGGGACGAGAACACATTTCCTTTTTGTTCGCTAGGCTCTCGCATGAAATAGGATTCATTTTGGAGCTGAATAATTCATTTTCTTGGGTGGTTTGTCAGCGTTGCTGAGGGAGAGGAGCAGGAGTTGTCAGAGGGGAAAAGTGAAAGGTTACGCTAGCTAGCTACTTTCAGTAGATTGGCACTAGCTACCTCATTGCGAATGTAGGACAACGAGGAAGCAGGGGATAATGAAGGTCTTTTTTCACTGTCAATAAGAACAAATGGGGGACTTATTAGCCTTAATGGAGGATGTGAGGGAAATACAAGGTGTCACTTTATACCAGGTTCATAGGTCATTGAGCTGCTGTGTAAAGGGCCTTCCCTCCTTTTGTCATTTGAATTACACTGGGCTGAACTACACTCCAATGAATTTTGTATTTTCTAAATACTGAATACTTTTCCATAGAAAAATAGATAGCGGTTCACATTGTGGACCCCCTTTCACCCTGCATTGGAGAAGTTGTGATGAGGTGTGAATGAGTCAGGTGCAGGAGGTAAAACACTGAAATCCAGAGTTTATTCAGTTTACATGAATAAAGCGCAGCAAGCGTCAAAACGAAATTAGCACAAGGGAAAAATCCACCTTGGCTACATACAAGGAAAGAGTAGCTCAACCGAGCTACTCACTCTCACAATGAACAATCACTCACAAAGGACAAGGGGGCAGAGGGAACACTTATACACACACTAATGAGGGAATGAGTACCAGGTGTGTGTGATTGACAAGACAAATGGAGTGATGATAAATGGAGCGGTAGTGGCTAGTAAGCCGGTGACGACGAACGCCGAAACCTGCCCGAGCAAGGAGGAGGGGCAGCCTCGGCTGAATTCGTGACAGTAGCCCCCCCACACCTTGACGCGCAGCTCCAGCAGCGCGCCGACACCGGCCTCGGGGACGGCCAGGAAGACGCGGAGCAGGACGAGTCGGATGGCGACAATGGAAATCCCTCAACAGAAAGGTGGTCCTCTGTAGCTCAATTGGTAGAGCATGGCGCTTGTAACGCCAGGGTAGTGGGTTCGATCCCTGGGACCACCCATACATAAAAACGTATGCACACCTGACTGTAAGTCGCTTTGGATAAAAGCGTCTGCTAAATGGCATATTATTATTATTATATTATACAGGGATCGAGGATATCCCTCACCGGGACCCAGCACCGTTCCTCTGGAACATACCCGGCGCCTCGAATCCAGTATGTAACGGACAGAGTACGCCGGCGCCCCCTCGATGTCCAAAGGAGGTGGAGGGACCAGCCACCACCGGCCTGAGGAGAGACACATGAAACGAGGGGTTAATACGGTAATCAGGGGGGAGTAATAACCTATATGTGACCTCGTTGATTCTCCTCAGGACTTTGAACGGCCCTACAAACCGCGGGCTCAGCTTCCGGCAGGGCAGGCGGAGGGGCATATTCCGGGTCGAGAGCCAGACCTGTTCCCCCGGTACAAAGATGGGGGCCTCACTGCGGTGACGGTCAGCGTTGGCCTTCTGACGATGCACAGCACGTTGGAGGTGAACATGGGCAGCGTTCCACGTCTCCTCCGTGCGCCGAAACCAGTGATCCACCGCAGGAGCTTCAGTCTGGCTCTGGTGCCACGCCAGAACCGGTTGAAAACCTAAAACACACTGAAATGGCGTTAGGTTCATAGAGGAGTGGCGGAGAGAGTTCTGGGCATATTCTGCCCATGGCAGGAACACCGACCACTCCCCCAGACGGTCCTGGCAATAGGACCTCAGGAACCTACCCACATCCTGATTTACCCGTTCCACCTGCCCATTACTCTCAGGGTGGAACCCAGAGGTCAGGCTGACCGAGACTCCCAGACGTTCCATGAACGCCTTCCAGACTTTTGACGTGAACTGGGGACCTCGGTCAGACACTATATCCTCTGGTACCCCGTAGTGCCGGAAGACGTATGTAAACAGGGCCTCCGCAGTTTGCAGAGCCGTGGGGAGACCGGGCAGAGGAAGGAGGCGGAAGGCCTTCGAAAAGCGGTCCACAACGACCAGGATGGTGGTGTTACCCTGAGAGAGAGGCAGATCAGTTTAAAAAATCAACACTCAAATGAGACCATGGTTATTGTGGAACTGGTAAAGGTTTTAACTTGCCTAGGTGCCGCCCGAAATAGGCGGGCGAACTCCCTGTAGTCCTCCAATGCGGCTCCTCCTTCTCTCCAAACCGCGTTGGCCCACTCCAGGGCTTTCCCCGAGAGGCAGGAAATGAGGACGGACACCTGCTCGCGATCTGATGATGCCGGCCTGACAGAGAAGGAAGGAGAGTTGGAGATGGAATCCCTGAAATAGAGCCGGCGTCCAATCGAATGCCCGTGGTCGAGCTATCTGGATCCCTCCGGGTGCTGTGATGTAGGTGGCTGGATCCGGTTGGCCAGCTGGTCTCGACGGATCGGTTCCTCTTCTCTCCAGGCGTTGGACGACCTGAAGAACCCAATCCATCGCTTCCCCCAAGCTGGCCAACATAGTGGAATGTTCCTGGACCCTTGCCATTATTCCAGGCATGCGCTCCTCTCCTGCTGACTTCATAGAGGTGAGTGATTCTGTGATGAGGTGTGAATGACGGAGTCAGGCGCAGGAGGTAAAACACAGAAATCCAGAGTTTATTCAGTGTACATGAATAAAGCGCAGCAAGCGTCAAAACTAAACTAGCACAAGGGAAAAATCCACCTTGGCTACATACAAGGAAAGAGTAGCTCAACCGAGCTACTCACTCTCACAATGAAAAATCACTCACAAAGGACAAGGGGGCAGAGAGATCACTTATACACAGACTAATGAGGGAATGAGTACCAGGTGTGTGTGATTGACAAGACAAATGGAGTGATGATAAATGGAGCGGTAGTGGCTAGTAAGCCGGTGACGACGAACGCCGAAAGCAAGGAGGAGGGGCAGCCTCGGCTGAATTCGTGACAGAAGTCTGCAAAATGTTTCTGCTAAATGAGCTAAATATAAATGTATATGTAAAAGTTAACAATTGCAAAGCCTGCTGAGTATTATTATAATGAGCTCCGCCCCGAAACAATACCGTTACTGAGAATGTTGTTGCTGTTCTGGCCTGCTACTTGCAAATTCATTTTTGTATATTAATTAAATACATTACAAAATACAAGTTTATTTTGACACATTGATCTTTATGGTACTGTATTTTGTATCTGTATTTTCTAATTGTATTTTGTCATTTATGCCCATTTCTGGCGCTATGGAAACATGGGATGAGTGACAGGTTAAATAGCATAGCTAATTTCCCTACGCAATGGGGCCCAGTGTGCTGCCTCTACCTCCTCCTAATCATGTCACTGGAATGACATCTTAGAATCCTTAGATGATATTGGACCTTACAAATAGATAACTGGACAAATGCACACAAAAGTACACACACACACACACACACACACACACACACACACACACACACACACACACACACACACACACACACACACACACACACACACACACACACACACACACACACACACACACTTACACACTAGATCCTATAATTTAGTACTGTGTTTCATCCCACTGATCCCAGAATGAAGTAGAGTAGACAGAGGTTCTCTGTAGGGTGGTGTTACCCCTCGTGGAACAGACAGGCACCCTCCCAGCTTTGAGGGCTTATTCCTGCGAATCAGAGTTCTGGCTGGGTGCCCAAGTGACGGACCACCTCTCTACGTGCCTCAAAGCTCCTTCCATCTTCTCCTGCCATCTCCTACGCCGGCATTTGAAAACCTCCCCAATCCCACCTACACACACACACACACACACACACACACACACACACACACACACACACACACACACACACACACACACACACCACCTGGAGCCAGATGCCTGATCAGTGCTCCTCTCCTCCAGTGCCCCAACACTCTAGGAGACAGTGCCAGCATGTGAAATCTCAGGTGACAGTCACCTGGAAATTTCGGAGCCCCAGAACAGCTGTAGGGCCTTGATTACCTCCCCCTGTCTGCACCGCGCAGCACGGCTTTGCACCACCGCCACATCAATCGCCTGTCAATCCCACTCAGCCTTAACCATGACCCACTCAACCACACACACATACACCCAGGCAGGGGAACACAAGGGTGGGGAGGGAAGGGGGGGGTAGTGCAGGGGGAAGGGGGTCGACTGCCAATGGTTCAAATTAATTGCTACATAAGGAAAAATTGAGAGATAATTATTTGCGCTTTGCTGTCATTGCTGCGGAGAGGATGACCTCATTAACTTGCAGCTTGTACACAATTCAATTACCAAGATATGGAAATACATTTTTGATTACTTTGGAGGCCGGAGCACGATTCATCTCTATTTCAGATGTGGAGTGGGGGGAGGAGTGCATGTTGGAGTGAGGACGTCTTTGCGTTGGTATTTAATAAAAGATACCAGCTTTGGTCTTCATCCTTTGAGAGGGACTCAGCAAGAGAGTATGTCTATTGTAAGCATTAGGAGAAAGTCAAAGATTCCTTTGCACCCTTTGTGGGAGAAGTCTGGCAATACTGTATGTCCCTCTCTGATGAGAGGCCAACAGCAGGCTACTAAACACACTCCTCCACTCCTATGTACAGTATCTGGTGTCCCTCACTGCTGTCAGATTAAAACAGCTATATCCACATCTCTCTCTAAGATCCAGCCTCCCTATAGGCCCTCACTTCAACAGACAAGCATTCAATGTCTCTGACAGCGTGTACTGTTTCTTTCACTTGTAGGCTACAGAGAGGCTGTTTCTCTTACTTACATTATGATCTCTCTCTATCACTCTCTTTTGCCCCGTCTGTCTCTTTCTCTTCTCCAACCTCCCAAGAGCAATCGTTTTACTGATGAGGGAGCCGAGACTTCTTCAAACAGCTTTGTCTCTTTTATGGTTGCAGAGTGGCTCCAGAGACCTCCAGTTTTCTGAAGAGATGTTGCTGCCGTTGATTCCGACACAGCGCACAGCACAGACAGACACAGTACTGCTGCATTGATGAGAACAGAGGAACACAGGCCTTTAATCAGATGTGCCTGGAGGATCTCCAGCTGTTCCTATCTGATCATATTAAAGTTTAAACTAATGAACAAAACAACTATGTTTATGAATGCAATGCACCCCGTTGCATCACATCAATCGAAACATACAGGTTGTCATCACTTAATAGATTTGTTTTTAGTAGTTGTGATTCTATATAGTGGTGACTTCAGCTTTACTGACTTTACTGAAGATGTGATACCATAGTATTCCTATGGTAGAGACTGACTGCTTTCCTTCAGCGCCACACACATAGAGGCTTATGGTTTGCATGCTGTATGTGTCCCATTTGTGTAATGACATCAGTCGTGGTTAATCCTCAGCTCAAGTAGATCAAGTCTGTCCCACAGGATAATGTGTCAATATTGAATGAGTTTTCCCTCTAAATATACCTGTTGAGGTGCCACTTCAAACAGGTTACATAATCGGGAGATTTAGTGTGTGTGAGTGTGCTTGTGTGCATGCCAGAGTGTACGTGTACTGAGGTGGCTTTTGGCACAAGCCCTCATGTCGCATAACTTAATGAGGCGTAAAAGGGTGAGCACCTATGTGTTCCTTTAGGCAATACGGTGCCTGGTACATTCAGTGCATCTTTCGTTCCATATTTTGTATCGTTAATTGTGTATGCCTGTTCCTCAGCGTGACTGAGTGTGGGTGCCTCTGGGTAAGATATAGATGCAGTCAAGCAGGATTCACCCACAGATGAGTCTCCATTGTCATATACTGTAAAGAATATACTATACTGTAACCACTATAAGGTATTAGCGTAAAAGGAGACACTATTAGCAGGAATAGATTGTACTTTGGTATGTCCCCCAAAGTCAAACGTGTTGTTGTGAGGGGAGGCTGTGCAGCCAGCCTGCGGAAGGGAATGAACTTCAGTTCCCCGCCCCCCTGTCGTTCCCCAATGTTGGGGGTGAGTGTGTGAGGGGCCAGGGGCAGAGAGGGGCTCAGATGGGCCTACTCAGGCTAACCTCCACCTCACTGTAGCAAATAGGGTACAGAGGAACACCTTGAGTTAGAACACACAGCCTGAGAGAATGAGAGCGAGAGAGAGCTCTGTCAGTCACACATACATATAACCCTTTACTAACCGACACTATATCATCAAGCACTCTGGGCATCTGACACTCATCCTGGCCTGTTTGTAGAGGCAACAGACACCTTGCCTTCAGGGTTTTACAGAGAACAGAGAGAGGGATGAGAGAGGGAGTCTGTAATAGGATTACATCTGTTAACATCATGTGAGATAAGATCACAGTTTGGGGGGCAGTGCTCCTGGGGGATGATGGGTGATTTGGAGGCCCCCTCTCCCCCACCTCCCCCTACACTCCCCTCGATCCCGATAGGAACCAGACACGCAGGCAAGGAGATAGAGGGATGTGGGAGAGAAATAGAGTGGGAGGGAGGGAGGGAGGGAGGGAAGCAGCCTCTAGGCGTTAACCTCATTTGTGACAAAAGCCGTGTCTTGGAACAGAGCAGAGAGAGAAGCAGAGCAGAGAAACTCTCCAGAGACCACTCAGATCCCTGGCCTAATTTCCATGCAGACCTAATGAAAATGTTTGGCTTGCTCTCTTAATTAAAGATCATTCCCATTTACATTCTCCAAAGCTTGTGATCTGTACACACATGAGCTCGTTTTAATTTCAAATTAGGGCCTGATTGGCAAAGTCCCTATGCATCTTGTGTCATAGATCTATGCTGTGTATAGTAAAAGGGAGATACATTAAAATATGTTGATGTTTTTGGACATGAACAAAAAAAGAAAATAGATTGATTCTGTTACTGAAAAGGATAGATTAGAGATAGTAAACAGAGGCAGCGAAACATTAAGAAGCAAACAGAATACAAAAACAGAGACATATTTTTGAACATTCAGCAAGTCAAACATCAGCCTACAATAATAAGCATGTCTACTCATGTCTATGTGACAGTGCATTGCAAATGTAGTTATTGTTTGGCGATACCTGGAAAATGCTTGCTAAAATAATGACTTTTAGGATCCTTTCAAATACATATTTCTGTATGGGACATGCCTTTTTAGGATATTGTGTGTGGTTACTTTTGGTGTGTTTGCACGGACCATTCTAAAATAACAAAGCTACTGGGGAAAATGAAGTCAAATTAATGGACCTCCCTCTGTTCTGTCTGTTCAAACTCCATTAAATGACGTTGTTAAACAAAAACAATAGTTTTGCTAATCACGCTCTGTGCATGTGCATAGTGATTTCCCTGGAGGCTGGGAATATGCATTTTACCAACACAGTAATTCCCTGTGTTAATCAGAAACTGAAAAGGCCTGGCCAATGGATGGAGGATGTAAAACCGTTTGATTTAGAATCAGCTTCGTGCGACCCTCTCGAAATTGGCTTCCTTCCCCTAAAGATGGTTCAAGTTAATTAAGCACTCAACGGGTTTATGATGTTTAAATTAAAATATATCACCCTCTTTGTGTAGCTATCAGGGGAGAGAGCTGCAAGGCTGTCTAATGGGTGTATGAAAATTCATGATGTAAGACTGAGGGGGCGTTTGTGCTGCTAACCCTGTCACTCAGGGTAGGGGTAGTGATAGTGTAGGTTAATAGAACCTCTGCTGCCCAGTAGGGGGAGTAGAGCTCTGTTCAGGCTGTGGAGAGATCAGCTCAGCTCAGGGGAGTTTGTTGTTGTGACCTTTCCAGATGCTTCATGAAAGATTGATGCCAGA
This sequence comes from Coregonus clupeaformis, assembly GCF_020615455.1. NCBI lineage: Eukaryota > Metazoa > Chordata > Actinopteri > Salmoniformes > Salmonidae > Coregonus > Coregonus clupeaformis. Next base: position 45,252,747 of record NC_059202.1, read on the forward strand.
ATGTACCCATGTGTCTCTCTCTCACACACACACACACACACACACACACACACACACACACACACACACACACACACACACACACACACACACACACACACACACACACACACACACACACACACACACACACACACACACACACACACACACAGCCATGTTTCTCTTTCAAGTGAAACACCTTCTTCTCCCAAATGACAGATGAAAGTGATCTAAGATACCAATTGAATGTCACATAAATCAAGGATTTTAGACACCTACGTTTACGATTTGGCCATCTCTCATACAGTATTGTGTAATGAGGACTTTGAGTTGCAAACATGTCATGGGGATGCATACATTTGCAGATAAAGCCAAAATACAGTTGATTGTTTTAAGGTAACTCAAGGTAAAAACATTCTGTGATCTGAGTACAAACAGAGTTGACTTTGAAATCCTCTTTCGTCGTCCCTGGCATATTTAATGAGAGACAACTTGAATCAAAAGGAAGTCCAATAGCATTGGGAGAAATGACTAGAGTAGAGTAAGCCAGTGTTTACCACAGATCCTGTCCTCATGGTCATTAAATGTGTAGCATGACTGTCCCGCGTGGGGAATTACAACTCAATGAGCTGGAAATTGCTTTGGTTAAGATTTATTTTTGCTCATTGCCCAACAGAAACAAATCAACCATCTTAAAATTGTGCAACCTCTACACATTATATGGATATGGTCTACACTACAGATCTGTAAGTGGTTGCTTTCTTAGCTTTTGCTGTGGATCTTTGAGGGCTTCTATGAAGAGGAAAAGAGGAGGGACGGTCATATGCTAATTCTGTATAAAAAAGGCATTACTATAATTGTGGGCTGTGAATGTGTTCATATTTTACATGGCAAGTCTTGGAGAAATAAAATCACGCCACTTCATTGCTGGCCATCCTTAATAGGGGATTGAGGAAATGCAAATCAACAAAATTAAGGTTAATGTATTATCAAGTCCCCCTACATTAAATGTATGTCTTAATAACCTCAACATTTCTATTAACATTATTAATGTCTTTACATATAATCTGTAATAGTGTGATATCTCAGTCATAATTTATTTTACACTGTTTTTTGCAAATGGTTTTAGTGGCAAATTAGGTGTCCGTGTGTAAGCCGGTGTATAAGTGTAAAGTGAACGGAGGAGAAGAGGGTAGCTGCATCCCAATATGGCGTCTGGAGCATGGGCATGTGGGTGTGTCAAAAGGAAAGTAGTGGGCGTGTGAAAAGGAGTGGGTGTGTTGAAAGCAAAGTAGTGGGCGTGTGGGAAGGAGTGGGTGTGTCCAAAGTGCTCTGCTGGTTTTGATTGAACTGTGTTTTTTTCTTCTGTTTCCTACCACGCAATTACCATACATTTGAGCTACCATATTGCGCAGTGGAGGCTGGTGGGAGGAGCAATAGGAGGACGAGCTCATTTGAATGGCTGGAATGGAATAAATGGAACAGAGTCAAACGTGGTTTCCATATGTTTGATAACATTCCAATTGATTCCATTCCAGCCATTACAATGACCCCGTCCTCCTATAGCTTCTCCCACCAGCCACCACTGGTACTGCAAGAGTTTGGACTTCTGTTTTGAAGCCAGAAGATGAGTCTGAGTCATATTTCACTATTAGTTTTACACAAATAATTCTAAATTTTCAGTTACAAAACTGACAATTGTTTATTTTTGATTAAAAGTAGGCCTACTCATGATGGGTGTACTGTTGCATCATGCGTTGTATGCATGTGCTTACTGTGACTCTCACCCTGAAATTGGCTACTAGGTAGCTACTTCCCATGCCGTTGCCGGACAGTAGTGCCGGACAGCAGTGAAACATTTAGAAAACGTATCCTTTTTAGAAAAACTATACTAAATACTGTATATTCACAGGTCACCAAATAATTGATTAAAACACACTGTTTTGCAATGAAGGTCTACATAGCCTCAACAGCACCCTTTAGGGTAGCACCATGGTGTAGCCAGAGGATAGCTAGTTTCCGTCCTCCTCTTGGTACACTGACTTCAATACAAAACCTAGGAGGCTCGTGGTTCTCACCCCCTTCCATAGACTTACACAGTAATTATGACAACTTCCAGAGGACGTACCTCCAACCTATCAGAGGTCTTGCAGCGTGAACTGATGATTGTCCACCCAATCAAAGGATCAGAGAATGAATCTAGTACTGAAAGCATAAACTACAGCTAGCTAGCACTGCAGCGCATAAAATGTGGTGAGTAGTTGACTCAAAGAGAGAGAAAGACAATAGTTCAACAGATTTGAACAAATACATTTCTTTAAAAATGAAGGAGAAGCAAGAGAGAGAGTGAGAGTGAGAGAGAGAGAGAGAGAGAGAGAGAGAGAGAGAGAGAGAGAGAGAGAGAGAGAGAGAGAGAGAGAGAGAGAGAGAGAGAGAGACCAAAAACATAGAGACCCAGAAAACCTGAGCCTACGCCTTCACTATGGTGAATCACTAAAACAATACAGAAATACACTATGGAAAAAGAGGGAACAGCATGTCAGAAATCAGCTCAATGTAATTGAAGAATCCATAGACTCTAACCACTTCTGGGAAAATTGGAAAACAATAAACAAACAAGAACACGAAGAGCTATCTATCCAAAACGGAGATGTTTGGGTAAACCACTTCTCCAATCTTTTTGACCCTATAACAGAGAACAAACAGCAAAAAAATTATACATGATCAAATGCAAATCTTAGAATAAACTATTAAAGACAACCAGAACCTACTGGATTCTCCAATTACATTGAATGAACTACAGGACAAAATACAAACCCTCCAACCCAAAAAGGCCTGTGGTGTTGATGGTATCCTCAATGAAATGATAAACTATACAGATCACAAATTCCAATTAGCTATACTTAAACTCTTATATATATATTTTTAAAGGATATGTATGTGTATGTGTATGTGTGTGTATGTGTGTATATGTATATGTATATGTGTACGTGTATATATATATATATATATATATATATATATATATATATATATGTATGTGTGCATGTGTATGTGTATATATATACATATATATATATATACAGTGGGGAAAAAAAGTATTTAGTCAGCCACCAATTGTGCAAGTTCTCCCACTTGAAAAGATGAGAGAGGCCTGTAATTCTCATCATAGGTACACGTCAATTATGACAGACAAAATTAGAAAAAAAAATCCAGAAAATCACATTGTAGGATTTTTAATGAATTTATTTTCAAATTATGGTGGAAAATAAGTATTTAACTAAATTCCTCCTGAGATGTGTGCAAACCTAGTGGCCAACTACAAGAAACCTCTGACCTCTGTGATTGCCAACAAGGGTTTTGCCACCAAGTACTAAGTCATGTTTTGCAGAGGGGTCAAATACTTATTTCCCTCATTAAAATGCAAATCAATTTATAACATTATAACATGCGTTTTTCTGGATGTTTTTGTTGTTATTCTGTCTCTCACTGTTCAAATAAACCTACCATTAAAATTATAGACTGATCATGTCTTTGTCAGTGGGCAAACATACAAAATCAGCAGGGGATCAAATACTTTTTTCCCTCACTGTATTCATCATGCACTCCTTAATTGACAAACAAACAAGCCAAAACAAAGGCAAAGTCTTCTCATGCTTTGTTGATTTCAAAAAAGCTTTTGACTCAATTTGGCATGAGGGTCTGCTGTACAAATTGATGGAAAGTGGGGTTGGGGGAAAAACATACAACATTTTAAAATCCATGTACACAAACAACAAGTGTGCGGTTAAAATTGGCAAAAAAACACACACATTTCTTTCCACAGGGCTGTGGGGTGAGACATTTACATTACATTTTAGTCATTTAGCAGACGCTCTCATCCAGAGCGACTTACAGTTAGTGAGTGCATACATTATTTTGTTATTGTTTTCATGTTTCATACTGGCCCCCCGTTGGAAACAAACCCACAACCCTGGCATTGCAAACGCCATGCTCTACCAACTGAGCTACATCCCTGCCGGCCATTCCCTCCCCTACCCTGGACGACGCTGGGCCAATTGTGCGCCGCCCCATGGGTCTCCCGGCCACGGCCGGCTACGACAGAGCCTGGATTCGAACCAGGATCTCTAGTGGCACAGCTAGCACTGCGATGCAGAGCCTTAGACCACTGCGCCACTCAGGAGAACGGACACGGATGCATTTTAAGCCCCACCCTCTTCAACATATATATCAACGAATTGGCGAGGGCACTAGAACGGTCTGCAGCACCCGGCCTCACCCTACTAGAATCTGAATTCAAATGTATACTGTTTGCTGATGATCTGGTGCTTCTGTCACCAACCAAGGAGGGCCTACAGCAGCGCCTAGATCTTCTGCACAGATTCTGTCAGACCTGGGCCCTGACAGTAAATCTCAGTTAGACAAAAAAAATTGTGTTCCAAAAAAGGTCCAGTTGCCAGGACCCCAAATACAAATTCCATCTAGACACCGTTGCCCTAGAGCACACAAAAAACGATACATACCTCGGCCTAAACATCAGCGCCACAGGTAATTCCACAAAGCTGTGAACGATCTGAGAGACAAGGCAAGAAGGGCCTTCTATACCATCAAAAGGAACATCAAATTTGACATACCAATTAGGATCTGGCTAAAAATACTTGAATCAGTTATAGAACCCATTGCCCTTTATGGTTGTGAGGTCTGGGGACCGCTCACCAACCAATAATTCAGAAAATGGGACAAACACCAAATTGAGACTCTGCATGCAGAATTCTGCAAAAATATCCTCTGTGTACAACGGAAAACACAAAATAATGCATGCAGAGCAGAATTAGGCCAAAACCCGCTAATTATAAAAATCCAGAAAAGAGCCGTTAAATTCTATAACCACTTAAAAGGAAGTGATTCCCAAACCTTCCATAACAAAGCCATCACCTACAGAGAGGGGGAAAAGTATTTGATCCCCAGCTGATTTTGGATGTTTCCCCACTGACAAAGACATGATCAGTCTATAATTTAAATGGTAGGTTTATTTGAACAGTGAGAGACAGAATAACAACAAAAAAATACAGAAAAACGTATAAATTGATTTGCATTTTAATGAGGGAAATAAGTATTTGACCCCTCTGCAAAACATGACTTAGTACTTGGTGGCAAAACCCTTGTTGGCAATCACATAGGTCAGACGTTTCTTGTAGTTGGCCACCAGGTTTGCACACATCTCAGGAGGGATTTTGTCCCACTCCTCTTTGCAAATCTTCTCCAAGTCATTAAGGTTTCGAGCCTGACGTTTGGCAACTCGAATCTTCAGCTCCCTCCACAGATTTTCTATGGGATTAAGGTTGGAGACTGGCTAGGCCACTCCAGGACCTTAATGTGCCTCTTCTTGAGCCACTCCTTTGTTGCCTTGGCCGTGTGTTTTGGGTCATTGTCATGCTGGAATACCCATCCACGACCCATTTTCAAGGCCCTGGCTGAGGGAAGGAGGTTCTCACCCAAGATTTGACGGTACATGGCCCCGTCCATCGTCCCTTTGATGCGGTGAAGTTGTCCTGTCCCCTTAGCAGAAAAACAATCCCCAAAGCATAATGTTTCCACCTCCATGTTTGACGGTGGGGATGGTGTTCTTGGGGTCATAGGCAGCATTCCTCCTCCTCCAAACACGGGGAGTTGAGTTGATGCCAAAGAGCTCCATTTTGGTCTCATCTGACCACAACACTTTCATCCAGTTCTCCTCTGAATCATTCAGATGTTCATTGGCAAACTTCAGACGGCCCTGTATATGTGCGTATATGTTCTTGAGCAGGGGGACCTTGCGGGCGCTGTAGGATTTCAGTCCTTCACGGCGTAGTGTGTTACCAATTGTTTTCTTGGTGACTATGGTCCCAGCTGCCTTGGAATCATCATCCTCCCGTGTAGTTCTGCGCTGATTCCTCACCGTTCTCATGATCATTGCAACTCCACGAGTTGAGATCTTGCATGGAGCCCCAGGCCGAGGGAGATTGACAGTTATTTTGTGTTTCTTCCATTTGCGAATAATCGCACCAACTGTTGTCACCTTCTCACCAAGCTGCTTGGCGATGGTCTTGTATCCCATTCCAGCCTTGTGTAGGTCTACAATTGTCCCTGACATCCTTGGAGAGCTCTTTGGTCTTGGCCATGGTGGAGAGTTTGGAATCTGATTGATTGATTGCTTCTGTGGAAAGGTGTCTTTTATACAGGTAACAAACTGAGATTAGGAGCACTCCCTTTAAGAATGTGCTCCTAATCTCAGCACCTTACCTGTATAAAAGACACCTGGGAGCCAGAAATCTTTCTGATTGAGAGGGGGTCAAATACTTATTTCCCTCATTAAAATGCAAATCAATTTATAACATTTTTGAAATGCGTTTTTCTGGATTTTTTTGTTGTTATTCTGTCTCTCACTGTTCAAATAAACCTACCATTACAATTATAGACTGATCATTTCTTTGTCAGTGGGCAAACATACAAAATCAGCAGGGGATCAAATACTTTTTTCCCTCACTGTACAGAGATATGAACTTGGAGAAGCGTCCCCTAAGTAAGCTGATCCTGGGGCTCTGTTCACAAACACAAACAGACCCCACAGAGCCCCAGGACAACAACAACAACAACACAATTAGACCCAACCAAATCATGAGAAAACAAAAATAGAATTACTTGACACATTGGAAAGAACAAACAAAAAAAGAGCAAACTAGAACGCTATTTGGCCCTAAACAGAGAGTACACAGTGGCAGAATACCTGACCATTGTGACTGACCCAAACTTAAGGAAAGCTTTGACTATGTACAGACTCAGTGAGCATAGCCTTGCAATTGAGAAAGTATGCAGACCTGGCTCTCAAGAGAAGACAGGCTATGTGCACACTGCCCACAAAATGAGGTGGAAACTGAACTGCACTTCCTAACCTCCTGCCAAATGTATGACCTTATTAGAGACACATGTCCCTCAGATTACACAGACCCACAATTTTGATGAACTCCCATATCTATTGGGTGAAATACCACAGTGTGCAATCACAGCAGCAGGATTTGTGACCTGTTGCCACAAGAAAAGGGCAACCAGTGAAGAACACACACCATTTTAAATACAACCTATATTTATGTTTATTTATTTTCCCATTTGTACTTTATCTATTTGCACATTGTTACAACACTGTATATATACATAATATGACATTTGAAATGTCTTTATTCTTTTGGAACTTCTGAGTGTAATGTTTACTGTTAATATTTATTGTTTATTTCACTTTTGTTTACTATCTACTTCACTTGCTTTGGCAATGTTAACACACGTTTCCCATGCCAATAAAGCCCTTAAATTGAAATTGAATTGAATTGAGAGAGCTAGCAATATACTTTTAAAAAAATCACTTTCACTTACTTAGCTAGCAAATGCAGCTAGCTAGTTTAGCCTACTGAAACACCTGGCTCAAATAGAGAGGGATGCTATGTTACCTAGCTGGCTATGGCTATCCAACACTGGAACTCTTCCAAGTCAAGGTAAGCTTTTGGTTTTATTAATTTATTGCCACCGGGACCCGCCGGTGTAACTGCTAAACTGCTTGCCAACTGTACACTGTACTGCATGATTGTAGCAGGTTTACTAACGCGTTAGTTCTAGTAGCTATGTTGACTTGACATTAGCTAATACGGTGACAACGATGTAGGCTGTATGTAGAGGTTAGCGGTTTGGCTGGGAAAGGTTTTTTTGCCTGGTCACAGACAGCTGTTGTGTTGTGCACTCAAGTCCACAAGCGAAGGGAAAAGGTGAGAGGAGGAGAGCGCGTAGATGCGAGAAGGAATTATCCAACGATCAAAGGGATCATGCTGTTTGTATGTGGCTGCTATGAAAGTGAATTGTGTTTGCGTGTGATCAAGGGTTTATTCATTCTGCCGATTCTGTTAAAAAATGTTTCTTAAATGGAAGCAAACAGAATGAAACGGGGATAAACCTACCTGAATTTGACCAATAGAAACTCTCATTGGAATAATGATTACAGTCTAGATCAGCTAGATGCAAGCAAGATTGTGCAAGGAGGTATTGAATGTGGCAATGTCTGTCACCTTGATTACTCAATTTTCTCTCAACCTGTGCACCAACATCGTAAACTTTCATTCATAGGCTAGGTTGTAGCAACCTCATGATAGGTATAGGGGGAATTCGAGTATCATGTAGTAGCCTAAACCTATCGATGTTACATTGAGCTGTGTGAATGGAATATGAATGACAGTCATCCAACATGCTGTAATAGAAAGAAGGCCATGCTCATTTAAAAAATACTTATCCTCCCTCATCTTAAACAGCGCCAACCGCCACTGGTATGTACAGTGAGGGAGCCGTTAAATTCTATAACCACTTAAAAGGAAGCGATTCCCAAACCTTCCATAACAAAGCCATCACCTACAGTGAGGGAAAAAAGTATTTGATCCTCTGCTGATTTTGTACGTTTGCCCACTGACAAAGACATGATCAGTCTATAATTTTAATGGTAGGTTTATTTGAACAGTGAGAGACAGAATAACAACAAAAAAATCCAGAAAAACACATGTCAAAAATGTTATACATTGATTTGCATTTTAATGAGGGAAATAAGTATTTGACTCCCTCTCAATCAGAAAGATTTCTGGCTCCCAGATGTCTTTTATACATACCACGCTGCTTGGTCCTTTTATGGTGGGATCTTCTGTCACGGTCATTGAGAGACGGGTCAGACCAAGGTGCAGCGTGGTATGCGTACATGTTTATTAAGACGAATAAACACTTGACAAAACAACGAAAACGTGAAGTCCTATGGGCTATACACACAACAAGCCTAACAGGAACACAAACAAGATCCCACAACTAAGGTAGGCAGCCAGGCTGCCTAAGTATGATCCCCAATCAGAGACAACGATAGACAGCTGCCTCTGATTGGGAACCACACCCGGCCAACATAGAAATACAAAACTAGATATACACATAGAAATTCACACCCTGACCAAACCAACTAAAGACAACCAAGCTCTCAAGGCCAGGGCGTGACAAGTGTATGATATATCATTTTCTAGCTCTGTACTTTTATCCAATGTAAAACACACAATTTCTAATTTTACTTCATAAGACCAAATCAAGCTGGTTGGTCACATCTGAGCAATTACATTTACTTTTGATACTTAAGTATATTTAAAACCAAATACTTTCAAACTTTTACTGAAGTAGTATTTTACTGGGTGACTTTCACTTTTACTTGAGTCATTTTCTATTAAGGTACTGTATCTGTACTTTTACTCAAGTATGACAATTGGGTACTTTTTCCACCACTGCCAATTAGCTGATCCCCTTTCCATACACCCACTCCTTTCAACACACCCAATTGCCCATACTCAGGTCGGCATATTGGGCTGCAGCTACCCATACTTGGAATGGAGGCCTGTGGGTTAACCCTGGTGAAGGACCCCTCCTCCTCCTTCCCCTTTACGCCTTAAGTTGGTAACGTGGTGAAGGCAAGCTCAGCATTTTAGACTTTAATAAATGCTCTGTTTAGTTTCATAATGTCTTAAACCATCATGATACACATTTCTGTATGTTTTTACACCTTTCGTTGATTGACAGTGTCTGCTGCCCGACACCGGCTTATACAGATGGCAGCATTTTCTTCTTATTACATTTCTAAGATCCTCAGCAAATGTGGGTTTAATGTGACCACATTGTGAACCTTGCTGTAATTACAAAACCTTGGTTATCAATGTGTGTAAACAGTTTAATTTCAGTCCCCCAAAACTGCTTTGTAAGCCTTTCCCCCCTTTTCTCATTTAGTCAATTGACCTTGACTGTGCCAGTACAGTCCTGGCAACATTATCCCCCTCTCCCTCCCTCTCTCCGCCTCTCCCCCCTCTCTCCCACGCTCCAAGGTTTAAAGTACCATCAACAAAATTATCCCAGTATCCTGATTACAAGAGAAACTGCCCTATGTGGATGAGGCTGCAGCATTCAAATATTAATATTCAAATTAAAATATAATTTATGACATTATCTTGCTTTTCAGACCGACTCTGTAATTTTTATGTGAGCGGTGTGATTTACATAGACATTGGAGGAAGACCTGTCCACGGTCATTAAATTGGCCCTGGCTGAATAATCAGATAGTCATCTTCAACTGAGGAGCGTGAGGAAAAGATAACCGTATGCTCAACTGCTCAGGACCCATACTATAGCCACACTAAATTGTCCAGACACATACTTTTTAAGAGAAAATATTGCATTTCACGGTGCAACTCTGTTTAAGAGGCCTATGAATACTGACCTTTTATTGGCAGCCAATGGCTGTGCATGTGCTTCTCTCTCTCTCTCTCTCTCTCTCTCTCTCTCTCTCTCTCTCTCTCTCTCTCTCTCTCTCTCTCTCTCTCTCTCTCTCTCTCTCTCTCTCTCTCTCTCTCTCTCTCTCTCTCTCTCTCTCTCTCTCCCAAATAGAGGAGCCCCGGCTTCTGTTGGCAGAAGGTCTCGCCCTCTTTATTTTTATTTCTAATATTTAATCTTTATTTAACTAGGTAAGTCACAGCCTGAGAGGGCTGCTCCTCTCTCAGTGGGACATAGCACTTAGAGCCTGAAACCTCTTCTGCTCCGACCCCACTGCTAAAGTGCAAAAAATCTCATTTGCATTTGTGTTATAGATTTAACCCAAATTAAACTTGCTTTGAATAGCTGCCACATTTAAAATATATATATATATATATATATAAGTGATAAAATATACTGTGTCTGAACATGTATTCAGAAGCATTTCCTGTGAAAGCCCATGTTCATATCTTTGACAACATAACACGATCCAATGACTTAAAAAAAGCTGGTGCAATTTTACAGCTTGTCTCAGAGGTCAGGGTTCACCTATTCACCGACACGGGAATCTAATTCAATCAAACGCATTGCCCTTCTTTTCTCCCCTTCCGAAGGATGACGTGCATCTTGGATCAGGAGAAAATAGCAACGCTTGACCTGGTGAGGGCCGCTCCTTTCAGAGCGTGTCAACACCAGCAGCAGTTTCTCAGCAGCAGGAGGCTGATCCACTGTGTCCAGGCTTCAAGCAAGGAGAAGGAGACAACGCTTGTTCAGCCTATAACAAATGCTGACAACTACCCGGTAATTAGATGGCGGTAATTTCCCTGAATGGACTTTAATTACAGGGGAAATGGTAGTCCTCTATTGTGTTGGCGGAGCATGGGGTGCATCCCAATGGGCCAGCCTAAAGAGAAATGTGACGTGGGATGAGGAGATGTGAGAAGTTGTCATCATTTCTCCTCCTCCTGTAGTTAGCAGCCCAGGGTTATTATCAGGGGATTCTTAATCACTGACCTGCAGTAAGCTATTAATTGTAATCCTGCAAATTAAAGATAATTATAATTAACTGGCACTGGGGATATAACTCATGTGTTTTTGCAGGTTTGGGAGACATGGAAGATGAGAGGGATGTGTCCTGTGCATAGTCAGACGCTGGGTTTCAAGACGCTCTCGGATGGTAACAACAGAGGGCTGGGTAAATGCTTGGGCCTACACTGAACCAATTTCAGATCCAATAGGATTGTCATTATTACAATCACTTCCCTCTCTTTTACTCACATTATTATTCCGTTCTTTAATCCATGCTTGAATTCCCTTGAAGATATTTCTACAAATAATTTGGTTTTAATCCTGAAATTTGGTTTTAATGTTCACTTCCAGTGGAGAGGGAATTGCAATGGATGGCTGCCGGCCTGTCATCAAGGTCATATCAAAGGTCACACCACTGTAAACTTCCATGACATCTCCTCTCACCGTTGGGCAGTGCCATTTTCTTGCTGGGCTACTGGTGGCATTCAATGGGTCCACTGGGATGGCCTAAGATGTCCTGGATGTGGCACGATAGCATCCGTGCTTCACACTTTGGATGGTACAACTTTGGACATTGCCAGCAAGACACTACAGCATGAAACTAGTGGAAACACTACATGGAACCTGCTCAATGAGTGGTAAACGGACCACATTTACATACACATTCATACACGTGATCTTTGAAAAATATTTCATTTTTATTTACATACTGTCCAATAAAACAGAGTTTTGCATGTGTAGAGTGTCATAATCAGCTAAATTAACAAACATTTAGATGGTTCATCTGAATCAGTATAAAGATCCTCTGGTAATTAAAACACTGTAATATCTCAACTGTTTTAATTTTATTCATACCTATCTCATTTCTCCCTCCTATCTAATTCAGCTCACTGGCACTGGCTGTCAAACAGACAAATGATATGACATAAAACGTTGCTAATCACCTCAGTGGAGGAGAGCAGTTCAAAAATAGGGTGAGCAATGAGCAGAGATGAAGGAAATATTACTATCAGAACCCATAATTAAGAGGTTGACATGAGACAATAGCGCCACTGACATGATGTTAACAGCCCGGATAAATGTGTTCCTTCTCAACATGAATATTTCAGACAGAACAGGAGTGTGTGTGTGAGGGGGGTGGTGGTAGAGAAGGTGGGCGGTGAGAGTGGCGGAGACTGAAATGCAAAAGTTTGATTTAATTAAAGAAAAACGTATGTATGAACCATGCATGGTTAATTTTGGAGCAGGATCTGGCTGTGCCCTTCACTAGCTCTGCCCTGAAGCCAAACAAACCCTATCCATTCTGATTTATGTTGAGACACCATACAGATATGCAGCGTTACACTCTGGAGGGGTGCGGGGACATTTTACTACTCTTTCTTTTTATATTTCACCTTTATTTAACCAGGTAAGCCAGTTGAGAACAAGTTCTCATTTACAACTGCGACCTGGCCAAGATAAAGCAAAGCAGTGCGATAAAACAACAACAACACAGAGTTACATATGGAATAAACAAAACGTACAGTCAATAACACAATATAAAATCTATATACAGTGTGTGCAAATGTAGCAAGTTATGGAGGTAAGGCAATAAATAGGCCATAGTGCAAAATAATTACAATTTAGTATTAACACTGGAATGATAGATGTGCAAGAGATGATGTGCAAATAGAGATACTGGGGTGCAAATTAGCAAAATAAATAACAATATGGGGATGAGGTAGTTGGGTGGGCTAATTTCAGATGGGCTGTGTACAGGTGCAGTGATCTGTAAGGTGCTCTGACAACTGATGCTTAAAGTTAGTGAGGGAGATAAGAGTCTCCAGCTTCAGAGATTTTTGCAGTTCATTCCAGTCATTGGCAGCAAAGAACTGGAAGGAATGGCGGCCAAAGGAGGTGTTGGCTTTGGGGATGACCAGTAGTTAGATTGCCCTCTTAACCAAATGAAATCACACAAGGCCACTTATGGCGGTTCATAGGATGTTTATTGTGCTGTGTTGTCTTAAGAAAAATTCTAGAAATATGACTAAGAGTGATTAAAAACAGCTTTATCATTGACACCATGAACATGTACTTTGATGCACAAAAAAAGAGATACATTATAAAAAGGAGAGGTTGTCAGGTTTGTGTTTGCATGCTTATGGACATTATATGTGATTCAATATGTGTGATTCAATTCAACACCAAATGATGCATGACAGTGAGACCGTATTCTCCTCTGCTATATGTTGGGACAACTGATGTGTGCTACAGACAGCAATGGAAAAAGTACCCAATTGTCATACTTGAGTAAAAGTAAAGATACCTTCATAGAAAATGACTCAAGTAAAATACTACTTAAGTAAAAGTCTAAAAGTATTTGGTTTTAAATGTACTTAAGTATAAAAAGTACAATTATAAATCATTTCAAATTCCTTATATTAAGCAAACCAGACGGCACCATTTTATTTAATTTTTTACATTTACGGATAGCCAGGGTCGTTTACAAAAACGAAACATTTGTGTTTAGTGAGTCTGCCAGATCAGAGGCAGTAGGGATGACCAGGGATGTTCTCTTGATAAGTGTGTGAATTTCACAATTTTCCTGTCCTGCTAAGTATTCAAAATGTAACAAGTACTTTTGAGTGTTAGGGAAAATGTATGGAGTAAAAAGTACATTATTTTATTTAGGAATGTAGTAAAGTGTCGCGCCCTGGCTCTGGGACTCTGTTATGTTGAGCCAGGGTGTGTTGTTTCTATGTGTTTTGTGTGCTAGGGTGATTTTCTAGTTCATTTGTTTCTATGTTGGCCGGTGTGGTTCTCAATCAGAGGCAACGTGTATCAGCTGTTGATTGTTGTCTCTGATTGGGAACCATACTTAGGCAGCCTGTTTTCCACAGTGTGTTGTGGGATCTTGTTCCGTATGGTTTGTATTGTAACCAAGGACTTCACGTTTCGTATCATTTGTTGTTTTGTTCGTGTGGTGTTCTCTAAAAAATAAAGTATGTTCACTTATCACGCTGCGCATTGGTCCACTTCCTCCGACGATCGTGACATAAAGTATAGATACACCAAAAAAACGACTTAAGTAGTCCTTAAAAGTATTTTTACTTAAGTACTTTACACCACTGGCTACAGGGAAAGTCAGATCAGCGTTTAGTGGAGCGGATCCCAGTCCCCCATCTGAACCCTTCCTGTACTGTACAGTATTGTATCTCCCTGGGTGTCTACGGTGGTGTCAGAGGCCACTGCTTGTCTGCATATTGATAATATTTATCTCATTAACCCACAGTGAAGTAAACACAACATGGACAGTTAGGTAAACACCATGTCAGTTGAGCAAAACACACGGCCGCTATATAGATCTAATTGTGATGCGTGAATTAATATTGCTTTGTGTGTCTCTCATTTCCACAATATGGATCAAAACCAGTAGGGACATGTTAAATATAATAAACAGACACAATCAGACCCAAGGTCTCACTGATACAGAACAGACTATCAAAACAAATACAGCTAGGAGTTCTGTCAGGCCCATTGACAGCGCTTTCTCGTAAGAGTTGTCAATTTAGATCATTGACAATGATCAACTCCTAGTTTCCTATGTAGTATCTGGCTCTACAGATAGGATAACAAACCTGGCCTAAATGTCTTGAAATAATTATTCCTCTAACCAGATTACTGTAATCTAATTTAGGGAGTTAGGGACGCTAATATTTTCAGAGTGACAAGTGGTAATTAAATGGACTGAATTTAATATAATTTAAGCCATAAAAGTGTTAATAAGACTTGCTAAGGAATTCAGTAGAGGTCAGAGGTAAGGGTGAGCTGGCATGTTTATAGCGAGGTATAAATTCACCTCCGTTCCAGGCAGATCACCTTTCCGAGGATAAACATAGAGTGTGAGGAGAGATGATAGGATAGCAAGACTTCCCTTGCCTACCAGCCACTATATCTCTGACCTTTTAGTAAGGCCATTTCTTCTACAGTGGTTCAACAGCAGACGAGGGCTCTCAGGAAGTAAAGGCCACTCTGGAGAGTAATGCAGGGCAGGCATTCCCCCTCAGACCAGGAGATGAGAAAGTAGGCAGGGCTGCCCTGTATCGACTGTCTGTTTTCTGCTCACACTACCTTCACATTCTCTCTCTTCATCTTCTTGCTTCGCCACACTGTTTGCCCTCTTCTTTCGATTGCTGCCACCTCCCTGCCTCAGTCACTTCTCTCTTTCCTCCTCTCCTCCTCTCTTTCTTTATTCTCGGTCTCTCACCTCATTCCCCTCTCCAACCCTCTTTGCCTCCCTCCATCACTGCCTCCCTCTCTCTGTACTGTTGCCATTAATGAACGGAGCGGTGCTCCAGCCCAGCCATTTGAGAAATGTTAATGAACTTCTCATCAAAACTCCACTTCTTTTTTTAATCACTACAGTAAATGGAGGCAATCACAAGATCCTCCTTGTGACATTTTCAAGCTTCCCTCTGTCTGCTCCACTTGTGAGAAACAAATGGCAGTGATGGGCGCTATCGAGATTGAGTTTTTTCACCAAGTCATTACTTCTGTCACCGGCGCCCATTTCCAAATTGAAAAATCTGAAACAATAAATGATGGCGAAGCAGTTAATAACTGTTAAGAAATCACATTTGGAAAATTGCATTTAAGCAATAACCTTTTCTCCCTGTAATTAAATGACAGAAAGGTCCCCGCTTTTAATTAAGTCAGCAATTTATAGTTATGAAGCCATACTTCACTATGCAGATTAGCGGCTGATAGGTCACAGAACACCCTGTCTGCTTTTTTAGTGGAGCTGATCTGGTAATTACTCTGCTGTTCCACAGTGACCACACTGAGCCTCCACATTACAGCCCCCCACCACACAAACACACACCCATGCAGGCAGCGACGCGTTTAAACACACACACAAGCATGCATATATACACATACACATTAAGACACATACACACACGCACACACACACGCACACATGCGCTGCTCCTCATGCTCTGTGATGTACAACCAGGATTAGTCAATGCATTAGTCAATGGATTTCAAAATGAGGGGCACCGGACAGAATAATGTTTGAGGAAGTATGCATGACTGGATGAGTGTGTGTGCGTTCTTCTCTGTTGTGTGTGTGTGCACAGCAAATTGGCCAGTGTAGATTTTTCAGTGTAATATTTCTAGTGTTGTTTCTGGAGTTAAATTCACTCTGTAAGAGTTAAATCAACACTCAGTGGTGTAAAAGAACCCTCAGTGTTAGTGTTAATAACCAGAGTTCTTGTTTTACACTTTGGAGAGTAAAACAGTCCCATCAAAACCACGCCCATCATTATCATATTTCCCAGCATGCTCTACTGCAGGTTGATTTTTTAGGATTGTTTTTCATCTGTGTTTTTGTATGTACATTGACTAATGTTATTTTACATTTTTTGAAACTAATCGAATCAGTTAGTTAGATTTATTGCACCCGTTACTGAAATGGTTGTTCCAGTTTAAATGGTTCAGGTAGTCTTATTAATTTTCCTAGCCCTCACAGTCATTCTGAATGCAGGTTGTTGGTGAATAAAAATTCAAACTATTGGTTATCCTAACTCTGTCTGGATTCCAACAGGAATTACACATCACTTTTCAAGCCAGCATAATGTGACTTGTAGGCCTGATGTGGTCTGTAAACCAGGAGTTTCCTAACACTATTGTGTTAGGGTAAAATTAGGCCATCAAAGTAAGGACTGATCATATATGTATGGTATTAGAGTTACATTTCATGATAGCATTCGCCTGTGTAGCCACAGGCCTTTAAAAGGAAATAATTTGATAACCATGTCTCTGTCACTAACAAATACAGTCATGGGAGGTAACTCTACAATTCACTCGAAAAGAAAAAGGATTAACTGTAACACTAAAGGTGTTGATTTCTTCCACTGAGACAGTGTAACAGCATCAGCACTCAGCAAAGTGAGTCCAGTTTACTCTAAATAAAGTATAATGTTTAACATTGTAGGTATTTATTTATTAAAAAATGTTTGGGGGGGGGGGTTGATGGCTTTTTACAGCTTTTTCTTTTGTTGTTACATGTACATTTACGTACAAGGCACTTTTTTTCACAGTAGTTACAGAGCAAGAATAAAGTAATTTGATATACATTAAATCTGGATAGATAGTACTTATACATTATACATCGTGTTTTCAGTCATAACTATTATAGAACATTAGTTTTTAAACCCACCCCTCAGCTACTCTCAGTCCATCCCACCTATCTCCGTAAACCACTCTATTGTGATTTCCATGTGCCATATATTTTTCAACTGTGCTGTGATGTTTCACATAAATTCTGAACCATTCTAATTGCTTGGTATCTACAGATTGTAAGTTAAAGATAAATATCTTTACTAAAAGTATTATTATATTGTTGATTGATTGACTATTGCTTTCCAAATCTCCCAACAGTGCTATTTGTAGGGTTAATTTTAGATAAATGCTGTGATTTTTTGTATTATTTTATTTTTATTTTATTTTGTGTGCCAATTCTTTAATAAAGGGCAGACACTGTAGGTGTTGCATATGACTCTACAGTAGTGCTATGCAAACACCACAATAAAGTTAATTTGAACACTTTAAGAGTTGAATGGGGAACACTGCAATAGAGTTTAATTTTGAATTTTTCAGTGTTATTTTAACACCAGTTCAGTGAAAATAACGTACATTTTACACTTTCCGAGTTAAATGTTCACCATTGATTTTGCTGTGTGTGTGTGTGTGTGTGTGTGTGTGTGTGTGTGTGTGTGTGTGTGTGTGTGTGTGCATGTGTGTGCGTGTGCACGTGTATATGTGTGCAGGCGTGCGTGCGTGTGTGGGATGAATGGCCCCAGGGACAGCAGGGGAATTTATCATTGTTCTACAGAGGGCTTTATTTCCGGCGCTTATCTGTTGTTGGCTGTGGATTTATGGAGAAGTAAAATGCTAATGTTAGTGTATATATAAACATATGATGGCGTTTCATCTGTAATTTATTCCCGCTCGTTAAGTTATGAAGCTTATGAAAATAAGATTAAATACAGTTTTGGACAAGAGCTCGGGTTCCTTAATACCACTTTCACATTTGATTTTAACTAACCTCTGTGATTTCCACAGAAAACATTGATTATCCAATTGTGGGGTTGCCTTGGAAATTATGATTTTGAAAGTGTTCCCCAGGCTTTATTTCATCCTGAATGTTGCATTGTTTCAAATGCTGCATAATTGTCCGGTTGGAAGGAAGGGTGCTAATTCAACATTCATTAGACCACATAAATATGTTTCCAGTGCAAATGTGTGTAATAAAAGCTGGCAGTAGCAGACACTTCATTTGAGGAATTAGAGGAGTGTTTTAAAGGGCCGGGCTAATTGTGAGGGTTATACCAAGAAAATGCATTGAAGTTACAGTAGAGTACTTAAATCCACTCAAAAACTATCCTTTGGTATTTTTTCCTTAGTCCACTGTTGATACAGTGCCAAAATATGTTGCATATCAGCAGTCACGTTTTCAAGATATTGGACGTTCAAGAAGCAAAGTGTCACTGGCCATGGGGATGTTATACTATAACCATCTCCTATGTAACATGGAACACTTGATCGGATCAAGTAAATTATTATTTACTTTGTCATCAAGTTGAATGTATCACCTGTTATTTTTTTAACATATAAAAATGGGCAAATACTTAAATGTTTCTAACAATGTAGGTTGTAAATGTCTGAAATAACCTGGGCTGTAGACACTGTTCCATGTGCTAAAGGTACAACCTGACTCATACATAAAAAGGACATCTTATTCATACAACTGTGTTCATGCTGAAAATGTGTCCTTTTCAACAACATTTAAGCTCTAACCTACAAGACAACCTCACTCACCCAAACACCCCCTGGTCAACCATGGTAAAGGATGGAAGGTGGTGGGGTGGGGTGGGGTGGGCCATAGATACAGAGTGATGTTGGGGTGGGTACGCGACTCATGTAACAGGTGGTTGTTGTGAATGCTGAAGAGTACCTACCGTTTTGTGACTGAGCACTCAGTTCTACAGCTCCTTATATAAACCTGGCCCTGCTATAACGACAAACAACCAGGAGGAGCAGACATCCAGTCAGCTTCAAGTAGAAACCAAAGCTCTGTTGTGCCTCCTGTGAACACTTTTCTCAGTAACACAAACGGCTCATTTCCATGTAGCTCTATCAACGGGAAATTCATCTTGCAGCACAGCCGGTCTCGTATACAGTCGCGGTCAAAAGTTTTGAGAATGACACAAGTATTGGTCTTCACAAAGTTTGTTGCTTCAGTGTTTTTAGATATTTTTGTCAGATGTTACTATGGTATACTGAAGTATAATTACGAGCATTCCATAAGTGTCAAAGGCTTTTATTGACAATTACATTAAGTTTATGCAAAGAGTCAATATTTGCAGTGTTGACCCTTCTTTTTCAAGACCTCTGCAATCCGCCCTGGCATGCTGTCAATTAACTTATGGGCCACATCCTGACTGATGGCAGCCCATTCTTGCATAATCAATGCTTGGAGTTTGTCAGAATTTATGGGTTTTTGTTTGTCCACCCGCCTCTTGAGGATTGACCACAAGTTCTCAATGGGATTAAGGTCTGGGGAGTTTCCTGACCATGGACTCAAAATGTCGATGTTTTGTTCCCCGAGCCACTTAGTTATCACTTTTGCCTTAAGGCAAGGTGCTCCATCATGCTGAAAAAAGGCATTGGTCGTCACCAAACTGTTCTTGGATGGTTGGGAGAAGTTGCTCTCGGAGGATGTGTTGGTACCATTCTTTATTCATGGCTGTGTTCTTAGGCAAAATTGTGAGTGAGCCCACTCCCTTGGCTGAGAAGCAACCCCACACATGAATGGTCTCAGGATGCTTTACTGTTGGCACGACACAGGACTGATGGTAGCGCTCACCTTGTCTTCTCCGGACAAGCTTTTTTCCGGATGCCCCAGACAATCGGAAAGGGGATTCATCAGAGAAAATGACTTTACCCCAGTCCTCAGCAGTCCAATCCCTGTACCTTTTGCAGAATATCAGTCTGTCCCTGATGTTTTTCCTGGAGAGCAGTGGCTTCCTCACTGCCCTTCTTGACACCAGGCCATCCTCCAAAAGTCTTCGCCTCACTGTGCGTGCAGATGCACTCACACCTGCCTGCTGCCATTCCTGAGCAAGCTCTGCACTGGTGGTGCCCCAATCCCACAGCTGAATCAACTTTAGGAGACGGTCCTGGCGCTTGCTGGACTTTCTTGGGCGCCCTGAAGCCTTCTTCACAACAATTGAACCACTCTCCTTGAAGTTCTTGATGATCCGATAAATGGTTGATTTAGGTGCAATCTTACTAGCAGCAATATCCTTGCCTTTGAAGCCCTTTTTGTGCAAAGCAATGATGACGGCACGTGTTTCCTTGCAGGTAACCATGGTTAACAGAGGAAGAACAATTATTTCAAGCGCCACCCTCCTTTTAAAGCTTCCAGTCTGTTATTCTAACTCAATCAGCATGACAGAGTGATCTCCAGCCTTGTCCTCGTCAACACTCTCACCTGTGTTAACGAGAGAATCACTGACATAATGTCAGCTGGTCCTTTTGTGGCAGGGCTGAAATGCAGTGGAAATGTTTTGGGGGGATTAAGTTAATTTTCATGGCAAAGAGGGACTTTGCAATTAATTGCAATTCATCTGATCACTCTTCATGACATTCTGGAGTATATGCAAATTGCAATCATAAAAACTGAGGCAGCAGACTTTGTGAAAATTAATATTTGTGTCATTCTCAAAACTTTTACCACGACTGTAGAGGTTTTAGCCTGACAGTTGAAACCTGACAGAGGAACCTGTAAATGGTTGTCTGCTTGCAGCAAGACAGAGGGCTGCAGCTGGCACGGCGGGCGGGCGCGAGCACCATATGTGCCATCCCAAACCCATCATGTCTGTCTTCAGATGCTCAACTTCCATGATCACTGATCAATGGAGCGTTACGCCATGAGTGTGTGTGTGTGTTTCTATGTGTGTGTTTCTATGTGTGTGTTTGCGTATGTGTGTGCCTCTGTGTGCTTCTGTTTGTGGGAGGGGAGTGAACACTGATCATTCAAATATTCCCAAAGGATTGAGCAGTGAATATGTTTACCTCTAAATAAATAGTCAGATGATGTATACCATAATAAAAGTATGCCATAAGTCTACAGTCTTGAACTTCTAGATCAAGCGTAAAATAACTGAAAAGCAGGTACCAATAGCAACATTCATTTCCTATGAGCAAAGCTTCCTCCCACATCACACATGAGCTAATGAGCTGGGATAGTCTCCAACCACACAACCAACGTTCTCTTCCCTGCATGGGGCTGCTCTATCTTGAGAGCCAGCCAGGGTAAAGCTTTGTGATATTCACTGGCTGTTGTGTGTGTGGCTAGCGTGCACATCTGGGTGCTGGTGAGCAGTGCTGCAGAACTGGGATACAGCATGGCGGGAGCAGCTGTGCTGTTGGTGTTGACTGTTGAAGATAAACGTGAGTGATAGGATCAGAAGGCCCATACGCTGATGAGCACACGGTAGCACACAATAGCCGGGCGCACCAGAAGGCCCTCAGCAACCATCAGCAGCCGTATGCCTTTCAGCAAGGCTGCATCAAACATGCCGTGCCCAGCCTCCAACAACACACCTTTGTTCCTCCTCACCATTTGATGTTTGGCCTGAATGCGTATCGAGAGCAGCTCTGCCCAGGTTCACTTATATCACAGTACATCATCGGTGGCTGATGGTGTTACAGTTTTTCTCAATCGCGTATAAATTTTTTTTAGAACTGTGGTAAAATCTACTAAGAGCAGAACAACAAATGTTCAAATACATTTACAGAATGCCTGGCCATTTGTTTTTAAACCAAAACAATTTTTGAGGGGGTAGATCAACTTTAATATTGCAGAAAGATTGTTGCTTCCATCAATGTCATTGTCTGCATCATTTCCAATCCCCCATATACTTTTTTTGTAAATAGATATTTTCCTTCATTATTTTCCCCTAATCCTACCACCACTCCCCTAATTGGAGTAAACTAACTGACAACAACACTTAGGCTTCTACTTCCAGCTTATACATACTATATACATTTTACAGACACAGTGTATTTTACAATAGTTACCTTTTGTTTGTTTTTAATCCCATCCTTCAGATACCCTGAACCCCTCCCATCTACAGTATCTCTGAAGACTGTCCAGTTTTGATTTCTATTTGCCATATATTTTTTACTCTGCTGTTTCTGGTCATTTTCTTGCCTTTGTACATGGATTGCATATCTTAAACCCACTTTTGTAAAACTTGAAATACAATTGTCATCAATGAATACCGAATTCACTGTAAAGTGCTTTGTTAACAGATCATCAACATATTGTTTTCATCAGAAGAGAAAAGATTGCAAGCAGGGCTTTAAAGTGCGACCATTTTAGTCGTATATGCTCCTAGATATTTTGCTGTACGACCTGGCATTTTCTTTTGGGAGCACCAGTGCGACCAGGAAAAAAATATTGTCGTAATGATAGTCTTCACTGTGCAGTTGTTTCCGAGTGCCCTAGAGCAAAAGGTGAGCGCAGATTCGTTTAATCCAAAGCCTACATGTAAAGAATATTAAAGAATGCATCAGTGATTTGTATTCTTTGCAGCTTTCTGAAGACCTAACGGCATGGGAATGCCTGTGTCTACCACTGTGTAGCCAGTTAGCGATCTCGAAACAGTCATTTCTAAAGGCTTTCCCATATAACTTTCCAAATTAAATGTTAAAGGTGCTACACATGGGATTTCAGAAAATGTCCATAATATATTTGGCGCTAATAGCCGTTTGAAACTGGTGGAGCTTTCGGATTTTGTCCCCCAGTTTTAAACAGCTGTAAAAACGATATTTTGTTATAGAAAAAATATTTCACAGAGATGTAGGCGGTAAAATGATTCCCTACGCTATTCAGTGCTTGTTTTCTCACAAAAACTAAAATTGAGCGAACAGTGTAGAATTTTAGCAACCAGGAAATGACAGATCTATTTCCACTAGATAACACAGCCACAAAGTCAGAACAGCTTTCCCATTTTGACAACAGCTGCCGCCCCGGCAGGAGAAATCAATAGACGAATATCACAGCCAATCACAACACTGGTAAGTAATATTGTGAAACACTATCATTCCACTATTAGCGCCAAATATACACTGAGTGTACAAAACATTAGGAACCCCTTCTTACTATTGAGTTGCACCCCCTTTTGCACACAGAACAGCCTCAATTCGTTGGGGCATGGACTACAAGGTGTCGAAAGCGTTTCACAGGGATGCTGGCCCATGTTGACTCCAATTCTTCCCACAGTTGTGTCAAATTGGCTGGATGTCCTTTGGGTGGTGGACCATTCTTGATACACACGGGAAACTGTTGAGTGTGAAAAACTTAGCAGCGTTGAAGTTCTTGACACACTCAAATTGGTGCGCCCGGCACCTACTACCATACCCCGTTCAAAGGCACTTGTCTTGCCCATTCACCCTCTGAATGGCACACATACACAGTCCATGTCTCAATTGTCTCCAGGCTTAAAAATCATTCTTTAACCTGTCTCCTGCCCTTCATCTACACTGATTGAAGTGGATTTAACTGGTGACATCAATAAAGGATCATAGGCTTGACCTGGATTCACCTGGTCAGTCTATGTCATGGAAAGAGCAGGTGTTCCTAATGTTTTGTACACTCAGTGTGTTGGATATTTCTGAAACTACAATGCAAAAATTCTAAAACATCCTTTGTGTAGCACCTTTAACTGCAAAGTATAGGCTTACCTGGCAGAATGATTTGATATCATGATGATTTGTATCAATCGGGTGGTCTTTTGTTTCGTAAACTTTTTTATTGCGTATACAGAAACAATGGCAGCTAAACACCAGTCTCTTGAGGTGCGCAATTTTAATTAAAGAGCAACTACTGTATACCCTCAAAATTGTCACGGATGCCGCCGAGGCTGCTCCTCCTCCTTGCTTGGGCAGGCTTCGGCGTTCGTCGTCCCCGGAGTACTAGCTACTGCCGATCGATGTTTCGATGTTTGGCTGGTATTGTCTAGTTGGTACACCTGTTTCTTATTCTGTATTGATTATGTAACATATAAGTTCCCTTGTTTTATGTTTGCCTTTGTGTGTTATTGTCCTTGTTTCCTGTTCGTATGTTCGGCATTGCTAAGCTCGTTCTTCACGCACTCCGCGTTGCTACCCTCTTGTGTTTGGAGGCTTTTGTTTTGTGCGTATTATTTGGAAGTAAAGTAGTCATTCCTTATCCTCTGTGTCCTGCGCCTGACTTCACCGCTGCATACACCTCACACCATCCTTGACAGAATAACACACCACCCATGGAGTCAGCAGGACCAGCGGTGGTGACCGAGTCGCTGGAGGATCGGGTCAGCAGCCAGGACGCCATGATCCGTAGACTCGGCACCGCCATGCAAGATGTGATGGACACTCTGAGCCGATGGGAAAGAGGAGGCTTGCCCACACCTCCTCCTACATTACCACCACCATCGGCCAGCCCCATCGTACCATCTCCGGAGTCCAGTGGGATTCGGCTCTCGCTCCCGAGGGCATATGATGGCACCGCAGCCGGGTGTCAGGGTTTCCTACTTCAAGTGGAACTCTACCTGGCAACCATACACCCGGCACCCTCGGGATACGAGAGCGTTTCCGCCCTCATCTCCTGTCCATCCGGCAAGGCTTTGGAGTGGGCCAATGCCGAATGGAGGGGAATAGACGCCGCCACCATCAGCTACGCGGAGTTCTCCCGCCGCTTCAGGGCTGTTTTCGATCATCCCCCAGAGGGTAAAGCGGCGGGGGAGCATCTGTTCCACCTCCGACAGGGGAAGAGGAGCGCACAAGAGTTCGCCCTGGACTTCCGGACTCTAGCGGCTAATGTGGGATGGAATGAGAGGGCCCTCATCGACCACTATCGGTGCAGCCTACGAGAGGACGTTCGCCGAGAGTTGGCCTGCAGGGACACCAATCTAAGCTTCGATCAGTTGGTGGACATGTCGATCCGTCTGGATACCCTGCTGGCTACCCGCGGACGTCCGGAGTTGGGGCCGTCCATTCCATCTCCCAGCACCTCCGAGCCGAGCCCTATGGAGCTCGGGGGTGCTGGCACTAGAGAGAGGAGGAGAGAGACCCGGAGGGAGGCCGTCCTCTGCACAAACTGTGGCCGTAGAGGACACACTGTGGTTCGGTGCTGGGGAGGGTCTCCAGGGGATCGAGGCAACAGGTCACGCACTATATGAGTCATTCCAGGTGAGTAGGCGCCCAACTCACCCAGAGCTCTCTGTTGTCCACCTGTGTATTCAAGTAGAATTTCCCCAGGTTTCATCTCATTCCCAGCATAAGGCGCTAGTTGATTCAGGTGCAGCTGGGAATTTTATTGATCGTAATTTTTGTGTTAAGTTAGGGATTCCCCTCCTACCAGTAGATGTGCCTTTCCCTATTCATGCCCTAGATAGCCGTCCGTTGGGATCTGGTTTAATTAGGGAGGTCACAGCGCCACTAAAGATGAAGACGCAGGGGGGTCATGAGGAGATCATCCAGTTGTATCTGATCGACTCTCCTGCGTATCCCGTGGTGCTGGGACTTCCTTGGTTAATCTCTCATGACCCCACCATTTCGTGGCAACAGAGGGCTCTCAAGGAGTGGTCTGACCAGTGTGTTGGGCGGTGTATAGGTGTTTCCGTAGGGGCGACCACGGTGGAAAGTCCGAACCAAATGCCCGCACTGCACATTCCTCCTGAGTATGATGATTTGGCACTCGTGTTCAGTAAGAAGAGTGCGACGCGATTGCCACCTCATAGACAGGGGGATTGTGCGATAGACCTCCAGGCAGGTGCTGCACTTCCGCGTAGTCATGTGTATCCTCTGTCTCAAGAGGAGATGGCGGCTATGGAGACATACATCGCCGAGTCTCTGAGACAGGGATACATACGGCCCTCCACTTCTCCTGCGTCCTCAAGTTTCTTTTTTGTGAAGAAGAAGGATGGAGGTTTGCGCCCGTGTATTGATTACCGTAGTCTCAATCAGATCACTGTTAAATACAGTTATCCTCTCCCTCTGATTGCGAGTATGACGGAATCATTACACGGAGCGCGTTTCTTCACAAAATTGGATCTCAGGAGCGCCTACAACCTGGTGCGCATTAGGGAGGGAGATGAATGGAAGACAGCATTTAGTACCACCTCGGGTCACTATGAGTATCTCGTCATGCCATACGGGTTAATGAATGTTCCTTCAGTCTTCCAATCATTTGTGGACGAGATCTTCCGGGATTTGCATGGGCAGGGTGTAGTGGTGTATATTGACGACATTCTAGTATACTCTTCTACAGGGGTGGAGATGGAGATAGACCGCGTTTCAGCCGTGCGTAATTGGCAGACTCCCACCACGGTTAAGGAGGTGCAGCGGTTTTTGGGTTTTGCCAATTACTACCGGAGGTTTATCCGGGGTTTTGGACAGGTAGCAGCTCCCATCACCTCCCTGCTAAAGGGGAGCCCGGTGCGTTTGCAGTGGTCGGCTGAGGCGGACAGGGCGTTTAGACAACTGAAGGACCTGTTCACCTCGGTTCCGGTGCTGGCACATCCGGACCCCGCTTTAGCGTTCCAAGTGGAGGTGGACGCGTCAGAGGCCGGTATTGGGGCTGTAATGTCTCAACACTCAGGCACGCCTCCTAAACTCCGGCCCTGCGCTTTTTACTCTAAGAAGCTCAGCCCGGCTGAACGTAATTATGACGTGGGGGACAGGGAGCTGCTAGCCGTGGTTCAAGCCCTAAAGGTGTGGAGGCATTGGCTTGAGGGGGCTCAACACCCTTTTCTCATTCTGACTGACCATCGTAACCTGGAGTACATCCGGGCAGCTAGGAGACTGAACCCTCGTCAGGCTAGGTGGGCCATGTTTCTGGCCCGGTTTGTTTTTAAGCTCACCTACATACCAGGGTCCCAGAACGTTAAGGCAGACGCC
Source organism: Coregonus clupeaformis (assembly GCF_020615455.1). Lineage (NCBI taxonomy): Eukaryota > Metazoa > Chordata > Actinopteri > Salmoniformes > Salmonidae > Coregonus > Coregonus clupeaformis. The sequence continues at coordinate 45,280,089 of NC_059202.1, forward strand.
CTGTCCCGGCGATATGACACAGAGGAGAGGTCCATTGAGCCCACTCACATACTGCCAGAGTCTTGTCTGGTGGCACCGGTGGTATGGGAGGTCGATGCAGAGATCGAGCGGGCGTTACGTATCGACCCTACTCCTCCAGAGTGTCCAGCGGGGCGGAAGTACGTTCCGCTCGAGATTCGTGATCGACTCATTTATTGGGCTCATACGTCACCCTCCTCTGGACATCCTGGTATTGGCCGGACAGTGCACTGCCTTAGTGAAAAGTACTGGTGGCCAACATTGGCTAAGGACGTGAGGGTTTATGTCTCCTCCTGCTCGGTGTGCGCTCAGTGTAAGGCGCCTAGACACCTGCCCAGGGGGAAGTTACAACCCCTACCCGTTCCACAACGGCCGTGGTCTCACCTATCGGTAGACTTTGTTACGGACCTTCCCCCCTCCCAGGGGAATACCACTATTCTGGTCGTTGTGGATCGGTTCTCTAAGGCCTGTCGTCTCATCCCAATGCCGGGTCTCCCTACTGCCCTACAGACTGCTGAGGCTTTGTTTACCCACGTCTTCCGGCACTACGGGGTACCCGAGGATATAGTGTCTGATCGGGGTTCCCAGTTCACCTCTAGAGTCTGGAGGGCGTTCATGGAACGTTTGGGGGTCTCGGTTAGCCTTACCTCGGGTTTCCACCCTGAGAGTAATGGGCAGGTGGAGAGAGTGAACCAGGATGTGGGTAGGTTTCTGAGGTCTTATTGCCAGGACCGGCAGGAGGAGTGGTCGGGGTATATCCCCTGGGCAGAGATTGCCCAGAACTCCCTTCGCCATTCTTCTACAAATCTGACCCCTTTCCAGTGTGTGTTGGGGTATCAGCCGGTTCTGGCACCATGGCATCAGAGCCAGATCGAGGCTCCTGCGGTGGATGAGTGGTTTCGGCGCTCGGAGGAGACATGGAACGCTGCGCATGTACATCTGCAGCGGGCTATCCGTAGGCAGAAGGCGAGCGCCGATCGCCACCGCAGTGAGGGTCCAGTGTACGCACCTGGAGTTCGAGTCTGGCTCTCGACTCGAAACCTGCCCCTTCGCCTGCCCTGCCGGAAGCTGGGTCGGCGGTTTGTGGGGCCATTTAAAGTCCTGAGGAGATTGAACGAGGTATGTTACAGGTTACAACTGCCTAATGATTATCACATTAACCCCTCGTTCCATGTGTCTCTCCTCAGGCCGGTGGTAGCTGGTCCACTCCAGGACAATGAGATACGGGAGACTCCTCCGCCCCCACTGGACATCGAGGGGGCTCCGGCGTACTCAATCCGGTCCATTGTGGATTCGAGACGTCGGATGGGGGGTCTGCGGTATCTCGTGGAGTGGGAGGGGTACGGTCCGGAGGAACGGTGCTGGGTGCCTAGGAGGGACATCTTAGATCCCTCCCTCCTGACGGAGTTCCACTGGAGTCATCCCACTCGCCCTGCTCCGCATCCCACTCGCCCTGCTCCGGGGTCGGCGCACGGCTGGTGCCGCGCGTCAAGGGGGGGGTACTGTCACGGATGCCGCCGAGGCTGCTCCTCCTCCTTGCTCGGGCAGGCTTCGGCGTTCGTCGTCCCCGGAGTACTAGCTACTGCCGATCTATGTTTCGATGTTTGTCTGGTATTGTCTAGTTGGTACATCTGTTTCTTATTCTGTATTGATTATGTAACATATAAGTTCCCTTGTTTTATGTTTGCCTTTGTGTGTTATTGTCCTTGTTTCCTGTTCGTATGTTCGGCATTGCTAAGCTCGTTCTTCACGCACTCCGCGTTGCTACTCCTCTTGTGTTTGGAGGCTTTTGTTTTGTGCGTATTATTTGGAAGTAAAGTAGTCATTCCTTATCCTCTGTGTCCTGAGCCTGACTTCACCGCCGCATACACCTCACACCATCCTTGACAAAAATATACACTACCGGTCAAAAGTTTTAGAACACCTACTCATGGTTTTTCTTTATTTTTACTATTTTCTACATTGTAGAATAAGAGTGAAGACATCAAAACTATTAAATAACACATATGGAATCATGTAGTAACCAAAAAAGTGTTAAACAAATCAAAATATATTTTATATTTGAGATTCTTCAAATAGCCACCCTTTGCCTTGATGACAGCTTTGCACACTCTTGGCATTCTCTCAACCAGCTTCATGACGTAGTCACCTGGAATTCATTTAAATTAACAGGTGTGCCTTCTTAAAAGTTAATTTGTGGAATTTCTTTCCTTCTTAATGCATTTGAGCCAACCAGTTGTGTTGTGACATGGAAGGGAGGGTGTACAGAAGATAGCCCTATTTGGTAAAAGACCAAGTCCATATTAAGGCAAGAACAACTCAAATAAGCAAAGAGAAACTACAGTCCATCATTACTTTAAGACATGAAGGTCAGTCAATAAATGTGTACTCCCTCCCTAGGTGTTCTAAAACTTTTGCCCGGTAGTGTACATGTTGTTGTTTTTCTATTAAAAAAGTGAAAACCTGGAGAAAGAAACTGGAAATAAATGTATTGGCTGGTAGAGTTCTGTATCTTGAGAACACTGTTTTGAAAATTGACAACATTGTTCCAAGAAATGCTTGTACGCGATTGAGAAAAACTGTAATGTACTTCTTTGAACGCATCGGATTTAGTGTCCTTGTCGTAAATCTCTTCCATGTTTCTCAATCCCCAAAATCTCTTCTTTAAAGGTATACTCAGCGATATGATGTAGATGCAGAAAATGAACAGAAAATGAACAGCTTAGTGGGTCAATTTCTGTAACAACTAAGAGCGTTGAAGCGTGAGGCTCAACTTCGCTGTTTTGGTCCCATGGATACCACACTGTGAACAGCGTGAAGTGAACCCATGCACAGGCGCAGATACTGTGTGCTGCTGCTCGTGGCAATGTCATTTCGCTTTAAGTCATGACTCAAAATGAAATGATATTCAAAATAAATGTATACAAATTTCCAAAAGAAACATAATAAATATAGTTAGTCACTGCTGTTTGATATGCACTACCGGATGAGGATCTATGGTCATTTGCATAAATATAAATGAGCATCTAGTCCCTCAGATTGATCAGTATGGACGTGTAACAGCATGGAGGCAGAAACTGCTATTAGACTGAGGTCAACATTCCTGCTAGATAATGTCAGGTCGAGGGAAGCATGGGATTCTTCCCCTGAATAGAGTTGTTCTCTCTGTTTTCCAGACAGGAACCTCCATCATCGTCTCTCCCCAGCTAGCTATACCAGAGCCACAACACAACTCCGTCCAAGATTAATTGCAAATGGTCATTATTAATTAGATTCCCTGGCGCCTGTGGTTCTCCTCCTCTCCAGAGGTCACCTCTCATTGGGGAGAGTGCACACTCTCACCGAGACTAGCATCAGGGGCCAAATCACACTTAGTTTCTACCAGTCAGGTATTCAGGTTAGTGTCATCATGAGGACGGTAAGGGAATGTCGCTGAATGAGTCCCTGAGCCAGTCAATACTGCCTTCTGTGATCAGATCTCACATCAATTCCATACTGTTATAGTAACATATACACTTGGTTCCAGAACACTTTTTTTATGAAAGCCAGGGAAGTGTTAAGCAGACTTATGGTACCTGACCCAGGGTAGTGTTAAGCAGACTTATGGTACCTGACTTAAACATGTTTGTAAGAACAAAGCAAATGAATGAATATAGAGCCCACAGTCCCCAATGTATCTCCATGCCTCAGCAACAGCAGTAGCAGTGTTGAAGCATGGCTTGCTTTAGTGCTGAGAGGCAGGTTTCTATGATGGGCTCGGTCATTGGGGCCTGACTTCTTCATTAGTCCCTGTGGCTGGGTTGAGCTGGGTGCTCTTTGTGACATTTCCCATCTTGCCTGAAATGAAAACCCACTCAGCAGCTTTCCCTCCTTTCCTCTCCTCCTCTCCCCCCAGGAGCCATAACACTGGAACCATGCATGTCACCACACAGCGCCTAAAACAAACCTTTCCACACTGCATGGGCCCAGAACAATGTACCTCAACTAAATGGTGCTAAATGGTACATTAAGGCTGTGTAAATGACTCATAAGTACACAAGGACCATACTGTACTTCCTTGCATAGAACAGGGATCATCAACTAGATTCAGCAGTGGGTCGATCTTTTCTTGAGCAGATGGTCAGGGGGCCAGAACATAATTACAAATAATTTGTAGACTGCAAATTGACCGCAAGAAGCCCAAACAGATATAATATTTGACTAAACATCATCATTTCAAACCTTGCTTACATTTGTATACGATCGCATACATCTCTCTTTTATGCATGGGAATACTTTGGAACATATTTCCAACATTAAAATAATCACTTGGAGGTGATTAGCTGGTGTTTTTACAATATTTTATGTCCAACAATATTTTTTTACAGTGAAAATAAATATATAAATTGCTCTGAAAACTTGTGGGGCCAAATCAAATCACCAGCGAGCCAAATTCGGCCTGCAGGCCACCAGTTGGGGAACTCTGGCATAGAACATACAGTACATAAATGTACTGAGCACTCCTATTAATCCACAAAAAGGAGATCAAATAAATTTGCACATGCACCTTTATTTCACACATAAAAAAAGGTAAAAAGTGATATTACAGAACATGCTGCATTAACATTAGTAACAACATTGTGGGTATAGGCTGCTAGACGCAAAGGGCACAGTGACAGCTCTACCCAACCACAGCTGCACCAGTCCACCACACCATGCCAGACAGGGTCTGTGCCAGTCAGCTGTGCCCTTATGCCCACAACCTCTCCCATCTGTCACACACACACCAAAAATAACATATGGACAGTCAGAAATACCTTGTTTGCACAGGCACCTGCAATTGCACTTGAAATATGAAACAAAAACTGGAACAGTATGATATGGTGCAAGTGAAAGTATTTTCTCCAGAGTTCCCAGGTAGGTTAAGAAGTGGAGGAGGAGAGGAGAGAGGTTCTGGAGGGAGAGATGTCTTTAAACTGGCTGCACATCTGCCTGTGTCTCCTTCTCCTGCACCAGGCGGTGGTGAGGCATCTGCTGCCTAGCAGGTGAATCCGCTTTTGTTCCAAATCCTCCTCTCGCTCCCTGGCTGCATACATCTCTGGCACAGGGTGCAATAACATTACCATGACCTTAGCCCCGTAACCTGGAGGAAACTGGAGGAAACTTCCGCACCATTAGATCACACAGGACTGATTTGACATGAGAAAACTTTACTTCTGTTCAAGAATTGAACAATGAGTGGAGGGATGGTAGTGTAGTGATCTCACCTTGTCAGCCTAATGAGTGGATAATTAGGTCAACGTTAATGGAATTAAACACTACAATCTAATTTAATCAGAATGTTTCTCACTTTGTTCTGTTTTTTATTTCTGAACCAGATGATTCTTGATCATGAAGCCGAGGATCCTTGGGCTGCTAAGCATTCTCTTTGGATGATGCATTAAATTCATCAGTGGTGACGATTCTGTATTTCCAAGCACTTCAAGTGGAACTGACAGCATTTTAGCAACTTGAAATCTTATTAAAATCTGTTCATATACATCCCCAGGGAGAATATGACACATGTTTAACATTTCTGACAAGCGAGCACTTAGATATGGTCATTTTCATAAATTCATAGAATGTTTGGGAATGACGTATAGTAAGGCATTTGTGAAAATTCTAGAACAATGTAGAGTGGGAAAACGGCGTGCGGTTGGACAATTAACAGACACTGCAGCAAATAAAACCGAATAAAAACATCTGTCCTGTCCTGGACCAGAGTCTACACAGACCGTTGCGCCATAGCCAATCAGAGCTACAGTAGGCCTATATGCAAATAAGACATTTGCCACAAGGGCCTGCCATCATTCATTTTGAACTGGACTGTGTGTTTACAGGAAGTCACGAGAGAGTGACTTTAGATCATTAGAACGCATTCGCCAAAAGCCACAAAATACACCTGAATGGATTTCTACAAATATGTAAATACCACGGGATTCCTCTTACAACAACCATGAAAAGGTGGGCTATCTCTCCCTCAGTTGCCTATGCACATCAACAACATCACGTTCAACAACTAATGCTAGGCAGAGTGAGATGAGCTAAAATCTAACAAGATAAACCCTCTCAAACGTTTTCAGCTAGTTTGCCATCAAAATTGCACTGATAAATGATGGGGAATAGTAGCCTGCTCATCCTTCTGCAGCTTGCCTGCCAATGCATGCTTGTCCTAACCCACATTTTGACAACTGAATGGGAACTTGCCTGCCTGCCTGCCCATTTGATCGATGCCAAATACATTTGATTGACAACTAAGAGATATGCTAACTGTGGATAACAGTCATTCAAGTTCAGCATAGCTAGCTAGCTAGCAAAGTGACTCACATTTATAGCTAGCTAACCAAAGGACACATGCAGCATCTGTAGCTGTACCCAACAAAAAACGATACGAGGGGAAAAAGTCGGTCACTCACCCACTCCTCCAATGACATGACATTCTCCCAGCAGCTAGCTAGCTAGCTAACGTTAGGCTCCTTGTTTTTAGCTTGCTAAATATATAGCTTGTTACATAAATAGATACGCTAGCCCAGGGGTGTCAAACTCAATCAACGCACGGGCCATATAAAGAAAACACAGTGAATTCGCAACCCAAACGTTTATTTATTTTTTACGTCCAACTGTGACCCATTCTAATTGATTTATATATATGTATGTCCCTTTATAATGTCCACTTATGTGCATAGGATGCTGTATATAGCATTTTAACATATTAAAACAAAATAAGAGATAAATAATATTTGTCCAGCCTTTGCTGCTATGCTTGAAGATGTGCATAATATGCTGCAACCCTAATCAAAGAGTATTTAATAACTCCAAATAACAAAAGCGTAGTATACAGTGGGGAAAAAAAGTATTTAGTCAGCCACCAATTGTGCAAGTTCTCCCACTTAAAAAGATGAGAGAGGCCTGTAATTTTCATCATAGGTACACGTCAACTATGACAGACAAAATGAGGGAAAAAATTCCAGAAAATCACATTGTAGGATTTTTAATGAATTATTTGCAAATTATGGTGGAAAATAAGTATTTGGTCAATAACAAAAGTTTCTCAATACTTTGTTATATACCCTTTGTTGGCAATGACACAGGTCAAACGTTTTCTGTAAGTCTTCACAAGGTTTTCGCACACTGTTGCTGGTATTTTGGCCCATTCCTCCATGCAGATCTCCTCTAGAGCAGTGATGTTTTGGGGCTGTCGCTGGGCAACACGGACTTTCAACTCCCCTCCAAATATTTTCTATGGGGTTGAGATCTGGAGACTGGCTAGGCCACTCCAGGACCTTGAAATGCTTCTTACGAAGCCACTCCTTCGTTGCCCGGGCGGTGTGTTTGGGATCATTGTCATGCTGAAAGACCCAGCCACGTTTCATCTTCAATGCCCTTGCTGATGGAAGGAGGTTTTCACTCAAAATCTCACGATACATGGCCCCATTCATTCTTTCCTTTACACAGATCAGTCGTCCTGGTCCCTTTGCAGAAAAACAGCCCCAAAGCATGACGTTTCCAACCCCATGCTTCACAGTAGGTATGGTGTTCTTTGGATGCAACTCAGCATTCTTTGTCTTCCAAACACGACGAGTTGAGTTTTTACCAAAAAGTTATATTTTGGTTTCATCTGACCATATGACATTCTCCCAATCCTCTTCTGGATCATCCAAATGCACTTCTGACGGGCCTGAAAATGTACTGGCTTAAGCAGGGGGACACGTCTCGCACTGCAGGATTTGAGTCCCTGGCGGCGTAGTGTGTTACTGATGGTAGGCTTTGTTACTTTGGTCCCAGCTCTCTGCAGGTCATTCACTAGGTCCCCCTGTGTGGTTCTGGGATTTTTGCTCACCGTTCTTTTGATCATTTTGACCCCACGGGGTGAGATCTTGCGTGGAGCCCCAGATCGAGGGAGATTATCAGTGGTCTTGTATGTCTTCCATTTCCTAATAATTGCTCCCACAGTTGATTTCTTCAAACCAAGCTGCTTACCTATTGCAGATTCAGTCTTCCCAGCCTGGTGCAGGTCTACCATTTTGTTTCTGGTGTCCTTTGACAGCTCTTTGGTCTTGGCCATAGTGGAGTTTGGAGTGTGACTGTTTGAGGTTGTGGACAGGTGTCTTTTATACTGATAACAAGTTCCAACAGGTGCCATTAATACAGGTAATGAGTGGAGGACAGAGGAGCCTCTTAAAGAAGAAGTTACAGGTCTGTGAGAGCCAGAAATCTTGCTTGTTTGTTATTGACCAAATACTTATTTTCCACCATAATTTGCAAATAAATTCATTAAAAATCCTACAATGTGATTTTCTGGAATTTTTTTCTCATTTTGTCTGTCATAGTTGACGTGTACCTATGATGAAAATTACAGGCCTCTCTCATCTTTTTAAGTGGAAAAACTTGCACAATTGGTGGCTGACTAAATACTTTTTTTCCCCACTGTAGGTTGTTGTAACATTTAAACTTAAAACATGTTTACAAATGTTTTGCACCGGATCACCAGTGCGGTTGAATGCAGCATTGCTGTATGGTGCACTCAAAATGTATTGTAGTTGAGTAGCCAACCTAGGCTACTGCTCAAATGTTGCTGTAATAGGCCGACATATTTCTCTTTTGCATGGTGTTTTGTTGCAGGTTTTTGGTTATTCATTGTCAAGCCAAAGCCAGACTGCATCATTTTAGTAGCCTAGCTAGGACTGTGGCATGTGTCTGTACACTTTCCCTCTGCTGCGCGCTGTAAACCGGAAACACAAAAGCAGCGCAAAGGCAGCACAATTGACTTACATTCACCAATGTGAGCGCATTAGCCTGTCATTTCATGAGGTGGATGACTCAACTGTTGACTCATTTATACTTGCTTGTGTTTCTTATTCGGTCCGCGGGCCTTGTGTTTCACACATGTGCGCTAGCCTATTAGCCACGTTATGACTGACTTGTGATCATTGCCCTTGCTAGTTGGATTGTATTGATATTCCCAGCCTTAGTTACAGTCGTCCGTTTTTGTTCAAAATATTGAGTCATTGAAACTGAAACAGTGCATCCCGAATGGGTGGTGGCAGCAAACAATGTACCAGGCCAGCTGTGATTTACAACCTGATAGCAATATTTTTTGGACTACAAATAAATGTATTGGTGAATTATACAGTATTAATCATGCATTGAACTGCATCCATCTATTCTGCCAACAATGCCTTACAGTACTTTGTGGAATTTTCAGTCAAATAAAACCTCTTTTTAAAACCTCTTTTAAAGTTGGTTTTGAAGCATAACTGGGATTTTGATATTTTTGACTGATATTTTGATTGTCTGTTTGTTTCATATCTGCAAAGTAATTAAAACGATGTCAGTTTTACTTTAAGAGCAATGCAATCAATGCAAAAAAGTAAGGATGGCCACATTAGAGTACAGTCCGAGACGGAGATGAATACAACTCTGAAGATGTGGCTTGCAGGTCAAAACCATGTGTGTGGGGCAAGGGGAACGATTTGGGCTGGGCTGTTATGGTCAAATCTGCTGCGAAATGTCTCGCCGCCAGCCATGTTTGGTTGTGAAAATTAGCATGTGTTCATCAACCTCGTTGGTGATATCAGAGAGACAGGGTAGGAGACAGAGAGGGGGGAGGAGGGTGTAGTCTCCCGGGGCACTGGGGATGGGAGGGGGGCGGGTAGTTTAGGAGATTGAGTAAGTAATCTAGTCAGCACTGGCTGCTGTGAGATGTCAGTCCAGTCCAGCACCACCCTGTGCCACAGTCCGTGAGACTGACATTCTGCTTTTATGTAAATACAAAAACATGTAAACCCATTTCCATGTGATAGAACTCCAACATAGCCGTAGCCTACAAATAACACATTATTTTACATTGAACAATTCAGTATATGGCAAAAATAACATCTACAATGTTTATATTCATAATGTCAAGATAACAGGTAGCAGGTGAGAGTAAAAATTGACCTTACACATTGATTCAGCCATTAAAAATCCCTATCTGTATCAAAGCCCAGACCAAAGCTCCTTCATTTTCCATTTCCATATGGCATCCTAGAGAATTCGAGCAAAATTACGCTGACTATCGAGATCGGCATCAATCATGGTATGACGTTTCGCAAGAGTTTTGGGAAAGGACTTTAAGAGCAACTTTGGATGGGTGACATTAAGAGATTGAAAATGCCTGTTAAAGTGTCCCATATGTCAGCTAGTTCTTGTTGCTATAAAAACAGACGGATGAAAGGAAGAAGGGAATGGATGTCAAGTGCTGCCCCTGCCAGTCTACTCTCAGACAGCAGATGTAGGTAGCATTTTACTGCTGAGAAAAACAACATCTTCTCATTCATATTTGACTTTCATTTGACACAAATAAATGTACTTCTCCACACAGATTTTACCAAGGTAAACATAATCATGATTTTGTTATTTGTTCTCCCAGTAAATCCTACCAATTAAACATAATTGTGTTCAATGTATTATACAGTTGTGTAGTCCGGAGTTTTAACCTTTAACCCTGCTAGTGACCTTGGGTTCATTGGTATCAGGTATCTGCAGTTATACTGTATTATCTGCTTTTTTATTGTTGACTAATGACTTCTTTGGAGTCTAAATGCAATCTTTCTTCTGAAATGATTTCACACATTTCATTAACGAAGTCCATGATTAGGAATATGAAAAACCTAATTGTACAAATATTGTGTATGTGTGTCCGGTAAAATATTGATATTTTAATTGCATTTTCTTTTAACCAAATGTGTTTATTAGTGGGTGAAATAAAGAGTAACCTTTCAAATGGAACTGACGTTTCCCTCTTTCCTCCAAATGCAGAATTAATGTACATTTTAAAATAATCCGTTTAATTTCCAGGATGATAGTTTGGTTATTTTGGCTTTTGAACTGTTATGGATATGTTACATCCTCTCAGATTGTTTGCATCATTCAAGCAGTCTAAAATAATTAATTAAGCATTATTAGTCACGTGTGGACCATCTCATTTAGCAGAGCATCCTTTCCTTATGTATGCCTGACAGGAAATCAAAGTTTTTATCAGTGCAGAAAATCTGCAATTTAGAAATATACTTGCTGCAATTAGTAGCTATCTGATAACCAAGAATTGGCAGGTTGGTGTGAGAGCTGACAGGATTAAATGGAGTGGACAAGAGCTAGGCATTGTTCAGGCAGAGCAAAATAAAGAGTCAGCCTTTAACTTCTCCAAAGTGATAGGGTGATAATAGGTTATGTTCCTTTGTTATCAACCAACAACCTAACAATCTCTCTGCATGAAAGCAGCCTCATTTCATCGACAAGTTACAGTGAATAACAACTATAGAGTAAGTCACTTCAGGCTGTCTGCACATCTTCCTGCGTTCTCAGAGGTGTTTTTATGCCATCTCTTTCAGGCATAATTACAATGCTCATAATGAAAGGGCAGGTCGGAACCATATCCCTACCATGTGTAACTGTTCGAAATATGTCTGTGGTCCCATGGGGCCTGTCCATCATGGGCTTTTCATGTAGGCCTTTACTTGTTTATATCCATATTCATAATCCAATAAAGTGTGTAGTCAAAAGTATTTTACATGTTTTTAGTGTTTGTATCACACATGCACGCGCGCGCAACACTGAGCGAGCTGCAGACCCGTGGTGAGGAAAAACACGGGTCCATTAAAACATCTCCCACCCTTCTCTGACCCTCATTAAATACACGGCCAGTCTTGTTAAAATACAAGCCAGATTTGCGCTTAATGATCTAGAAAGAAATGTAATTGACTGTGCATTACCATCCAAATGCCCTCCCAGCACAATTTGTTTACATATTTCTGACACGATGGCTGATCAACTCAACATCCGATCTTTGTTGATGAAGAAAGTGTCTGACCAAAGATAGAACCAAGGATTTAACCCTTCAGTCCATTACTCATTATATAGCCTAACAGTTTCAAACATAATTGTGTCGGTGTAAATGGACAAAGAATAACCTACAGTACATTGCAGTAGACTAGGCTACTAAAAAGGGATGCCACTGGTGCGACCTAAACGGAACTGTCATTTCAGCACCACAACGTGTCCTCCGGTCCACAGCTCAAGTATTCACTGGAATCAACAGATCATATTGTTGACACAAATACATCTACTCAATAGCAAACACAAACGCATTCACTCAATAGTAGGCTAACACTACCTGAAGGGGTTGACAACTTTCAGCCCAGTGCTTGCGTGACAGTGGAAGGAGGACAGGGCTTTTCACGCCACGGTTCTCATTAAAATATAACATCCCTTGACAGACTTTGGGGACCTCACAGACAATGTGTGCATATACACACAGCACTTCAGTTTTCGTTTTTGTTAACTGCAATCGGTAGTTATATATAACATCGTGGAAATAATCACAATTTTGAACATGGGCCAAAAACGTGAAACTTTGTTTCATTGTATCGTGTCTCAGTTGCATTAAATAGGCCAATCCAAATGGAACCATAAAAAAAATAGAAACGACAAAGAAAGTGATATCAGATCATTTTATTCATATAGGCTACCCCAAACGCTGGATAGGTATTTGAAGCCAACCAATGGTTTTCTGCTATCTTTCTACCGCTAGAGGGCATTCAAACATTATGAACCAGCCAGGCAACCGCTGCAGCATGAGCGTGAGAAAGTATCCGTGGTGGAGAAACCCTGGCTAGGATGGAGTCAACTGAACAGTTTACCATACTGCCACGGACTCTCAAATGAATTGAAACAATCCTTGAATCACAAACGTTAACCTTACTAGTTACCTGTATACGACTACTTTGGTGAGGCATAGACAGTTGTAAGCCGCGCTACACAATCACCACCTTGGCTGCAAGACAAGCTCAGAAAAATGCATTGAAACTGGGGCTCCTGGGCTATGCCATATAGGCTTAGCAGGTAGCTTTAGTGACGCAATAAGAAAAGCACTGAACCATTGAGTTTGTATCTACAAGGCTATTTATTTTAATAAAGAGTTAGGTTTATATATCTCTCTTTGGTAAAGTGCTTTGGTGAGCCTATAGGACAATCAATTGAGTGTATTTTGTTTTTTTAAACATGCAGATTTTGTCCCATGCAGAACTGCTCTATAGTGTGATTTTAGCCCTTGATTTGTGAATACTTTTCTGAAGTGTTTGTGAGCGTAAAGGCTTGTTGGGTATCCTAACTCAAGCTGTTGTCTATGTTAGAGCTGATCAAAGTCCTTAGTCCTGTCACAAAGTCCGCCATGCCTGCAGACAATACAAAAATAACTATAACTTTGATTTGCAGATACTTTACGTGATAAGCAGTGGCATGGTTCTCCTGTCTTTTCCATGCATGTGAAAGCGGGACTCATCTCCCTGAATAGCCTATATGCATTAATTCTGGCACAGAGAGTGAACACTACAAACATCTGAAAACACTGTGTTGATGCCGTGTGGCAGAGCTGCCACTGTATTTGGCCCAGTCAAAAACCATTTCTTATTTTAGAGTTGTGTAAAGTCAGGAATATTTTGTGTTTTCAGTCCAAGTGCCACACACAAATGAATAAACCATATTTTTCCCACAGACAATAACATGGTTTTCCCAAATTACATCAGTAAGTAACCACAATTCATGACAGACAACGGAAATATTCATTTTGCAAACTAATGGGCGATCCTAGTTTGAGAAACACGGGCAACCCACATTTACGCGCAAATATATCGTTGCCGAATGAGTTATGAGCAATTACGCAAGCGCGTTTGACTTTTTGTATTGTCTATAGACAACTACTGTCATGGAGTTAAAAGGTTAACATTTATTCAAACCAGTTCCAGTTTATTCATGTTTAATCGTTTGGCCTCTACCATACATGAGCAACAAGGTGATGTACTGTAGAGTAGCTATAAGAAGGCTGACACAGTCATGGAACAGTAGTCACCATTTTGGATTCTATTTGTATCACACAATAAATGTCAGTATTTGCATTGAGTATGGTGGTCATGCAGCTGAGGAGATGTGGTGATAACATTAACATGGGTCAATGATCAGGTTATCAGGTGCAGCAACCAGAGGTTATGCCATGCCAGGATCCGATGCTGGATTATAATTGGTCCAACATAGAGAATGTAGTTACCTGACCCCAATGCATTAGATCGTTTTTTTAGTTTGTTGAATATGGAGCTACAGAAAGCCTATACTGTAACATTAAAAGTGTGTATCATAAAACATGAATGTGTATTGGCAGTGTATAGGCCGCTAAGGGGTGAATAGAATAGGAATACTTAGCCTACTATATATGACCTAATCTTGGTACCTTTAAAAAAAAAAATCACACATTTACCAGCAGAGTAAACGGCAAAGTGATTAAGACTATTATTTTAGGACAAATCTAGTTTAAATCTATTGACATTTCTCATAAAAAAAAAAATATTGGTTGTATTTGTATAATATATCAATATTTACAGAGTTTTATTATAAAGAAGAAAATATGCCACTGCTCATCACGTGGTTACACTATCTCCCAACGTTCGAGTTATGCCATCAAGCTAACGCGTTGTGACTGCTCCTCTCTCTTGTGACAAAGTCTTACAGCTGCCTCGAAATCAATAGATGTCAAAGAAATATGAAAACAATCATGACGAAGAACTTAAATCCTGCCTCTGAGCCTGTATGGCTAATGACAAACGTGCTCCTATTCAACAGATTAATTAAACTCAAACTTTGGTCGAATTGTATTTCGTATAACTTTTTATTCCCGCAGATAATGGCAGTCAGTCACATCTGTTGGGTTTGTAGTGTAATTTGTAATTACTGCCCTTCATGTGGTCTACAGCTTTGAACCATCTTTAATTAAAAGCTTAATTAAGGGGCTATCTTAAACAAGATCATAACCAGATGGTTTTCTGTCGACAATAGACGATGTGAGGCCTTACGCTGACTTGTCACTAGGCAGCCATTCATGTTCATTCAAAAATAGTTAAAAGCCTCTAAACTTAAAAAAATAAATGAATAAAATGAAACAAGAAAACATATTTTTCTTGGATTTCATTAATAACAACTTCATGCAAAAAATGTCCCACAACCAAGGACAGGTTTGTGTGTGTGTGTGTGTGTGACCTGCCACTATGCTTAGTCTTGCCTTGGGCTAGATCTTAACAAATAAAAGTTATTCTGATAATCTGATTTTCCCATGCATTACCAGGAATTATATTTCTATATAGGATATACTTGATCTCTTCTTCAATTATCTTCAGAAGATCTACTTTGGGACAAAAGTCATTCTCACTCCTGTGAGTCTATTTTCCAGACGGTTTGTCATTCTTATTGTCTGATTTAGTGGGTTGTTTTACATACTATGCTTATCTCTGGTTATTTCTAATTACTCTGCTATATATTATTTTTTCCCTAGATGATTATCTCATTGAGGTAGTCTTCTTTGGTAACTAAAAGGATAGAGAAAGGAGAACAAGAAATGTTTAACTCTAATGTAGCATGACTCATTTGTTCAGTGGCTGATGTAAAACTGTTTTCTTGGGGAGAGATATTGGTGTAATTTAATTTGAGCCATGCTCTCCCCCCTTGCTGTGGCACACAGCACGCACACTGTGCATTCACTGCATTCTTCTGGGCTGTAGCACCTGGAGCTGCCTGGATGGGGAAATTAGCATTGATATGGATTTAGTTCAAATGCAATCTTTTAAATCTTTGCAAGAGGCAAGCAAATAATTACTTGTTCAGTAAAATGCCAGGGGTCACTGTCTCGGTGGACCCAACATGCTGATTCCCTAACAATACAGTGTACATGGGCCCCGTGTAGCTCAGTTGGTAGGGCATGGCGTTTGCAACGCCAGGGTTGTGGGTTCGATTCCCACAGGGGGCCAGTATGATTTTTTTTTTTTTTTTTATGTACTCACTAACTGTAAGTCTTCTGCTAAATGACTAAAATGTTGTTGTTTTTTAAATACATGGAGCAAAGCACCGGCTGAGATTGCAGTGTTAATGGAAGGAGTCACTGGGGAATGGGGAGTGGTGGGGGTGAATCAGGCAAAAAACTAATTCAATGCATCTAGGCTGAACTTGGTCTGCTATACATTATCATTGAATCTAATTTAGGCGAATTGACTCATGTAATCACTGCAAAGTAAAGGATGAGATGCTCTGCTTATTTCTTTTTCTTTGTGCCTGTTATACATGAGAGTAAATGATTTGTTCCTAGTCAGCTAACATACAATGTTTACTTTATATACAAGGCTGGCAAGCAGTTTGTCTGAGCAACATTGTAGTGTGCAAATATAATATCAGCTTGGAACGTATACATTCCCATATGCTCGTGATCCTTATGTCCTGTTCTGACCAGGTCCCATCCTGTAAATCCCAAACCCCCTTTTTCCTGAGTAAACTAAATTCCTACAGCTATGCTCCATACATTATTAGCATAATGCCACAGGTGGTAAGTCAAGTCAAGTTAAGGCAAATACAGAACATAACATGTAGAGAATGTAGGAGTATGTGGAGAGAGAGAGAGAGAGAGAGAGAGAGAGAGAGAGAGAGAGAGAGAGAGAGAGAGAGAGAGAGAGAGAGAGAGAGAGAGAGAGAGAGAGAGAGAGAGAGAGAGAGATCACAGCCTTGGCCTCCAGCTTAGACTGTTTCATAGGTGGTGCAGCACCATTTATGGATTTATGATCAGAACCATGAGATCAAGGTCAGCCTGCCTGATGTTACTGATCATGGTAGAGAAAGGAGAAAGGAAATAACCATTTATGGAGTGGAATTTGGACTGAATAGCTAGAACTAAGGTGTGGGGTGCAAACATGTTTTGGATTAAGCATTATGGAGATCAAATCAATCGTTTCCCTCACTATTTTGTTCACAAGTTTTTATTGTATACAGTAGCCTATTATAACATAGGCTACTGTTACAGTACCCTATTTAAAATCGCATTATGGCAATCTAATTTTCACTAAAGTGGCAGAAGGGAACCAACAGAGTTAAACTGCAATCCTCATGGCCTTAATGAAGCAAATCATTCCATCTCTCTAATTCAGCGTGCTGGAAGAGAACATTCCACCGACACAGTTCTTGTCTCTGCATGGGCGTAGCCCTCATCATACACCAGAGGTGATTTAAGCAAGTTCAAATGTTATCTGACAAGTAGCCTATGGGATATAATTTGTCAAATATGATCGAACAATACAAATCATTATCGGTAGGCCTACAACGTGTTTACAAATCCACTTGATGAATTACGCGCATAATGGCCATTAATGTTGGACCGTGGAGAGGGGGGTGTAGGCCTATCATGTACACTGAGTGTACAAAACATTAGGAACACTTTCCTAATGTTGCGTTGCACTCCTTTTTGCTCTCAGAACAGCCTCAATTCGTTGGGGCATGGACTCTACAAGGTGTTGAAAGCATTCCACAGGGATGCTGGCCAATGTTGACTCCAATGCTTGCCACAGTTGTGTCAAGTTGGCTGGATGTCCTTTGGGTGGTGGACCATTCTTGGTGCACTATGGAAACTGTTGAGCATGAAAAACCCAGCAGCGTAGCAGTTCTCGACACACATTTAAATCTGTGTGCCTGGCACCTACTACCATACCCCGTTCAAATATTTTGTCTTGCCCATTCACGCTCTGAATGGCCCAAATGCACAATCCATGTCTCAATTGTCTCAACGCTTAAAAATCCTTCTTTAACCTGTCTCCTCCCCTTCATCTACACTGATTGAAGTGGATTTAACAGGTGACATCAATAAGGGATCATAGCTTTCACCTGGATTCACCTGGTCAGTCTATGTCATGGAAAGAGCAGGTGATCCTAATGTTTTGTCTACTCTGTGTATGTTTAAACACACAGGCACATAGAACATTGTAAGACGGTAGATTGATTCATTTATTAAAGGAGATGTAGCCTACTCATTTGTTTTGCCAACATGTCTGATATCCTCTTTAGCCTGCATTTACCCCTTGTCAGCTAATGTGTCGTTGGCAACAATCTCACACTCAATTCGTGCAAATGTGTACAAAAAGTATTTCTGCAGATTTCGTGTTTTTTTTTGTGTGCGTTTTTGTGTGAATTAATTTGTGTGAAAAGACACATATTTTTGTGCGACTTAATTCGTAGGAAGAGACACACATTTTTGTGCGACTTCGTTCATTGGAAAATACATTTTTTGGGGGCAAACTTTCGGAAACAATCTTTTGAAAGTTATTGGAGCAATGCATGATGGGCACTGCCTTTTTTTGTGTCCCACATTTATTTGTATAAAAAACGAACGTGTTAACAACCGAATATTGTTAATCATCCAGGTTGTCACGAAATAACTATAATAGTAGCCTTACGTTTTTTTGTTTTTTGTTAATGCCAATACTGTTTTCTATGCTAGTTTTTGCTTAATAATTTGGGATACTGGTTCACTAGTAGTCAGAAAGGCCCTTTTTTCGTGTAGGCAACATTAGGCTTACATGATTTTCTTAACGCATTTCATATTTTGTGGAGCCTACATTACAAACATTTTTATGATGGGAAATTATAATACACACCATAATACAGACACACTTACACACATATACACACACTCACTTTGTTTGTACTCATGTTATAGCCAACTCTTGACTTTTGTATGAATTATAATTTTTATCATATATATTTTTATCTAGTTGTCATGTCTTTTTTATATTTAACTGGTTAAATGTTTGTAGTTTGCATGTTTCAGTAATGATTAACATGGTTAAATAGTCGTAAATCTCTGCATGATTCAGCTTTTGGTATATTTGGCATTTTAATACATATTCTGTATTTCCACTGAAGAAAGCAATAATTAATCAACACACTACTGTAAATAAATGGACACTACCTGTTATAAAATGGAAATAGTTATGTTTTGCTGCATAACACACTTACATTATTTGTCTACCCAGATGATGTGGATCATTGTCAGGTTATTTGATATATAAGCTTCAGTAGCAAAAGAACACCATGGTTGTAATGACACGTTAACGTACCAACAAACAGGTGTGATCATTCTACAGCGGTCCCTGCAGCGTACGCTCAAACCGGTGTGATTAGGACGCTTATTTAGAACATCCAGTTTCGATTGACGCAACAGTCAGCATTTGAGCTGGCCACACTGTTTCTTCACAGAAACATTTTGCACTAACACAGTCCTTACAAAGTTATGTCCTGAATGTGACCAGTTTATTTTTGGATGCAATGTTCAGACATTCACAGAAGTAGCGACAGCATAACACAATCGTCCAAACCGGAAAATGTAAGCTACATTTGTCCTAGCGCTAATTGAGGAAAAATGTATGTAACACAAGTGGTCATATTTCGATAAGTCACAGCTGACAGAAACCACAATATGAATTAGCTAATAGCAATTACTATTTATAATTCATTTTTTACATTTAGCAGACACTCTTATCCAGAGCAACTTACAGTTAGTTAGTGCATACATTATAATTTTTTTCATACCCCCTGTGGGAATCAAACCCACAACCCTGGCGTTGCAAACACCATGCTCTATCAACTGAGCTACATCCCTGACGGCCATTCCCTCCCCTACCCTGGACCAATTGCACGCTGCCCCATGGGTCTCCCGGTCACGGCTGGCTACGACAGAGCCTGGATTCGAACCAGGATTTCTAGTGGCACAGCTAGCGCTGCGATGCAGTGCCTTAGACCACTGCGCCACTCGGGAGACTATTGATCATTAAATCATGGGTGAGCTCACCATTGATTGAAATAATTGAGTAAAACACTTTCTAGAAATTGAAAGTAATCCGACAATGGGTAGTTTGTGCGAGCCACCTTGCTTGTTTTTTCGCGTCAACCAAAGATTTATAAGAGGAGACAAGATGAGTTTGGTCTGTTTGCAGTATGCATGTTGAAGGGAGGGGGGTGTTGTCTACGATCATTCACTTCCCTTCATTCACTTCCGGAAGTTTACTCGAAAGTTAAGTGAACCACTCCTTCACCTCATTATAACATCTTTGGTCTGACAGTCATTAACGTGACACCCAGAATGCATCGTATAATGTCAACAAACATGGCGCCACACATAGCTGGCAAATACCTTAGAATTAGCTCATTATAATATTTACAACCTTCAAAAAAGTATTTTACACACATCATAGGTGTCCATTACAATCTATGCAGGAATGCATTATTTGTCACCAGTACTTGAAAACATGTGAATAAAACTGTAAATACATTATGCTCCATACATACATACATACATACATACTACGGTAGAAACGACAACACGATAGACAGAAAATAAGGCACTTACTTTGATAGGAACGCACACATGTCCAAAGTTATTATTTGTAAGGAAAACAACAATGAAGGCAATGCGAGCGCCAGCCAGAAAATGTGCCAGTTCGTGCAAGACTGCACAAATGTCTGCATACTTAATCTGCGGAAACACTGGGGAAGTGCTTGGGCTCTCCTCGAAGAGAGAAGGTTGTCCGGCTCAGTAAAGCCTCAAACATAAATTGTCCGCAACACTGAAATGGGCAACTTCTATGTGAATTAATGAGGAGGAGGAACACACCTCAATTCAAGCTGTTGTTAGAAAATACAATTTGTTCGAAAATAATTTGAAATTGACAAGCTGAAACATAGCCTATAGATACGCAACAGGATAGTTAACACGCGCTGCCTGCTGATTGACAATCACATTTCAGAACAGTGAGTGCGTTCTGACATCACGTGCATAGAACAACTCACACTGGGGCGACCTTTAGAGATATTTGGAACTCAGGTTAAACAGGTAGTTTGTAAATGTGTAGAATGTGTTTGTTTTGGGTCCACACTGGTAAGTTAACTTAGGTAAATTAGACAGTCACAGGGGATTTACTTCTGAAGAACTGGTCAGGGCATTACACTTTCCATTGAGCTTCAGTTCACTTTGATTTAAGGCTTGATCACACCTGTAGTGACTACTTCTATCCGTCACGCCCATTGTTAAAACTGCATTGTTGGTTAGGGTTTTGTAAGTAAGCATTTCACTGTAAGGTCTACACTTGTTGTATTCGGCACATGTGACAAATACAATTTCATTTGATTTGATTAGTTGCTTATCCATTGTTCACTAGACATATCAATGTAATTACACCCAACACAATGTTGAAAAACAGAATACTTCCCACCGCTAGATCACATAACTAGACGTGAACTGGACGTGGTCCCAATGCTGCCACCAATGTAGCGGAAGAAAGTGAAAGCTTTAACAGGGACTCTAACCTTGCTCATATGTGGCAAAATGAGCTCTAACAGCTGTTGCCATGAAAGCCTAGTAGACCTCTGGGCAGAGGCAGTAGGCCAACAACGCTGGCATATGCCTTGTTACAATAGCCTAAGTATATAATATGATTGACACGACCATAATAATCATGAAACGCCTTTGAAGTGCCATAAGTGTAAGCCAACATAATTCATTATTTTACATTAACCTGTTTAACTGCATTGATATGGCTTAATTGATCATCATCCAAACTCGTAATAGTTGCAAACATCATGCAGTTGCACCAGGGGAATTTAAACCAAACAGGTCTTCTGTTTCCCCACATTTATTGATGAATTAATTTCACATCATAAATCATATCGCCATTCCCCAATCAAATACCTTAATCGATACCACAACAACAACACAAAACAGACAAATACAGCTTTTAACTCCAATCCAACCCTCATAAAATCGGAGATAGCACCAGTATCCCAAAGTATTAAGTGAAAACAAGCATAGAAAAAAGCATTGGCATTAATAAAAAATAAAAAAGACGTAAGGCTATTATTGTATTATAAGTATTTAGGTGAAAACCTGGTTGATTAACAATATTGGGTTGTTAACACGTTTTCTTTTTTATATAAATAAATTTGGGCCCCAAAAAAAGGCAGTGTAGAACACCATTGCCCGAATTGAGTGTGAGATTGTGTTGGTCATATAGCCTATACCTTCAATCACTCCCCACTTTAGTGACGTGGAATTGACAAATATGTTACTTTTTTCCAAAGAATTTGGTTCAATATTGTAGCTAGCATATTGCATCAAAATCAATGTGAGTCGAGAGTAGTTGGCAGGTGTCAATCTCAGTATTTCGCTTCTTCATCCAAGTCTATTACAAGGGTCATGGAGTAAGAGCAAATCCTTCTGTTATCATGTTCTCCAGTTTAGAAAGCAGCGAGCATGGACGCTGGATGAACAACAAACACATGTATATGAATGTTATTAAGGGTTTTGTTGTAGGAATACTAACAACTGCATGTTCTGAGAATGTTTTTGAGCGAATGAAGAATCTCGTTGTCCTGTGAGAGAAGAGCGAAGGTTTAATGATGGAGGGTCTTTCTGCCCGATGCGCTTTCAAATAGGCTACATTGTAGATCGAAATGAGCCTTGACACGTCGAGCAAAAGTGAATTTCTAACCTACAGGACGTGCCTGTCGACTTTGAACAAATTGCATCCAATCACCCCGAGGCCCGAGGGAATGCGGTTAATGTTTCGGTCAAGGCTGGACGACGCGCAGAACAACAAATAAAACACTCAGTTTATTAGAATATTTCACAGAGAAGAGAAACAGAGAAAATAAACAAATACAAAAATAGCCTACAATTGGCCTTAAAACAACTATTAATAACTTTATTTAGATTGTTATTATCCAGGACCAGTATTTCCTCAAGTAAATTGCTTGATATTTTTTTATAAATGTCATAACTGAATGATGGCATGTGCTATTTATGATAAACTCATGCAGACTGCACATTTCCAGTGTAGACTATTAGCTCAAGAGAGTTGATTGCCAGATTATTATTTTAGAATTGATAGCCTATCCTCGAAATTGACTCCCATGCTATATTGTATGCTGATCAAAAAACTAGTTTTGCAAGTGCATAGGCCTGTAAATTAGCCCTCACAAACCACATGGGCAGACTTCTTGATGCACAAAAACATCTAACCTAGGCCTATAAAGAAAAAAAAAGTCATAATTTAACACAATAATTTTCAAGTATACCTCACTCCATTAAAGCATCCAACAGTTACTCCAGTTTTGCCACGAGGTAATCCTTTATCAACTCACAGCTGTAATGTGGTAACATGGTCAGTCCCAGGACATTTACCATCAGCTTCGCTGCAAACAAATGCTTGTGGATGTAGGCCTCTTGGTATTGCTACCGCGCTCTGCATGGCTAGGGAATCAATAATAATAATTAATGTAGGCCATTTTTTTCTTTTTCTGTTTGATTGAGCACGAGACTGGATACCCTGTAAATGAATGGTGCACTGCATGAGCAAATGTTTTCCCAACTTTTTGTATTAGATATTTGATGGAAATATTGGTATTATTGGATATATTTTTTTAAATAATGACATTATTGTTATTATTTTAACATAATAATAATAATAAAAAACGTATTATTATTATTATTAGTAGTAGTAGTAGTAGTAGGCCTAATAGTAATATTAATAATAATAGTTAATATTAATATTTATATTATTAATATTAATATTATTTGTATGCCCCCCAAGACAAGTATTAAAGTGGTAGTGATGGGTCGTTCGTGAGTGAACGACTCTTTTTGAACGGCTCTTTTTGGTGAACGTCAGGAACCGAATCGCATCTGTGAAAGAGCCGTTCATTTGGCTCCCTGATTTGCGTACTGTTACTATTTCCTTTTTGAGCTCCAGACAACGATTAGGCCTATCTGTAGATAAATTATAAAAACGTTCTCTGACGATTGTAATTCCTCACTGCAGGAACCATAGATGGTGATGAGAGAGCCTTTTTCTTGTCCACACACATTCACGCAATGTGTTCATTTTTATATTTCTCTTTTTTTTTGCAGGCGTCGAATAATTTGGTCAGGTAAAAACGTATTTGAACTCACATGTCACGATCTGACATAATGGCAGACATATTGTAAGCTTTACATTAGATATTTGATATTTCCCCATGGTTTTAGGTAGCCTACATTTTTCACCGCTACTGAACGACGAGCCGTTTGGGAGACAAATTAACGGAGACAAATGAGCCGGCTCACTGAAAAGACATCACTAATAAGTAGGTTTGGACATCTCCCGCCGCGACTTCATAGTTAGCGGAGTGATAAGTGGTGTCCAAAGTGACGTGTAGCGGCACTGCTGCCAATCACTGCCAAGTTGTGGATGATATTAGTCGAAAGTTGGTGGTAGAAGCGACATTGTCATTTTATATTCTCATCGACGTGGAAACAGATTGCAATTCAATAGGTTACATGAAAACCATGGAGTCTAAACATCACATTCTATACATTATTGCTTCTGTTTTATGATCAACACGGACTGGAAACGCAAGTGAAGTGGATCTTTACTTTCTACCAGGTATGACTTTATACATCTTTCGCTGTCAACCAATACTCTTTATAGGCCTATGGCTTTCCAGGTGTGGTGGCTTAGATATATTGATCCTTGCTATTAAAGCCTTTTACAAACATATTTCCCTGTGTTGTTCCCACTGAGCTTCGAGGAAACATGTTTATTGAACCCGAGGTAAGTCTTCACGTGATACTAGAGTATGGAATGTTGTCCACAAAGATTGCTTAAACAGGCTATAGGCCTACATAGGACACAAGGAACGTAAACGTAGCCTTTTATAGATTTATTGCAACTACAGTTTTACGCAAGCATGTTTAATTGTTAATAATATAAATAATAGCAATTAATACAAATAATTGTTTGTGTGTGTGTTATTAGGTTATAGAGTTGATATAACCGTAGTATTTGCCTAGTTAGGCCTTTGTTAGTAAAATAATGTGAGTGTACACTGAAGCTTACCTCATGACTAAATTGAGAGCCACTTTCCACACCTCCCTAATAAGTGGCATTTATCGAGGAATACGTTAGTCCTGCTGTCAGGTTAAACAAGTGTTGGAAGTAAAGAATCTGGCAATGAACCATGTCCTGAATATGACACGATCTTTAGTTATACTTAAAATTCTGAATATGGGCCAGCATCACAATTAATAAACACATATAGCCTGACCAAATCAAATCAAATCAAATTGTATTTGCCACATGCACCGAATACCACAGGTGTAGACCTTACAGTGAAATGCTTACTTAATAGCCCTTAACCAACAATGCAGGTATAGCCATGACAAAACATTGTATTACCCCCCTCCTTCCACAAACGAGTTATTCATGGTTTTATTCCACAACTTTTATTAATTCGGCAGCAGATAATTTCTGTAAAGTATAGCCTAAATACAATTTCTAATTTGTTACCGGTGATACTCCAAGATCAATTGCTATGCAACTTGTTAGCTGTTGAATATAATATTAATGTTCATAATCTTACGTTTCCCAGAACCGATCCTCTCATTAACCGCTGATAAATCAATGGGTATATCAACACACATTCGCTTTGGGTGATATTTTTTTGTCTCTCGCTCCCTCTCTCTCTCTTTCTCTCGCTCTCTCTCCTTTCCTCCCTCCCCACTCTCTGTCACTGTGTTCCCAAGGATGACGTCAGCCGTATTCAGTGCGACCTCCCCTTATAATTTGTTTGGTTCAAAACTTTTTAGGCGGTCCTCAAAGACCAGTTTGCCCGAGGGAAAAAGAGCGATAAGATTACAGTCTTCTCCCATGGCCTGAGAGAGTACTTTCTGCTAATCCGAAATGCGTTAGGCTAATTGTTAGTTTTCAACATTGCATTTGCAACTCGTGAATGTTGCCTGAGTTGTTCCAATTAATGGATTTACATTTATTTATTTGATTTTTTTACACTTGTTGATTTCAACAAGTTCAATCTGCAGTCAAGTAACAAGATAACTCAACCACAAGACAAGAACAAGGCGGATTACGTCTTTCCAAATAATTAAATGATCCATTGGTGCTATTGTTTAGCAGTCTTACAACAGGTTGATCTAGGATCTTCTCATTGAATTGAGTGAAGAGGAAGTAATTGGGGTTTGTACATTACAATATAACAAACTTTGTTAGCAGTGCACTGCATGGTTCTTCAGTGGGTTTATGGACATGAAAGACGACTTTTTTTTGTAGCCTACTGCAGTTTCAGGGTAAACTTGTAAAGATGCCTTTTCGTCCATAGATGTGCATCAAAGCAATTATAACTGTATTTTCAACATGCCTTGACATCGTCATGTTTTGCTTATTTGCATGCATAAAATGTTTGACCTATGCCGTGCATGCTCGGAAAGATCCATAAAATATTCAAATAAAATATCCTATTCACACGCCCATCTTAACTATTAACAAATATTTTACTACACACAAACCTTCAAATCAATGCAACATTGAAAGAGTAGCCTATACCTCATGCAACCTACTGAAAAGTAGCATCTTGCTCTGCTATTAATACAAACCTGTTTTGATGGGCCAACTTTGGCATCAGAAAACAAACATTTAATTAAAATAATGTACTATTCTTTCACAGTGTGTGCCAAAGTGGCAACAATAAACCGTCCGCGTCAAAATAATTCGCAGCAAGGATTTTAGAGGAGTGGAATGAAAGTTATGTGAAAATATTAAACGAAGTTGCAGAGCTTCACCCCGGGACTCGAGATGACAGTGCATGACGGTCGCTCGAGCTCATTATCCCGCTCCCATTCAGCCGCCCTTTCATTGCGATGCAAACTCTTTGGCAGTGTCGTTTGTCTCCGCATTGTACTTTAGTTGGGAATGCAATGGTTGTCAGGACTCTTATTCAGTTTCAAGATAGTTTATTGATGAGCTCTGACTTTTAGCACTTTTCAAATTTCAAAGGAAGTCAAGTGTAAGCATCCACGAACACGACTTCATTTTATGCTCTGCCCGTTGCAACACTTTTCACCCATCTTTTGGGTTACCCCACCACGCCACAACCCCCCTCGTTTCCTATTCCACGATCCGGAATCTGTTCCATTTGAACAAATGATTGGATCACCCCTAGCCGAGACTGGTTCTCCAAGTGTAACCTCAAATGCAGGCAAGGAGGGGTTGCTTTGGAGTGTGCTGAGGTTTGCATTAATTGCCAGGCATTCTACAAATGTAGTTTGGGTGTGTGGTCATGACTGCAAAGACATTTGCTTATATTTACGTCCTGTGTTATCTATCCTTTAGAGGCCTCGACGCTGCGTCCTGCCTATCATTTCATCTATAGAAAATTAAGCCAGCCTCGGTATTATATTCATTTAGTCGATGGATATTGTTTGTCATTTAGGGGTAAACAAACAAATCTACCAGATGTGATGTCAGAGTCAACAGCAACACGTGCAAGTTTGCGCTTGCTTCAGTGACTGCACTCTGCCCATTAGGCTGCTGCGTAAAGATTGTACGCTATGCAAAGCTTTCAAAAGCTATAGCCTAATAAATCCCTTAATTAAATAATTCAGTAAACTAAATCTTTCAATTCAGCCTTTAGATGTTTAAAATATATAAACGTTAATGTATCACATTATGTAAATGAAAAAGCAGTGTTTTTATTGGTCTTTATCAGTGGATTATCAGTCGTAAACGATCAAAAATGAAGATGGACTGCAAATGGTTAATGTTGATCCGTTTGAGGTCGGCGCGCAGCATGTGTTCACTGCCCGTACATGCATTTGTAACTTCAGGTTCATGGTTAGTGTAGGAAATCTTGTATGCGTTCCACGATCGTGGAGCCCTGTGAGTTGCACTTGCTATCCCTCATCCAATAGCATTTCTAAAGGAAATATTCAGTGTGTGTGTGTGTGTGTGTGTGTGTGTGTGTGTGTGTGTGTGTGTTAGAGAATGAGAAATTAATGTGCATGTGCAGAGTGATTAGTGGGTTTGAAAAGCAAGCTCTGGCTCTGCCCCGTTTCCCGCTCTGGCACCACGAAGTAGGAGGAAGTGTTTCGCTAGAAGATGATGACAGAGGTCAGGCTCTGCTAATGGGCCACTGAAGAGGAGTGGAGGCGAGGCACAGACCAGGAACACATACATTAATACACTAGTCCCATCACCAATCAGCGTAGGTGCGCTACCCTCTCTCTCTCTCTCTCTCTCTCCCTCTCTCTGTCTCTCACCCACTCACGCGCGCACATTTTCAGTCTCGCGCAGTCCTGACATCCCATTTTATTGTCAATCTCTGCTTCCTTCACAGGGATTTTCATCTCTATTCAAGATCACTTGGAAAATATATACAAGGAAAATCCTTCGAGGGGGCTATCCAGCACTGTGGCTCCGTCTCTTTTGCGCTCAGACTTATCAACAAGGGCTTTGGCTGCAGTGTACACAGGATGCCTCAAAAAGGTAAGCTCCGATTTCTTGGCACTTTGTACCTACATTTCAGACAGCGCGCATTATTCACACAATCATGCGTATAGCCTAGTTTATACATTACACTATTTTATAGTGAAACATAAAATAAAAGTAGGCTAAGTGTTGAAAAGGCAAATTAAAACAAAGTTAATAACTTGCAAGTTTTTGTTGTAATTTAGGAAGAGAGTCCGATTGGCTCAAAAGTTTTCAGTGATGGTCATATCGGCTTTAATGAAGGAACTTCGGTACGCAGACTAGTGGCAGCCTAATTGGAACATTTCAGTTCGCCTCTTTCTTACTCTGGTATTGCTTGTATCCCGTCGTTGCTTGCGGATAGCTTAATGCTTATTTATGACAGGAAAGAGTAAAAAGTCACGTTAGGCCAGTAATCAGTCCAGAGAATGGGGACGCAATGATCCGATGAGCAAGAGTGTCAAGTTGAATCATACAGTCAGACTCACCCGGGCACCATCACAGAAAATGCTCAGTGAACTTTTTCCTAAAGTTCACAAACCCTAACCCTTTATCGTGTATTCAATTACAATTGAAGTAGTCCTACTTACTGAACACAAATAGTAAAGTGCTTTTAACATTTGCAGGACATATAGGCCTATGTGAAAACAGTACAGAAATCCACTCATAATAAATAATACATGATTAAGCTTAGCCTATAGCTATTTTTCCACACAAAAGAATGAGGACGATAATGATTAGAATGACTCCATATTAGGCAACGTTTTACGTGCAATAGATAAAACAAGTAGAAGAAAATACAGAAAAAGTTCAACATCAAAACCATTGTTTATATTTGAGGTTCATTTTGATTATGCTATTTACAACGTTAGGATATGCATTAGGCTTTTGACTCTTCCAGTACAATAGGCCTATTGCTTTATTCTAATGGCAAAACATATGGTAGCTATATAGGCCTGGTGGTAGCTATGTAACATGTTATTGGGTTCAACTTCATGCCGGACATTGATGCTGTATTGAGTTTTTCTGTATATAAATGAAGGGAATAATATATGCCTTACAAGTCTGAAGATGCATGTTCAATTGAAATTCCAGAGGTAGTGGGTTAAAACGGGCAAAATACAGATGAGGCCCTCCTATTTTGTGGACTGCATCAAATAAATAATACAATTCTAGCTAGACTTGAACAAAAAGCAAATTATTGGCTTTTCATCATCTCATCTCAGTGTGAAGTAAAAAAAATAAAAAAATAAAATATATATATATATTACATATATTCATACAAGTAGACTGCTTTCGGGTTAAGCTCATGCTTAATACATTTCATTATTTTAGACATGTAATCATTATAAACTCGGAACCCTTTACTTTGCTTTTCCCAATTTTTTCATTGCATTAATACATTTGAAAATAATTAGAATGAGAAAAATGCAAATAAATGCTTTGTAGCTACACCTATCTAATTATAAACGTCTACAATGAGTGAACCAAAAGTGCATGTAATTTTATGTAATAAAGGATTATTAATTGTGAGTTGTAATTATGAGTTAGTTGAATTTACACCGTTTCTTTTGAATATTTACCATACATAGGAATAACACGTGCTGCACAGCTTGGCTCTATGCTTGGATGTATAGGTTATTTATTTGTGGATGCACACTGTAAATACACACACACAATCCATCGCCTGTTTAAAAAGGAGGAGATAAAAAGGGAGAAAATCAAAGCTTGGACTATTTCCATAGTGCCCTCCTTTTCGGCAAATGTTTTGAATGGGCTCTTTATGGCAATTGTCTTTTTCCAATTGAGCACCCCACTGAGCTGTTGTATCTTTTTTACAACCCTTAACGAAAAACCAGTAACACAATTATCTCCAGATATTTATAACAATCATTTGCGTTTCTATTTGATAAAAATTAAAAAAGCAGAGGGATACGGACACCGGGTCACCGCACGCAGCAGCGTAACTGTGGCGGTGTGAGGGGGTTGTTGTTGTGCTGGGCATGGGTGCAGTGGGAGGGGGTTGCTCCCTTCAGCTCTTTGTATTCCTGAGAGTTATTGGTACGGTTAGTACGAGGTTGGGTATCTAGTTAGGGAGCCTCAGTTCTACACTCTGGGTTCTGGTGTAGAAGCAGAAAGGACGCCATTGTTGAAATTCTGCAGGCTTTGTTGGAGAGCCTTCACCCCCTTCCCGATTTCACTTTCCAGAGCAGCCAACCGAGGTAGACAGCGTATGCCACTAGACGACTACATCTAAAGACATCTTAAACGTATATTACTGAAGTTTTTAATTGTATGGAAAGGGGATGGACTAAAGTGTTCATGGCTAATATAATAACAGTAATATTCACATGAAGAGCCTTGAACAATTTTGCACCTCTTAATATGCAAATTTATTAAAAAATCGTTAATTGTATTTCTAAACGTAGCCTACTCTCAATACACCTAAAATACAGTTAAAAGCTGATAATATTTAACGTTTTCTAAAATTACTGCAATGCTTTTCATCTCATGAAATGAGTTGGAAAATATTGCAGTAAGTCTGACTTAATAAAAACGACAGCTAAGGTGTACTAATAAAATGTTTTGCTTTGTCCATAGGGAGAATATATTAACTAGTGAGAAGCAGATGAGAGAGTCTTTAAATTGTTTTAAGCGGACAGTCCACACTGTTTCCAGGCAAGTTTAAACACTGAATATATATATTCAAAAACCTATAGAACAACAGACGATATTATGCTCTCGTATTATAAAATATGAATGAATAATAGCCTAATGCATCCTGAGTTATTCATGAGTAATACAGTGCCCACCCGTAATTTTCTAATTGCACCAAATCAATGTCTGCGATGTGTATGTACCTTTATTATTGTAATAGCCTATTATTAGCAACATGCCAATACTGACCATTGTTATTCTTTTCCCATGACTAATAGAATACTATAACCGGGCCACGTGGGAATCTGGCGTTGCGTCCATGATGCAAAACAGTAAGTCATGTTTTTTTCTGAGTAACTTATACATTGAGCTGTAAAGAGGCAGTTGGCACATGACATTTATGCTGAAGATGTTGGTTTGCATGTTTGTGTAGAATAAGGCCAATACTTTTGGGCTTGTTTACATTTGCTGAATTAGAAATGCTTTATGTATGCTCATTGTCATATTTTTATCCACACAGTGGTATTTCTGTCATGTTTCTGTATGCTTCTATTAACCTGTACGTGTAGGAACTGAAATATAGCCTAATATCTGCAACTGGACTATCATATCAGAGAAGACGCTAGAAGGAAGTAGAAGGCCTAGATGGTTTTATTTATTGGCCAATTGCACAACTTCCAATGCAGTTGTTTTGACACACATACAGAGAAAGAAAGAAAGAAAGAAAGAAAGAAAGAAAGAAAGAAAGAAAGAAAGAAAGAAAGAAAGAAAGAAAGAAAGAAAGAAAGAAAGAAAGAAAGAAAGAAAGAAAGAAAAGGTTATTCTTGATATGATAAAATAGCATTTCAGAAACGCCTGTTGGGGTATGCCAATTCACATAGTTCATTATATGCACTAATGGACATTGCATGCATCTCATGGAGAATATGTAATGTTTATGAAGATGTTATCCCTTCTATATTACCACAGTGTGGGATACAATTGTATGCTTTGATGAGACGTTGAGTCTTTCTTATGAATGCATTGGACCTATAAACGTTAGAGCAGTATTTACATATTTGAGATGTTATTCAGTAATTCATAATTAATAATGTTGTGTCGTTGGCAGAGTGACAATAAAATACATATATGTTCTTTCTTAATGCTGGACAAGAGGTGTATGACATCTGTAACGAAGGTGTGTGGAATAGCTTACCTCTCATTCTCTTAACTGAACGACACGTTTTTGCTGCAGTGTGCTTTCATATTTATGCCAATACATTATATTGCCTTGGCTTAGCCTTGAACTTCATGTATATTTTCATATCAGGCCTAAATTTATCAAGTTATAGACGTAGGATCAGATGGAAGATGTGATGCTCTACACTTGTTAGACCTCCAACCAAACAAAGCATTTGAATCTAGGTCAGTTTAAGTAGGCCATATGAAATAATTGAGCGGCCCCATATTCCCTCTCACATTTGAAAAGAAAACTGAGGCCTTCAACTAAACGTAATAGACTATACGAGTTTTTTCTTTGGCCATTAATTTGATTCTAGATGTTTTTTTTAAAGATCAGACATATTGTGTCTGTTCCTCACCTTTTAAATGGACCTACTGGCTACCAAAATATTAGGCCTAGGCTATATATTAGCCTGTAAACAAGATTGTACAAGCTTGTGCCATTATTCATACCTTGTTACATTTTTAAATATGATGGCAATGGACTGTCGCAATGTTATATGGGGTGGTCTTTTGAGCGAAATACTGAGCAGATATGATTCGGGTGAGGCCTTTAGTCTGTCTAAAGGTCGCGGCTGGCTCTGCAGGCTTTGTGCTAATAGCTCCTGGGTGTATATGGAACTGAGCGTCCAAAATGACGCCATATGTTTTCCTATTAATTGACTTGCAATAGAATACAAGGCGCATAATCATTGCCACTCGGCGAGATCGACACCACTCACCGTGGGGAATTATATAATGATAAAGAATTAGGCCTAACCTTTCTAGTGAAAGTTTTATATTATTATCTCTGTGTGGCAGTGATCAAGTGGATTTATTTGAGCACTATACGGGAGGCGCGTTCAAAGACAATAAATCTTCAATATGCTTTTCCCTGCTGACCTATCAAATGCACAAACACAATTGATTTAATCTAATCCTGGAATTAACCTACAAAAAATGACATAGCGATGGATTTGCTCTTACAGCAGTCTACTCCTAAGCAAATAGCCTATATTTACACCCTGATTTTGGCTAGAATTTGTGACTTCAGCCCTATGGCAGTAGACAACAAATTCACAAGCACATGTAGCCTAATGTTCTATTTTCAGGCCCAATATAATATTATAATTGATGTAGGGCCTGCCTATTATTTAATCTAATTTTTATTTGAAAACACAGTAACCAAACATATGTAAAACAAGGGAGAGTGCTAACATCTCAAGCAGACTTATAAAAACAGTGTAAATATAGGCTATGTTGGTTTGTCGCTTGAAAAAAAATAAGAATGTCACTTTTTATATATTAAGAGCGACGCGCGCTCCCATCCTCGTGCCCGCGCACAGCCCCCTGGCTACCATAAAATGAAGCTTCCCTTGAAGGGTAAATGAGTAGGGTCCAATTTAGTCTGAGTGATATCCAAATGCAGACAGCAAGGGTCGTTTTATCATGCTACTATTTGTCGTGATGATGCGATTTTCAAAAGCAGAGCAGTGTCATAAAGTGACATGCCTGCCACAAGTGCTCCAACTGATCTTTTCAATTAGCCTTCCATGCATGATCCAGGGCGACTTCCGCCTATTTCCAGAAATTAAGCTCAAACTTGACGTGCAGCTAGCTTTATTTTAAAGACAAATGTCAGCCAGGCTCATCATATTTTCCCACTCTTCTATATTTGGAGCTTATTTATTGCTAAGGAGCTTGTGCTCTTAGAGTCAATTTAACGGGAGGCTTGGAAGGGAAGGGAGAGGAGAACTAGAGCAAACGTAGACGACTACAGGGAGGCTCCTTTTCCATTTGACTTCAGGTTTGGTCTGGTTTCTGGGCTATCCTAAGCTGGCTATTGTTAATTGACTCGTATGAAAGTACCTGTTTACATGGGCGTTTATGATGTTTTGGCTTGTGTAACAAACATCAAGTTGATATACATAGGATTAGGTGATGCTTTGTTTGATGTGTTGACAGTATACTGTAATTACTACTTTATAATGCTGTGCAGCAAATAGCATTACGCTATTTGAGCTAAAGCTTTGCAAAGATGCGCAGATATCGGCTCAGTGGGCTGGATATGTTTTGGTCGAGTTCATACCACACCGCTGAGGCTAATCAATGTTCTGCATGTGTGACTAGAACAAAATTGTAGAAGATAATGATATTCGCGAGCATATCCGGAAAGCATTTAAAACATATGACAAATTAACAATGGCAATTATAACACAATATGCAAAGTCCAGCGTGATTTCCTCTATGTTTGGTGGTGAACGTTCAGTTTTGTTTAGTCTCCTGTTCTGCTTGATAACTTTTATTTTTGCATAGTTAAACACTAAACACTTGCATCAGAGACATCTGTAGTGAAGAGGCTGCTGTTTTTAATCACAGCTCATATTTCGTGGCTTAACTAAAGAGAGTGTAACCCTGTCTCTGCCCAGGTCACAGCGGAGTGAATCAGCTCGGCGGAGTGTTCGTCAACGGCAGACCCCTGCCCGACTCAACCAGACAGAAAATAGTCGAGCTTGCTCACAGTGGCGCGCGGCCGTGCGATATATCCAGGATTCTGCAGGTGATAACACTACATTCTTCTCTCTGTCTGCATAGTAAAATGCTTTAGAATAACATTTGTAATCTGTGATTTTTATTTAGAATATACAACTAAATGCACAGCCAAATATTGTTATTTCAAACCATTTTAAGTTGCAGTTTTGATTTTGGATGGTGAATTACGAATTATGGTTTGTCGTGATGCCAGGAAATGTTACGACACAACCTGCAAACATTTCTATCCAAAGTAGATGTCTTGATCCAGTATCAGATGCATTTCAACAAAGTGCAAGTAAAATTACCTTATACCATTCAAGGTATATTTCTTGTGTTATAGACCCATGGTGATGCAAAAGTCCAAGTGCTGGACAATGAAAACGTAAGCTTAACAATGTTTGTAGTATACACATATATTACACATTAGTCTTGAATAATGTATGTGATTTGTGTCTATTGTTTTCTATTTAGGTGTCAAACGGCTGTGTGAGTAAGATTCTGGGCAGATACTATGAAACCGGCTCCATCAGACCAAGGGCGATCGGAGGTAGCAAACCAAGAGTAGCAACTCCGGAGGTGGTCGGAAAAATTGCCATATACAAGAGG
Organism: Coregonus clupeaformis; assembly: GCF_020615455.1. NCBI lineage: Eukaryota > Metazoa > Chordata > Actinopteri > Salmoniformes > Salmonidae > Coregonus > Coregonus clupeaformis. The sequence goes on from NC_059202.1 coordinate 45,315,311, forward strand.
GAGTGCCCTTCAATCTTCGCGTGGGAAATTCGTGACAGACTGCTTTCAGAGGGGGTCTGCACAAACGATAATATACCCAGTGTAAGTTCATTGAGTGTAAGTTACTACTCATACCATTTTATACGCATAAAAAAAAAATAACTGAGTTAAATTACAACGAACAACTGACCTCAATATTGTTTATGATCGTACACCTGTTTCAGAACAATTACGCATTGCGATTGATAACATACATTTAATTGATATTTTGTTTATTTCCCATTTCGATACCGAGTTTCTTACCCAAATACATATTGTGAATGTGAGAGTATGCATGCCATTATGTGACAGATCACTTACAAGCCAATGTGCGGTCACAACCAAGGGAAGCGCGTTGAATTAATGTGAAGCATTTTGGGTTTGTCTTTCAGGTGTCATCGATAAACAGAGTACTGCGCAACCTGGCTAGCGAAAAGCAACAGATGGGTGCAGATGGCATGTATGAGAAGTTGAGAATGCTGAACGGTCAGACTGGGACGTGGGGGACCCGGCCGGGCTGGTACCCCGGAACCTCAGTGCCAGGACAGCCCAACCCAGGTAGGAGAATCACTGGATTTGACGAGAGGAGTGAGAATGTCTTTATTAGGTCATTTCTATAACGATTTATTATTATTATTATTATTAGCTATTATTATTATTGTTGTTGTTGTTGTCGTATATCACTATACCAGGCCTATTATTACCATCATTATAATTATTGTAAAAAATTAACACAATAATATCTCCTTATATTTTATTGTGTTACAACATTATTAGGCTACATTATTGAAAGTAGCATGGGAACAAAAATAACTTTTTACAAAATCTTTGAGGATATCAAAGTTCAGCTGATGTTGTTTATCACTAATGCATCGGCTTTATTAGCCTTATTTGACCTATGCATGGAACTGTAATTCATTTCCTGTCCTATAGGCCTGTGCCATGCCCCCGAAAATGATTCAAAGATTAGGATACTTGGTATGATTCGACTAATTATTAACTTGCAAATTCTCGACATGTTTTTCGATTAAGTGTATTTTACAATAAGGTTGTAATTTCACAATTTAGTCGGTACGATTTAGTCTGCACGATTGATGCATTTATTGGCCCATACTGTAGGCCTATATCTGGTTGTCCGTCAATGAGTCCACATTTTCCCCATCCAACCTGCTTTAGGATGAAAAAATCTGAAGCAGTGTGCGGTAGGCCTATCTGTACAAAGGATGTTTCTGTCACACGCAAGAATTTGTTATGGGAACAGTTCTGTCGCTATGTAATTGCTCATTAGAGAACGTTTTGTTTCTCATTAAGGCGACATGAATAAGCGTCTAGTTTGAGGAGACAGCTGTAGAAATGTTCCACGGGAGACCCCTGGACACGATATGGCACCATTTGCCAATTAGACACGTCAGTTTTAAGAGAACTAAACAATAAAGGATGGACGCTATTGAAATACATAAACCGTTTTTTCTCCTTCATAATTTCTGCGTTTTTGTTGTTGTTGGCAACTACACATATCTCGAATGAGATATCCCCAACAATTAAATTAAGGTGAAAGGTGACCAAGTGCTAAGAGTAACAAATACATTTTTTCATGGTATAATAATAATAATAATAATAATAATAATAATAATAATAATAATAATTATTATTATTATTAAGTAGGCCCTAGTGTTATTATAATAGTATCCCAATAGTATTAATTATATAATCTAAGCCTATATAATCTTAGCATAATTATAGACTATTAGGCTGTTATAAATGAATAATAACGATGATAATAAGTGCTGCTGCTGTTGTTGTTTGTACTTTGAATGTATCACTGTTATCCTGTCTATTCAAAATATGCCCAAAATGTGTGTGTTAACACCACAGCCAGCTATACCAACATCGTATGTTCACTTATGTTCTGCCATAAGTGTCTACACTTCCATGGAGTGCGATTTCAGGGAAATTAAGAATCCATTACTCCGGAAGCATACGGCAGGGTGAGGTCTCAGAGGGGGAGAAATATGGTCTCAATCTGATAAACGCCACGCAACAGTGAATAAAATAGTGGATTCATCAGAGTGACAGGGCCCGAAGAGAGACAACTCTTTCACAAGGAGAGGCTGAAAGCTCTCGCTTGCGATTTCGTGTTTTTAGGGATCAACGTGACAGTTTTTCTTATCTTTTTTTCTTTATAGAGGACTAAAGCTGTCTATGGGGTTTAGACACTTTCTCTTTCAGGGGGTCCCAGAATGTTTTTAGTTTCTATTGCTGAAAGATGCCGCAGTTGGTTCCCTATCTGTTGGCTTGTTTTACGCCTGACTGATTGCGACACGTGATACTAAGGAATGGTTTTATTTCCCAGCGTCTTTTATTAATGAAAACAAATCCCAAATCTAGCGACAGTTGGTCTGGCTGAGGATAATAGAACGCACATTCACTCCTTTTGACGGATTAGCTCCAAAACTATAGCGCACTGGTCACTGATAAGCTTTATTTTTGGACACAAGAGGGACATTTAAAGGGGATAACTTCATCTTCGCGTATGTTCACAATAATGTAATAAGACACATCGTTCTGAATAATACATTTGGTTTTGAAACAACCAATCTGTCTGAAAAGCATCTGCATAACTTCAGAGCAAAGTGAATAAGCTACACAAATATGATGATGGGTCACTGCTGATATATAGTTGTTGAAATATATCTTCACCTATATTACTTAACTGTGAGCATACCAATACAGCTTATGACTAGGTATACTGAGCAACCTGCCTGTGCATGTAGAAAAAACACGAACTGTGAAATGGTAATCACCCACACAATAAACTGCCAAAGCAGATTTATCTAGGCCTACATAACTATGTGTATCGTTTGCTACGTAGGCATAATGTAATGGAGAAAAGGTATGCTGAATAAAGTGTCTAACAACACGACTGACTGAGGCCCCTCAACTCACAGTAGGTTTCTCTGTCGCCTTTATGTAACAAACACTGTCTGAGCATAGAGATGTCTCATTCAGTGTGTGCTGGGTGTTTTTCTTCCATGGCCTAAAGAAACCATAAATCCTAACTGGCGTTGAACAGGGCATCCTAGGAGACAGTGATTAATGATAGTAGTGCATAAAGGTTAACATACTGAGCTGAAAAGTCTGTTGACTGGAATCCTCCATACAATGAGGGGCACTGCGAGCCTCGAGAGAATCCTTTTGTGGCCTCCTCCAATTGTGTCCTCAAATTCTGCCCACGAAAGTTTGCCAACCCCTCCACAGACCGTGAATTTAATAGTTTCCCTTACTCTCCTGGTATTGTGTGGTCGTGAAAAACTGCTTTTATTCAAGTGTTGTGGGTTATTTCAATGGGTGTACAAACGCCATTGTGGAAAAAGATAACATTTTAAAAGGGAACGTTTGGATTTTAAAGCATTTCAGGGGATCTGAATAGGTTCTACTATGTTGTCTTATATTTCAGCAAGACAAGCATTGTTACATGGTCCTAAAAGATCAACGCCAAAAAGAATAGTTTCCCTCAACATTGTATAGCCATTTTATATAGCCTGATGTAACTAATAATATCTGGTCAAAATAACACAATGAATTGTCAAACCCAGTCAATATCAGTTGGAAGGAGCAGAGAACGCAACAAGTCTCAACATTTCACATATTATAAGAGAATGTTTTAGGCACAGGTGGGTTTTGGGCATATCCTCATGGGCCTCATTAAACTCCAAGGAATGCAAAAGAAACTCCAATGCAAGAAAATACAATAATTGTGCTAACTTGATCATATTTACTTCCAAACAGGTGCACCTCCTGCTATGCATTAAAGCTGAACAAAGAGTGATAGTTTGTATTGATTGATTGATTCATTATTTTTCAGATGGTTGCCCACAGTCAGACGGCGGAGGTGAGAACACTAATTCAATAAGTTCGAATGGAGAAGACTCGGATGAGACCCAAATGAGACTTCAGCTGAAAAGAAAATTGCAAAGGAACCGCACGTCATTCACACAAGAACAGATAGAAGCGCTTGAGAAAGGTACATTATACGGCCACTGTCACATGTTCTTGTCCAACTGTCGGCCGAAGTAATCCCATTAATGAGCTGGTGATACTAAATTAGAATATTTTAAGCATAATTAAGGCATCAAGACTGACTCGTAACTTGGCCTATTCATTTTGAATATCACCACAGATTACTGTTTTCATTGGCAAACTTTGAATAACTGTTTCACTGCAAATTTGAAGTTTTTTCCACAACTGTATTAGTCTGAATGCTTTTGTAGGCATATTTGATGTATAGCACATTAAATTACTTCCTTTCTAGTTCTAACTAATTTTATTTTTTTCAGAGTTTGAAAGAACTCACTATCCAGATGTTTTCGCAAGGGAAAGACTTGCTGCAAAGATTGACCTCCCAGAGGCCAGAATACAGGTACAGTGACCTCTCCTTGTGCCCATTAATATCATCTTGAATTTAGGGATATTGTAACCACATTCACAGAACTGACACATCCAACACTAACCATTGAAACATGAATGTGGTTTCAGGTGTGGTTTTCAAATAGAAGGGCAAAGTGGAGGAGAGAGGAGAAACTCCGGAATCAAAGGCGGCAAGCCAGTAACTCCTCCAGTCACATCCCTATCAGCAGCAGTTTCAGCACCAGTGTCTACCAGTCCATCCCGCAGCCCACAACACCAGGTTGGAGTCAGTGATCTTTATCTTTAACATAACATCCTATTACATCATGTGCATTCCACCTTCATTTATTGCCTGTAGGATCCATTTATGGGATTTTAGAACTGTAGCCTCATCAGCATGTAAAACAAAAATGTGTACAAATGTGGGTGAGAGTCAGGAGTGCCACACAATCCATTCTATGTTCCTGCATATCAATGTTGCAAATGTCAATCAGGTGCTGACTGGTCTCTAAAATAAATGTATATATCCTACCCCTGCAGTATCGTTCTCGTCAGGATCCATGTTGGGAAGACCAGACACAGCCCTTACAAACACATACAGTGCCCTGCCACCTATGCCAAGCTTCACCATGGCCAACAACCTGCCTATGCAAGTAAGTACATCAAGTCACTGTCAGATCCAATAATTAATGTAGCATTTTGGTGTTTTTTTCTAATTACTTTGCATAGCATCCATATCACAAGTTAATGCTAATAACTGGCAATGCTGTAGTAAATACTATGTTGAATTTCTAAACTAAATATGATAGTGCATTATTTATGTTCCCATGGTTTAGTGTGGCCCATCCCTTAGTAGTTGGGACCGTAGATGTGAAATGCTGCTAGGTGACAGAGAGGCAGGTGAATCTGACTGTCCTGTGTGCTGTTTCCCCCCCAGGCTCCTGTGCCCAGCCAGACCTCCTACTCCTGCATGCTGCCCACCAGTCCCTCAGTCAACGGGCGGAGCTACGACACGTACACCCCTCCTCATATGCAGGCACATATGAACAGCCAATCAATGGCAGGCTCAGGAGGCAACTCAACAGGTAAGCAGAGAAATGGTTCATGACAAAAAAAAAAAAAAATCCAAGACATTACAAATCACCATTTGCAAACATTAGTAGGTATTCATGGTGCCTGAACTGATCCATCGCTCTGTGTTTGTCATGTAAGGTCTCATCTCTCCTGGAGTATCTGTTCCTGTCCAAGTCCCAGGCAGTGAAGCAGACATGTCCCAGTACTGGCCCAGGCTACAGTAGAGACACGACTACCGTCAACGTGTGACTCCTCGGATATTGTCTTGAAAGAAGAGGCTGTCCAGCAGTATTTAATTACAAACAAGAGAAAATAGACTCTAAAAGACACTCTTTTGTACTGGGATTGTGCCATTCTCTATCATTCTTTGGACGCAAAGACTTGAAGAAGAAAAAAAAGAGAAAGGACTTCTGTAAAGTGCCCAGTGTAACATCCTTAATGGGGAAAAAATATCTCTGTTCTCCGTTTCCAACTTATGTCATTTTTGGTGTATTTGTATATGACCATTTGTATGTCATAATGAAAAAAGAACAACGTGGATGGACTGTGAAACTGAGTTGTTCCTTGCTTCTGCTGAAAAGAAGATCATTTGTGAAGAATTTTCTGCCATGAATAGTTTTTTATCAACGTATATCAAGAAGCTCTCCCAGTCTGTGTACAGAATGTGGACTCTGGTGAAACACGTTTCTATCACTCCAAGGCAGAGCTGGACCAGCAGGTACCAGCTGGGTACGAGAAGCCAATTTCTCTGTTATTTTCTTTTCCAAAGCTTTCTGGCAGAATCATTGTAAATGGAAAGCATTAACCGCTAAAAAAGAGGTGAAAAAAAACTTTTGGTAGCTAAAAACTGTAGATTGTGTCTTCGATATAATTCAGTTTGTTATGTCGAAATGTAAGTATTTGTCTCCCTAGCAGTCTCCCGGACAACATTTCTATAATAAAGTTAATTTCATTGATATTTCTCTGAATATTCTATGTATGTTTTATACACATTTTCATGTAATTTCATTGAATTGGGTACAAGTTCGTTGTTATAGTTGTAGTTAAGTGTTTTACTTTATTTTGTGCTACTAAAACCTCTTACTGCAACAGTGCATAGTAGCGCAAGGCCTGCAAGAGTTGAAAGCCTTTTAAGGTTTGGATCTATACATATCTGAATTAACCATTGTTGATTGTACAGACAGACCAAAGCCTTTGTATATAATATATTACACAACCTCCATTTCCTTTTGTAATCTTCTGTTGCATATTTTTTTAAAGATGTTGGTGACTTTTACATAGGCACAGTTTTAAATGTTAGTTTATCAGCTAGTCTTTAACTTATGAGCGAAAACCAGACATTTCCTTATAGTGGGTTGACCAGACCTTTGCTTGTCAGCGCCTTATTTTGTCAGACATGAGAAGATGCCGAAAAGTTACTTTTCATGAAAAGTTTTGCTCTACGACCCCCACAAGCTTCACGAGAGTCGCCTGAAGTCGGTGATGCTGACGTACCAACTCAGAACAGGTCGTCTCACAAAATTGCCTGTCTAGTCTGAACGGTTTGAGGTAGAAACTATTAGTGCCCCACTATCGAAAGCTGAGATTCTCACAAACACGGATGACTGTTTTGCTCTACGACCCACACAAGCTTCACATAACCCATTGCTGGGTGGTAAAAATGAACAAAAGTGAATGTGGGGTAGAATGTGCCAAAAACAAAGGGGTTAAATATGGGTCTAAAAATAGCTAAATGATCCATGGTATGACCATCTGAAAACAATTCCATATGTTAGCATAGTAGAACATCCCCCCAAGGCTTAGACTCAAGAGGGTTAACTAGTAATAAAAAATAAATACAAAAGATAGGAGTCAAAATTATTGGCACCCCTGTTTTGAATACTCCGGCACCCTCCCCTTGAAAGGACAACAGCACTGAGCCTTTTAAAATACATATTTTATGAGACTGGAGAACACATTGGGAAGGATCTTAGACCATTCCTCTATACATAATCTTTCCAGATCCTTAATATCCTTCTTTCTGTGCTAATGGACTGCCCTCTTCAATTCAAACCACAGGTTTTCAATGGGGTTCAAGTCCGGAGACTGAGATCGCCATTGCGAAATGTTGATTTTGTGGTAAATTAAGCATTTCTTTGAGGATTTTGATGTGTGCTTGGGTTTATTGTCTTGCTGGAAGATCCACTTGCGGCCAAGTTTCAAACTCCTGGCAGAGGCAACCAGGTTTCTGGCTAAAATGTCTTGGTACTTGGTAAAGTTCATGATGCCGTTGACCTAACACAGGCCCCAGGACCAGTGGAAGCAATACAGCCCCATAACAACAATGATCCACCACCATATTTTACAGTAGGTATGAGGTTCTTTTCTGCATATGCATCCTTCTTTCAACGCCAAACCCACCAATGGTGTGCGTGGCCAAAGATCTCTATGTCATCTGACCACAGCACCTGCTCCAATCCAAGTGCCAATGCCATTTAGCAAACTAAAGGCGTTTACGTTTGTTGGTTTCTCTCAATAAAGCCTTTTTTCTGGCAACCATTTCAAAGAGCCTATTGGCATAGAAGTGGTGTCTAATTGTAGATTTCGAGACTTGGTGACCCGAAGATACGTACAAGTTCTGTATTTCTACAACTTTGGCACATGGATTTGTCTTTGCTTCCAGTACCATCTTCCTCACTGTGTGTGGGGACAAGATACACTTGCGTCCAATACCAGGCAAGTTTACCACTGTTCCAGTGGTTTTTAAACTTCCTAATTGTTGCCCTAATAGTGGTAAGTGGTATATATATATATATATATATATATATATATAAAAATTTGTTGGTATGTTTTGGTACCCATTGCCTGGTACTCATTTCCTGATTTATGAAGGTCAACAACCATTTGTCTCTATTCGTTTGTGAGTTCTCTGCCATTTCCCATGGTGATGGAGGACAAAGAGACTTTACGTGTGTTACCTCATTTTATACCCCAGTGAAACAGGAAGCCATAAACTGAGTTTAGCTTTAAAAAAGTAATTACATTTTGTTTGATTTTATTTGTGAGATACAAATTTTTGAGAAAAAAAATGTATTACTTGTTAAATAAAATCTCTTTCTCTGAACAATTGTATTAGTATAACATAATATAATTTCCCCAATTATTTTTAGCATACAATAAGCTGAGTATTTTTATTATTTATTTTATACAGTCTTGTTTTGCTCATCTTTATCAAGAGTGCCAATGATTTTGGAGGTGACTGTAGCAATTTAAGAGTTTATTTCCAAAAAGCTAAATACACCAATTTTTCAAATTTTTGTTTTTTTATCAAAATTGATTGCTTATGGGTATCTTCATGTGTGTGTAAATATTACTGTTCTCTGATTTTTTATTAATAGATTTTAGATGTGTACGAAAATGTTTTTTGCAAAACACTATATATCCATTGTTTAGTTGGAATGGAATTTTAGTATCCTGTACATTTGACTGTGATATGTGTTTTTCTCACCTAGCTATCTTAAGATGAATGCACATACTTTAAGTCGCTCTGGATAAGAGCATCTGCTAAATGACTAAAATGTAAAATGTAAATGTTTTACATACAGATATATTACTGTATTGAATTATTATTTTTTAAACAGTTTTTAAATATTGATGTCACAAATGTATCATTTGTACATTTCTTTATTAAAAATGTAGTTATTTGTTACATTTTACTGGTTAAAACCTAGTAGTACTACTTATTTCTCTGAATGTAACCAGGTTACCATCCAACCTTTTTATGCGAGAAAAGTGCTTGTCGGATAAAGAAAATGTCACGACAGGCCTGATGGAAACAGCTAATTTGTTGGTAAACCTTCCAAATGTCGACAAAGCAAAATACGCTAGACAAGATGGGATCTTTAACCATCATACTAAAGTAAACTTGCAGTTTATTAGGCTACAAATGAAATAAATTATGATGAACTGAAAGGGCACATGATTAGCTTCATGCTCCTTTCCAATACCTGTCGAGGGTCTTATTCTGGTGACATGATGATCGATACTTGGCTGCCGTTTGACAAATACAAATAATCTTGCTCTTATGTTCATAAGAATCTGATCCTGTAGGTAGCATATCTGCACTTTATCTGCGAACTGTTGCCTAGAGCGCACGTGCCAAGACCAGAGTGGGCACATTCACTATATAACACATATATATTTCTGTCAAAACCATCAGTAGAGTTGAAAATGCAATGGAAACCCATTCAACTTTTATTTTTTATTCGGTACATGGGAATTTAACTGCAAAAGGTATTTTTATGTGCACTACGTCATCACACACAGCCTTTTATCTGCAACAAGTCAATTTGTTGGACCCATCTCTGGTGGGAAAATGCAGATTTTAGAATATTTGCATGAAAATCTGTCGCTAATTGGATGGAAACCTAGCTTGTGAGGCGGATATATAGCTTTTTTAATTTGTATTATTTGTCTCTCTGAAATGAAACCATGAAGTGATAGATTTTAAACAAACACATGTCTGTCACTGAATCATACCATGATTAGATAGTGAAAAAACACACCAATCACTTTCATGATTTCTTTAAACAATAAAAGCTAATTTACAAACATTTCTGAAAATGGATATATAGCGTTTTGGAATGAAACTCTTCAATTGTTATTCTTCTGCAAGGCTTCAGGCCATGTCAGCATGCTACCTGGTCTCAAGCCGCAGTTCTGATGCTCTACAGAAGGATGGTAAGCCATTGGAGTCTAACCTATCAGAAACATTTGAATGGTTGAGTTAGTTCAGTCTCTGCTGAAGAATCTCTTCTGTAGTTTTCTATGTAGAGCAAACCTGTGGACACAGAGAGGGGCTAATGTGTCACAGATAGTGGTGCTGTTCAACAGACAACTAGGTGCTGCTGGACACACACCTGACATTTGTAAAAGTGAGTCAATTTGGGGTCATGAAGAATAGAGACTGTTCCTTTGTGCTGTCTGATATATGAGACAGGGCAGAGGGGAGAGGAGACCCCAAAGGGACACAGGTAACGCTCGGATGTAAGTGACATTGACGATACTTACCTGGAAACAGTGAGGCATCAACATACACCGACAGTTATCATTATAAAAACAACAACGCTGGGAACATTCAATGTTCAATGATCATGTTTTCTTTCTGAATAACAGAAATATCGTTTTTTTATTTCCTATGGCAGTGTTGGTGGTAGCTGTCCAATGATGCTTACATTACTGTATCTGATTGACAGCACTGGCATAATCATTATAATGCAATTTATTAGTATGTAATCAACAGTGGACCCGTGGACAAGTGACAACCAGCTAGAATGAGTCAAAGGTGTGAAACAAGGGGCAACGCTGAGCCCCCTCCTATCAACATAATAATAGTCTCACACCCACTAGACTTACATTGGTAGACTCTACATTTGTAGAGCCCACAATGTGACACATATCACCTAGCCGCACGTGTGATTCAGTCAGGTTTGGCTCTGTCAGGACAGGAGCAATGTTTCTGCTCAATGGAACACAGAGCTGTAAGAATTCTCTGATGATATTCATGTTGAGCCGGTGGCACGGCCATCACAAAATATCCAAATGAAGCACGGAGATGCGGCTCTGCTGTGTACACGTCTGCCAGAGTTTGATCTGATTAGTTCTCGTGCTTTTGTTGTTGTTGGCGAACAAGTCACCTGAAATAAGGCCTTTTCTTAATGCCCTGAATGGGTTTGTTTTTGTGCAGGTCAAAACCTCTTAGAACTAACCCAAGACTTGGATGATGTGTTATAGGTGTTCCTGTAGTTCCACTGCTATACTTTTGCAGAGAGCCATATTGATCATGTAGTTGTAAAGACTGATTAGCATGGTAGCAGAAGTGGTTAAAGAGAGAAGGCAGAGGTAATACAGGTGATTCTTACTTGTGGCTAAATAATGCCTATATGCCTCTGCTTCAGCCTGTTGGATTCTGCCAAATTGAGTTTTCTGCTCAAATGACTAACTGTATATGACAAGTCTGGAGGCAATGTATCTACAGAAAAGGAGGAAGATAGTGGAAGAGAGAGAGAGAGAGAGAAAGAGAGAGGGGAAAAGAGAGAAGAAAAGAGAGAGACAGTTTGTCACAGATTTCGCTTTTAAGGAGTATTTAAATATGACAGGACACGATTATGCTCGGCGATGTCGACCACCGCAGAAGTGCTCGCTGAAATACAGTGCCTTCAGAAAGTATTCACATGCATCACACCCATGTACTTTTTCCACATTTTGTTGTGTTACAGCCTGAATTTAGAATTGATTATATTGAGATGTTGTATCACTGGCCTACACACATACCCCATAATGTCAAAGTGGAATTACGTTTTTCAAAATGTTTACAAATGATTTAAAAATGAAAAGCTGAAATGCCTTGAGTCAATAAGTATTCAACCCCTTTGTTATGGCAAGCCTAAGTAAGTTCAGGAGTAAAAATGTGCTTAATAAGTCGCATAATAAGATGCATGGACAATAGTGTTTAACATGATTTTTGAATGACTACCTCATCTCTGTACCCCACACATACAGTGAATTTCAAACACAGATTAAACCAAAAAGACCAGGGAGGTTTTCCAATGCCTTGCAAAGAAGGGCACCTATTGGTAGATGGGTAAAAAAAAAGCAGACATTGAATATCCCTTTGAGCATGGTGTAGTTATTAATTACACTTTGGATGGTGTATCAATACACCCAGTCACTACAACGATACAGACGTCCTTTCCATCTCAGTTGCTGGAGAGGACAGAAACCGCTCAGTGATTTCACCATGAGGCCAATGGCGACTTTAAAACAGCTACAGAGTTTAATGGCTGTGATAGGAGAAAACTGAGGATGGATAAACAACGTTGTAGTTACTCCACATAACTAACCTAATTGACAGAGTAAAAAGAAGAAAGCCTGTACAGAATAAAAATATTCCAAAACATGCATCCTGTTTGCAATAAGGCACTAAAGTCAAACTGCAAATAAATTGGAAAATAAATTAACTTTACGTCCTGAATACAAACCTTTATGTTTTGGGCAAATCCAACACAACACATCAATGAGTACCACTCTTCATATTTTCAAGCATGGTGGTGGCTGCATCATGTTATGGGTATGCTTGTCATCGGCAAGGACTAGGGCGTTTTTAGGATAAAAATAAATGGAATAGAGCTAAGCACAGGCAAAATCCTAGAGGAAAACCTGCTTCAGTCTGCTTTCCAACAGACACTGGGAGACAAATTCACCTTTCAGCAGGACAATAACCTTAAACACAAGGCCAAATATACACTGGAGTTGCTAACCAAGATGACATTGAATGTTCCTGAGTGACCTACTTACAGTTTGACTTAAATTGGCTTGAAAATCTATGGCAAGACTTGAAAATGGCTGTCTAGCAATGGTCAACAACCAACTTGATAGCGCTTGAAGAATTTAATAAAGAATAATGTGCAAATATTGTACAATCCAGGTGTGCAAAGCTCTTAGAGACTTGCCCAGAAAGACTCACAGCTGTAATCGCTGCCAAAGGTGATTCTAACATATATTGACTTAGGGGGTTGAATACTTATGTAAATTTGATATTTAATTTTCATTGTAAATACATTTACAAACATTTCTAAAAACATGTTTTCACTTTGTCATTATGGGGTATTTTTTTAAAAATCAATTTTGAATTCAGGCTGTAACACAACAAAATGTGGAATAAGTCAAGTGGTATGAATCATTTCTGAAGGCACTGTAATTCCACAATGTTGGAAGCGTAGCTCATCAGAGAAACAAATGTCAAACCGTTCCATCGTGTTTATGCAGATGTGTATAACATAATAAACAAAAATAAGAGATTTAGGAATTGAGCACAAATACAGAGAGCAAAATGCTTGATTTGAATACAAACTAAACATCCTGTGAAGGCAGGTAAGGAGTGCTCTAGTGTTTCGTTACGCTACTGTGTTGATGCTAAACAGGTCATTCCCTAACCATTTTGCCACTTAAAAAACCAAATGGAAAGCAACCCATTCCCTGGAATTGGCAAGAGGAGGGGAACACACGTAGGCTACCCATCTTATCAATGCTGCAGCTTTCAGTGTTTACATATACAGGTTGGAATAACATAACAAAGTTCTACTCTTTTTACACGGTGCATTTAAATGTGACAGAGGCCTTTCTGTTGAATACAGCAATGGAAATAGTCTCTCAAAGTATGAATTTAATCTCGTTTTAGGTGTGCTAATCAAATACCTCAACAAAACAAAATAAATGATCATTGGAAGCCAACAGTAATGAAGCTTGGTAAGCATTCTGTTGCATGGGCTCTGCGTGTGTGTGGACATACAGACATTAGCCAAAAGCTTACATTGATAATTCCAAGTGGAACCACAGTCAGATTGAGAGTCATTGGAGTGTAGAGGTGGCCAACTCCACACCAGCAACACTAATCTTCCCCCGAGCAGGCCAGTGCCAGCAGTCTTAACAAAGTGAGAGTTTAGGACTATATGCAAAAATGAGATTATTAGCTAATTGGCTTTAAAGTTCCAAACCCTCATTCGTTTGAAAGGTGTCAGCTATTTTTTTCTTGTATTATTTGGAACTTAATATGAATTATGGTATTTAGAGTACTATATAGGTAGAGAACTTTGAACAAAACAAGGCTATGTCAATAACTCAATTTGGACAAAAATGCAGATAGAATCTTATAGTCCCAAACTCTCAAAAGGGCAGTTTAAGCACTGCCCTGAGTGTAAATCCACATAAGGTCATGTAGAACATGTTAAAAGGGGTTAAGAGTGGTTGTGTCTGAGTGGGGATTGGGTTGCTGGCCCGTGGCACTTCATAAACAATGCTGCGGAGATGAGGAGAGGACGAGGAGGGTGCTTTTTCCCCTCCTGAGGGGTTTTCATAAGGGTACTTGTAATTTGCAGTAAGAGCCACTTCATCTGTCCCCTTCCCCACCACCACCTCACCCCTCCAGCCGTGCAGATAAAGGACCGCTCCTGTCCTGTCCACACGAGCATGCTTATCTCCTGGCTAATGAAACTGCCTGATGACCCTCCTTTGTGGGTGTTCACAGGGACACAAGTGAAGAGTGGAGCTCCGAATAGAACAGCAGCCACTGGAGTGGAACTGAAGTGACTCTTCAGTTCCTGATCCCTTTCTCCAAGGCTACTCCACACACTACGCTGTCTTGTTGAATGGTGGGTCTGATTCACAGTTTTTGTTTACACAAGAACAAGTGGAGATTTTACTAATTGGATGACAAACCACTTCTGTAACGCTTACCTTGGATATTTGAGTACTATATATTAACCCTCATAATATCAACATATTATACATACATGGATAAACAACTGGGGTAATTTTGACCCAAAGAAGAAACTATTGGAAAAAGCTACAATCATAGCAACATATCAACTTGATTTGTATCAAAACATCATTAGACATGTAAATAATGTTATCTGAAATAAAAATAAAAAACCTAAACAGACTGATTTACCAACATTTGATTGTAGTATCATTTAGATTTTAGCTCTTTGAAGTAAATACTAATTTTGTCATATTAATGTGGTGAAAACGACTGCTGTTTAAAGGGCCGCACAGCAAAATTTGAAATATACTTTATTTTTATTGACAGAAAGTGATCCATCCATTGATCCTAATTATCTACCCCGCTGCTAGTGAAACAATGGGAGTGGTAGGGCCTATGGCAGAATGCTTCAAAAAGCATGCCCAAATCCTCAAAGTCACTTCAAACCAAAAGTTATAGCAACCCAAATACCATAACAAGTTGCACATATAGACTATTGGAGGATATTATAGTACTTCTGTATTTATATAACATTTCCCATAGAATAACTATTTTTCAAAGAATACACACCAATACAGCACTATGTGTAGAGGGTAACTATCACGACTTCCGCCAAGGCTGCCCCCCTCCTGGTTCGGGCAGGCTTCGGCGTTCGTCGTCACCGGAGTACTAGCTACTGCCGATCCCCTTCTCATCACTCCACTTGTCATGTCTTGTCAATCACACACACCTGGTGCTCATTCCCCTAATTAGTATGTGTATAAGTGTTGCCTCTGTTCCCCTTGTCTTTGTGAGTGATTGTTTGTTGTGAGAGCGTGTAGCTCGGTTGAGCTACATTTCACTGTGTTATTGCCAAGGTGGATGTTTTCCTTGTATAGTTTCGTTTGACGCTTGGGGCGTTTGATTTATGCAAACGGATTCTTTATGCAAACAGACTCTGGACTTCGGTATTTTACCTCCTGCGCCTGACTCCTTCTTTCACACCTCGTCACAGAATCACTCACCTGATCTGATATGGAGTCATCAGGAGAAGACTGCATGCCTGGAGTTGTGGCAAAGGTCCAGGAGCATTCCTCAATGTTGGTCAGCTTGGGGGAAGCGATGGATCGGGTTCTTCAGGTGGTAGAACACCTGGAGAGGAGAGGATCCGATCTATCGAGACCAGCTGGTCAACCGGATCCAGCCACCTACACCCCAGCCCCTGGAGGGATCCAGTTATCCCGGCCACCGGCGTTTGATGGGACGGCAGCGCGATGTAAGGGATTCCTACTCCAACTGGAGTTGTATTTCTCCAGCATCAGGCCGTAGCCCCAGGAGCGGGAGAAGGTATCCGTCCTCGTTTCCTGCCTTTGTGGGAGAGCCCTGGAGTGGAGAACTACGGGGAGTTTGCTCGCCTCTTTCGGGCCGTTTTTGATCACCCAGGTGGGCGAACGACTGGTTCATCTGAGACAGGGGACGAGGACTGCTCAGGACTACGCGCTGGAGTTCCAGACGCTGGCAGCGGGGTCCGGCTGGAACGAGCGGGCCCTGATAGACCATTTCCGGTGCCACCTAAGGGAGGACGTCCGATGGGAGCTAGCCTGCCGGGATGCCATGCTGGGCAATCTGCTACCAGCCAGAGGACGTCCTGGTAGGGGTCTGCCTGTTCCCACTCCGGACGACTCTGACCCTGAGCAGATGAAGCTGGGGGGAGCCGCCGGTCGAGAGAGCGCAGAAGGACAGCGACAGTGCCACTCTGGTGGCACGAAGGGACAATCCACCTCACGTCGCAGTCAACGTTCTTTTGGGTCTGGAGGCGGTAGGCAGGGTACTCACACCTCAACCCCGGTAACGAACACCCAAACGTGTTCAGAGCCCTTTGCGGCACACTGTATTTATCTATCTCCTTTCCCGATCACTTGGTAGGTTCCCAGTGTAAGGCGCTTGTCGATTCAGGCGCAGCTGGGAATTTTATGGACAGGGCATTTGCACACTGTCAAGGCATTTCATTGGTTCCCCTAACCATTCCACTCCCCATCAGAGCACTTGATAGTAGACCATTAGGGTCCGGGTTGGTTAAGGAAGTTACGGTACCAGTCACCATGATTACGCAGGAGACGCATGTTGAGCAGATCACCTTTGTGATTATTGAGTCTCCTGCTTACCCTGTAGTCTTGGGTATCCTGTGGTTAGCCCTTCACAACCCCAATTTCTCACGGCCACAGAGGGTTCTTACGAGGTGGTCGCGTGAGTGTCCGGGTAGGTGTCTAGGTGTTTCCGTTGGTGAATAATGGGACGGTACGATTTAGTTATCCTCTTCCTCTCATTCCTTCATTGATTGAGTCAATGCATGGGGACCGTTTTTTCACCAAATTAGACCTCAGGAGTCCCTACAACCTGGTGCGTATTCGGGAAGGGGATGAGTGGAAAACAGCATTCAACACAACCTCAGGGCATTATGAATACCTGGTGATGCCCTACGGTTTGATAAATGCTCCATCCGTTTTCCAGTCTTTTGTGAACAAGGTGTTTCGGGACATGCTTGGTCGCGGTGTGGTGGTCTACATCGAAGATATCCTGGTGTATTCCGCTACGCGCGCCATGCATGTGTCCCTGGTTCGCAAAGTACTGGTCCGACTGCTGGAAAATGATCTTTATGCTAAGGCAGAGAAGTGTGAGTTTTTCCAGCAGTCAATCTCCTTCCTCGGATATCGCATTACCACCACAGGTGTGGACATGGAGGGAGACCGCATTGCAGCCATGCGTAATTGGCTGACTCCAACCACGGTAAAGGAGGTGCAGCGCTTCCTTGGCTTTGCCAACTACTATCGAAGGTTTATTCAGGGATTTGGCAAGGTCGCAGCTCCCATTACCTCCTTGTTGAAGGGTGGGCCGTCCCTGCTCCACTGGTCTGCTGAGCCTGATTTGGCATTCAGTAGATTGCGGGGTCTGTTCACCTCAGCCCTGGTACTGGCTCACCTCAGCCCCGGTACTGGCTACTGTTCGTAGTGGAGGTGGATGCGTCCGAGGTAGGGATAGGAGCTGTCTTATCCCAACGCTCGGGCACGCCACCCAAGCTCCGCCCCTGTGCCTTCTTTTCTATGAAGCTCAGCTCGGCGGAGCAGAACTACGGCATTGGTGATCGGGAGCTGCTGGCTGTTGTCTGAGCTTTGACGGTGTGGAGACATTGGCTCGAAGAGGTGAAACACCCTTTCCTCGTCTGGACAGACCACCGTAACCTGGAGTACATTCGGGCAGCGAGAAGGCTGAATCCTCACCAGGCCAGGTGGGCCCTCTTCTTCACCCGGTTTGATTTCACACTCTCATAAATTCCGGGTACGAAGAACGTGAAGGCAGACACACTGTCTTGGCTGTATGACACAGAGGAGAGGCCCAGAGACAACACCCCCATACTCCCGGCCTCATGCATTGTGGCACTGGTAGTATGAGCGATGGACTCAGATATAGCGCAGGCATTACGCACAGATCCATCTCCACCACAGTGTCCAGCTGGGCTGCAGTACGTGCCTGCGCTTATCCGTGATCGTCTGATCTACTGGGCACACATGTCACCCTCCTCTGGTCATCCAGGTATCGGTCGTAAAATGTGCTGCCTGACCGAGAAGTACTGGTGGCCTACCTTGGCTAAGGACGTGAGGGTGTATGTTTCCTCATGCTCAGTGTGCGCCCAGAGTAAGGCACCTAGGCACCTCCCAGCGGGTAAGCTACAACCTTTACCAGATCCACAACGACCATGGTCTCACCTGAGTATTGATTTTCTCACTGATCTTCCCCCCTACTACGGTAACACCACTATCCTGATCGTTGTGGACCGCTTTTCACAGTCCTGCCGCCTCCTTCCTCTGCCCGGTCTCTCCACTGCCCTACAAACTGTGGAGGCTCTGTTTACTCATGTCTTCCGGCACTACGGGGTACCAGAGGATATAGTGTCCGACCAAGGTCCCCAGTTCACGTCTAGAGTCTGGAAGGCGTTCATGGAACGTCTGGAGGTCTCGGTCAGCCTGACCTCTGGTTTTCACCCCGAGAGCAATGGGCAGGTGGAATGGGTGAATCAAGATGTGGGTAGGTTCCTGCGGACCTACTGTCAGGACCGGCCGGGGGAGTGGTCGGTGTTCCTGCCATGGGCAGAATATGCTCAGAACTCTCTCCGCCACTCCTCCACTAACCTAACACCCTTCCAATGTGTTTTGGGTTACCAACCGGTCCTGGCACCGTGGCACCAGAGCCAGACCGAGGCTCCCGCGGTGGATGACTGGTTTCTGCGCACGGAGGAGACTTGGGACTCTGCCCACGTTTGCCTCCAGTGTGCCGTGCGTCGTCAGAAGGCCAACGCTGACCGCCACCGCAGGGAGGCCCCGGTGTTCGTACCGGGGGATCGGGTCTGGCACTCAACCCGAAATCTGCCCCTCCGCCTGCCTTGCCGGAAGCTGAGCCCGCGGTTTGTGGTGCCGTTTAAAGTCCTGAGGAGAATAAACGAGGTGACATACAGGTTGTTACTCCACCCTGATTACCGTATTAACCCCTCGTTTCATGTGTCTCTCCTCAGGCCAGGGGTAGCTGGTCCGCTCCAGGAGTCTGAGGTACGGGAGGTTCCTCCACCTCCTCTGGACATTGAGGGGGCCCCGGAGGTACTCGGTCTGTTCCATCCTGGATTCGAGGCGTCGGGTGGGGGGCCTTCAGTATCTCGTGGAGTGGGAGGGGTACGGTCCGGAAGAACGGTGCTGGGTCCCAAGGGCGGGACATCCTCAATCCCTCCCTGTTGAGGGATTTCCACCGTCGCCATCCAACTCGCCCTGCTCCGCGTCCTCCTGGCCGTCCCCGAGGCCGGGGTCGGCGCACTGCTGGAGCCGCGCGTCGGGGGGGGGGTGGGGGGTACTGTCACGACTTCCGCCGAGGTTCGGGCAGGCTTCGGCGTTTGTCGTCACCGGAGTACTAGCTACTGCCAATCCCATTCTCATCACTCCACTTGTCATGTCTTGTCAATCACACACACCTGGTGCTCATTCCCCTAATTAGTATGTGCATAAGTGTTCCCTCTGTTCCCCTTGTCTTTGTGAGTGATTGTTTGTTGTGAGAGCGTATAGCTCGGTTGAGCTACTATTCACTGTGTTTATGCCAAGGTGGATGTTTTCCCTTGTAATAGTTTCGTTTGACGCTTGGGGCGTTTGATTTATGTAAATGGATAAACTCTGGACTTCGGTATTATACCTCCTGCTCCTGACTCCATCATTATCACCTCTTCACAATTACAGTTCTACCAAGTATTCATATCACTGACAGACTTTTATGAACTGTTTTGACTGCAACTAAGCATTTATGTAAGGTCATTTAACCATAGGCGAGTATGGAAGGTGGTTTGATTTCTGCAGGTGATCTGTCTATCTGGCCTAAATCACTGATACAGGTCCCCCTCCATCCCCTGAGGATATGTATAACTTAATATTATACCTCCAAAGAAACCTGGATTCAAATAAATACGTTTTTAGATTTGCCCTAGAATACTTTTCAGAGAATACACACCAAATATGAGGGTTAAGGATTAATTTGACTGGAGTAGTGGTCTAGGCTGTGTATCAGTCCAGCTACGTAAGTGACAGTGGTGTAACAGTGAAGTGAGCATAGCGACGGTGGCCGGCTTGGGAGCAGGTCATGGCCATGATGACCAGACCAGAGGAGGGATGGAGGGAGAGACACAGAGAACAGACACACTTGTAGCAGATGGAGAGGTGGGGGGACTAATATCTTGAGGTCTCCACTCTTCGCCCACTCCTGCTTTCATGGGCTCTTTGACTTGGGGCCCAGAGAGACAGACAGCGAGCGGGGCATCTCTGGAGCCTGGCAGGCCCTGGCAGAGCTTGGCAGCAGTGGACAGGGGGAACTGAGGGAAGAGTCCCACTGTCACAGCCATCACAGCCAAGGGGCCTCTGGGAGGAGGCAGGATGACAGTTGCCCTCCTTTGTTCTCTTCTTCCCACCTGTGGATGGAGGAGGAGGCAGCAGAAAGACTGCTCAGCTGGAACCTGCTCCAGACACAATACTAAATAAACAAATGTGCATGTTAAACAGTTCTAAGTTGATATGAAAAACAAATACAACTCAGTAAAACTTGATTAAATACTTAAAGCAAATAAATTTAGCTTTTTTAAATTCATTTTCCTTTTTCCTCCAATTTAATCTGCAATACTTTAACACGTTGAACTGCCACTGTTGGTTTACAAAGGTAGTATTAGGGCATGTGTTCTTGGTCATGCTATTAGAAAATCCCCATCCACATACAAGTGGGAGTGCGTGTAAGTGAAGCCAGGATCAGGAGGGATCCAATCTAAAGACTTTGTGAGGTTTAACGGTGTTTATATCACTTATGTGAGTGAATAGTTTGAGACCTAAATGCCATAATTCCCCCAAATAGAGATTAGGAAAATACCCTCACTATAAGAACAGCATCAAAGGAATTCCATTGGCTGGGGTTTACGGCTAATGACAGAAGTGTTAGGTGCTAATTCAACACAGTACATTTTCCTGGGAGTTTCACCTCCAATTCTCAAACCATACTAGAAATGTTTGAAGAGGCAAATAAGCATATAGAATGTATATCATGTACATGTAAGTAATGTGTTATATAAAAGCACAGATAATACTAAGGGAGTTTAGACAACTAAACTCAAACTTAATCCAAGCCCTAGGTGCAAACCGAACTCCTTTGCTCCAATTCAAACTTTGTCTCCAGCTATAGCTGCAACTCCTACCCTAACATTAGCCTGAACCTAAACCCCTAACCCCTAACTCACTGTAAGCCAGGGGTAAGATTGCCCTCAAAACTTGTTTCACAGCAATTCTACCCCACTGTCTGCTCAAAGACCTCTGGTTTTTAAATCAGCTTGAGATGAAACTCAACTCTACAGTTCGTCACATATATAGAATTACAAGGTGTTGTTCTGGGGATGTTCTGGGGATGTTCTGGGGATGTTCTGAGGCTTTTCCTATTTTCCTTCTACTTACAAAAACTATAGCACACAAGAGAGAGGTTTGATTTTAATGGTAATGACAAGAACCTAAAATAAATTGGTAAAACTTTTTTTTTTAATTCTCACAGAAATGTTTTTCTCGGTCAAAATGTTCAGTAAACTGTGGGTATTTATGGTGCTAATTCTTAGAATTCCATGCAAGTCCGAATAAGTAAATCCATGACTGTTTATAGGTCTATGTTCTACTTAGCTGGTAGTCTGCCTAGTCCAATGTATTGTCTGTAGGTTGGAATGTAGGTCTGATTCAGACCTAAGGCAAGCTGGGCCCGACAGGACAGTAAATATTTGATCATAGCGAGCACTCGCCCAGGGGCTGGGGGGAGGCATGAAGACAGCACAGTGTGAAGGGGGAAAATACATGTAAGTGCTGCCTTCACATTAAATACATTGTTCTGAAAAAGCTGCAGCCCCATGCATTATGACAAGCTACTATATCTAAGGGATGCTCACTCCCCTCCTCCTCCTCATCTATCCATTCCCTTTTATTAATTTCTACTGGTCATTTATTAGATTAGAATCACTCCATAAAATAACGCTACAAACAATGTCTCACTTTGTTATATAATTTGGTATTTTCCATAACTACCAGTATTATCAGCAGCTCTGACCATTCTATCAGGTTAGAGAAAACCTGAGATTTTTTAAATTTGTATATGATTTTCTTTAAACAAAAGAAAACATTGGAATGTAGTGATCTCATCTACAATTTGGAGATAGGATTTGTGATATGCATAAAAACTACAAATATTCTCAGGCCACTTAGCTGTACAGCATTATTTGTCTTGCCAGAAATCGCTGATAAACATTTATTTGTGCTAAAATGTTCTTGTTCCTGTTAGTAGAGAACATGCAGAGCCTTGGGCAAAACAGACCCTCTGACTGGGTGTCCCCTCTACGTGTAGATCTAGCCTGGAGACATCAGCTCTGGCTTAATTAGCCGTAAAATGAGCAAAAGCGAATATTTAGCAGGCTTAAAGAGAAGCTGGGGCACGTTCTCTGTGGTGATGGTCTTTGCTAGACCTCAGCGGGAGAAGAGGGACTTTATGTTTTCCGGGTCGATGCCAGGCCCCCACACCAGGTCTCGGCATCACTGTTTGAGCTTCACTATGCCCAAGTGGCCCTCGCGTGCCATCGACAAGACACACGCATTAAGGGCACTCATGACCACAGTGCAAAGCCCACGCGCCACACAAGATTCATTCCAGCAGGAGTTCTGGAGAATGCAGAATGTTCCTCAGGCACATTACGAGGCCAGACGTTCCTGATGAAGGTGCATAGTTGGGAGAGAACTGGATCCTGTTCAGAGGCCTCCTTGGGCTCATGGAGAGAGACTGTGGTCCGCAGGGGTTCATGCAGCATTTGGATGATCTCCTGCTCCACATGTTCTGAGACGGTGGGAGGGGCTGGGGCATAGACAGAGCGGGAGAGCAGATCTGCGACCACATTGTCACGTCCTGGGGTGAACTTGAGGCTGAAGTTGTATTGGCGGAGGCAGCCAGACCAGAGGTGTACCCATACAGGTACAGATACCATCGCTCACATGCCCAGACGCAGGCTAGCGCCTCACGCTCACACACAGAATACCTCTGTTCAGTGGGGTCGAGGGCCCGGGAAGCAAAGGCGATTGGTTTCTCCACTGCATTCTGTATCTGGGATAACACTGCCTCCACAGCTACAGCGGATGCATCACAGGTGACGAGGGTGGGGCTGGCAATGTCGAAGTGGGCTAACACTGGGGAAGATGTGAGCTGTGACTTGAGGTGGCACACTGCCTCACTGCAGGCTTGTGACCACACCCAGGGCTCGTCCTTCCATAGGAGGTGGGGCTGTGGTGAGCCAGAAACTTTAGATAGTACCCAGTCATGCCAAGGAAGGAGGCAACTGGAATGTTGAGCGGGCTCTGGAATGCTGTGGATGGTGTTGTCGTTGGACTGGTAAGGGAAGACGCCGTCAGCTGACAACTGGAAGCCCACACACTCTTGGCACTGCAAAGACACACTTGTCACCGTTAAGTGTGAGCATGTGTTTGGCCAGAGCGGTAAACACCCTGTGGAGGCACTCGTCGTGAGGTAGATGGCCACCCCGGAGATGCCTGCGAGCACTGAGGTCATACTTTTTGAAAGCAGCTGGGCGCAGAACTCAGTCCAAACGGCATCCTCTTGTAGCAAAAGATGCCATCACGAGGTTCCTACTGCTGGGGTGGAGGGGCACCTGGAGATAGCCATACCGCAGGTCCAGTTTTGAGAACACGTTGGAGCTGTAGAACAGGGCTGTGAGTTCCTCTGAAGTGGGCAGTGGATATTTGTCAGGAATGACGGCCTTATTCACTGGTTGAAGGTCCATGTAGATGCTTAAAGCACTATACTTTTTCCTTGCAATCACTAGGTTTGAGATCCAAGGCCTCAACTGGCTCAATTATGTCCTGTTCCAGTAGGTTCTTTAGATCAGCCTCAACCTCTTCACGAATAGTCATCTGAATGTGACGCAGTGGCTGAATGACAGGATAACGATGGGGTCGATCAGAGACTGGTGGGTGTAGGCAGTGAGACAGCCCAGACCATCGAACAGCACTGGCCATCTGTGTTGCCACAGTGTGGTTACATGCAGAATCTCTGACCCACCGGTGTCCAAGAGCGTGAAGCCCAGATCGGTGAAGAGGTCCAGTCCCATCAGGTTACCGCCAAAGCGCACTACATGGAAACAGGAGTCAGGCAACACTTTTGTACCATAGCGAACAGTGAGTTGGAGTGAGCCCACTAGGTCGATTTTTGAATCACCATATCCACAGAGGGGAGAGGAGGGCGCAGAGAGTGGTCGGGAGCTAAAAAACTGATTGTATGTGTCCACATTCAGCAGTGATACACTGGCACCAGTATGCAACAACAGGGGAATACATACATCACTAAGGTTGACTGCATGATTTGAAAGCCACTGGCCCAGAGCTCACATTGTGGATAATAGTTGGAGACTGAGAATGAGGTTCTGTGTTTTGTGGGGCTACAGTGGAAATGGTTTGGTCTTCCACAATTATGGGAGGTTTGGCCGCACAATCTGGTAGCATGGGAACGGTAATCCACAGTTTCCACACTGTTGCAGTGGTTGTGAACGTTGCTGTCACGCGAGCTGCACTGATTCAGTAGAGCTGACGTCAGGGCCGAGAGAACTGTAAGTAAGTGTAGGCAGCAGCGTGAAGTGGTGTTAGAAATAATCAGGGGAGGGGCTGGTCACTCGCTGTGTTAACCTAGCTGCACACTCAGCTGCTGACTCGATTTGGAAAGCCAGATCAATTGCTTGTGTCAATGTAGGATCGGATGGGTCGATCAACAGTCTTTCCCACACTTTAGCATTGTTTGTGTGTTCTATCAGTTGATCCCAAACCATCTCGCCTTGAAGCGCACCAAACTTGCACGAGCTAGCTAAGCCCCTCAAGTTAGCTACTGTACATAGATTTGCACAGACTCACCGGGGAGTTGTTGACAGTGTGGTCCTCTGTAGCTCAATTGGTAGAGCATGGCACTTGTAACACCAGGGTAGTGGGTTCGATCCCCGGGACCACCCATTCGTAAAAATGTATGCACACATAACTGTAAGTCGCTTTGGATAAAAGCGTCTGCTAAATGGCATATTATTATTATTATAAAGATGAATCGCCGGAGGAGAGCACTTTGTGGGGTAGTGAAGTGTGCATTTAAGAGTGCCATACATGCAGTGTAGGTGTGTGCTGTTCCCAAAGTTCCAAGCACACACTGGCCTTCCGCTCCCAAGCAGTGAAATAGAAATGCCTTTTTCCAAGCAGCGTTGACATCATGAAGCCCAAGCGCTATTGTACATTTCAAAGCACTCTAACCAGCGACCCCAATGGTATGGGGGGCTCAGGGAGGAGGTGGTGGGAGAGTTCACCCATTCTTGTCGTCAATATTATGTTTAGAATGATAACTCAGTGACAGTGATTTCGAATCAACCGTGTTGTTCATTATCTCAAACCCAAGTGACGTTACAGAACAAAGAAATCAATCATATATTACAATACATTTGGCATAACCCAACAATAACAGCACTGTCGAACTGTGTGCTAATGAAACTCTCATTTTAGCACTGTAAACGCAGTGTGCATATTCACTGAGTGTACAAAACATTAAGGACACCTTCCTAATATTGAGTTGCACCCCCCCTTTGCCCTCAGAACAGCATCAATTCGTTGGGGCATGGACTCCACAAGGTGTCCAAAGCGTTCCACAGGGATGCTGGGCCATGTTGGCTCCAATGCTTCCCACAGTTGTGTCAAGTTGGCTGCATGTCCTTTGGGAAACCTTTGAGCGTGAAAAGCCCAGCAGCGTTGCAGTTCTTGACACAAACCATTGTGCCTGGCACCTACTATCATACCCCGTTCAAAGGCACTTCAATATTTTGTCTTGCCCATTCACTCTCTGAATGGCACACGTACACAATCCATGTCTCAATTGTCTCAAGGCTTAAAAATCCTTCTTTAACCTGTCTCCTGCCCTCCATCTACACTGATTGAAGTGGATTTAACAAGTAACGTCAATAAGGGATCCTAGCTTTCACTTGGATTCACCTGGTCAGTCTATGTCATGGAAAGCGCAGGTGTCCATAATATTTTGTACACTCAGTGTATAACATAACCATCTCATTGCAACCCAATCTCTTAGATCATTTGTCACTCTTAAGGCATAATAGCATCAAATACATGAAGTATGTTGACGTTTGTTTACATGGCACATGATCTCCTTTATACATGTGATGTTCCATGAATCACGATCGAATGACCACAGCCAAATGCAGCATACTATATAACAACTAGTGTTGTCACATACCAACATTTTACTAACGCTACCAGACCAAGTATCACAATACCGAGTAGTATCGCAGTACCACGGGTCATATTGTTTTTACCGTTTAGGCTAGAGACAAGCTGTTTTCTTAGCTGTAAAGCTGAAAGCATGCCTCTCTGGCACTCAGTGGCTGCATGACAGTGAACTTGCAAAGTCTACTCCAACTGGCCTGGGCTCTTGGTTATAACAGGCGATGAAATTATACAATCCATCAACATTGCTCACTCTGCGCGCTCCTCCAATGTAACAAATGTACAAATCTAACAACAGAAGACTCATCAGGGTCTGCATCCCTGCTTGCCATCACGCCGTAAATTATATTTTAGAAACTGATGGAGGAACAGATGCGCATGAAGAGTGGACGTAGAGAAGCAGGTGAGTGAGGCAATAGTTTGCAACTGCAGCCCGCAAATCATGTCGTTCCTGCATGTGGGCATTCCTGCATCTGCAGGAACACCCCCGCCCCAGAGCATCCCATTGGTTCCTTCATGAATACCCCCCCTCCCCGAGCATCCCATTGGTTCCTGCATGAACGCTCCCCCTCGAGCACGACATCTTCATGCTTGTGTGACACTTTTGAAAGTGGGTCAAAAGGGAAATAAAAGTATTATCTGAGGTAGACAGTGTCCTTCGCTCCTGCCTGTCGAACACCTGGCCTCACCGTCGATTAACAGAACTGCAGAAAACAGTGCCAGACAGGTAGGAGAGAAGGACACTGTCTATCAGTCGCTCCTGCCTCCCATTAGCACAGCTGTGTGCTAACTAGCTAGCTTGCATAGGCGGGGGCGAAGGACACTCTACCGGTGTGTACTAGCTCCTGTACAAGCGCCCCTGCCTCCCACCTATGTACTGGAGTCATAGCTTAAAAATGGAGCAATAGAAGTATAAAGAGGGGTTCCTGCAGATGCAAGAATGCCAACATGCAGGAACGCCCCGAATTGCGGCTGCTGTTGCACCCTTCTCGAGTGAGGGCTGGTAGGGGATGCAGCTGGCTGAATACAGCTGCCACACGTGATATGCGCATGAAAGTGAAGTGGATATTATTGGACCTGTGCATACAAGAGACTAGTGGCTGTTATTTAAATTCAACTGACTTCATAAACATTTTATAGCAGGTGCCAGCAGGTCCTTTAGATCGGTAGGGCTGAAAAATGTGGTAGTATCATATGAAACGATACTACGGTATTCTAAAATGTTGGTATCATGACGTTTTGGTACTGTGATATTACCATGGTACCGGTATACCTTGCAACACTGTATAACTTCACATAAAGGAACAGGCTATCCAAATAAGAACAGTAACAATATCCCAGGTCTGGAACTGGTCTTCCCCATTCATTCTGTCCCTGTTACAGTAGCCCTGTACTGTATGTGAATACATGTGGTGCATTAGAGCAATATTTAATTAATGCAGGTTTCTAAGGCAGGGCCTGACTGGGCCTGGAAGTGACAGTATTTACAAACAGATCTCTGCACGGTGGTGACTGGCACTCTGTCTTCTGACGAGACATTTCCAAACACACAACATGTGGTTCAGGCACAGTTTAAATTAGCTGCGTTTCACAGCTGAAAGGTCACCCAGGGGTTACTGTGTCAGGCAGCTCCAGAAAGAGGGGCCCTATCTGGCCATGTGTGTGTGAATGTGTGTGTGTGTGTGTGTGTGTGTGTGTGAATGTGTGTGTGTGTGTGTGTGTGTGTGTGTGTGTGTGTGTGTGTGTGTGTGTGTGTGTGTGTGTGTGTGTGTGTGTGTGTGTGTGTGTGTGTGTGTGTGTGTGTGCGTGAGTGTGTGCGTGCATGTGTTGAGAAGAGGAGTGGATCTCTTTTCTAAGACCCTCCAATATAAAGGAGCTGTAATGTTAACTAGGCCTTTTGGTGAGCACCAGTGAGGTGGAAGGACCCATGAATCAAGCTTAGAGAGGGCAGGTCGCGATGGAGGGAGTCGGGTCCGGGTGAGAGGGCCACTGGGATAGGGAATAATCCATCACAAGCTACTGGTGACCCTTCAAAAGAAAGCTTGTGCCAAGAGGACAGCACTCCTGAGAGCAAACCCCACCACACTAGGGGCCTTTGCAGTCCTGCCCTGAAAAGGTGTTGCCTATAGTAACCTCCCACACCCTAGCAGGCATGCTGGACACTGGTGCCTATTGTTCCCCTCACTCTAACCAGCCTGGGCTGGGCTACACAATAGCACACAGCACCTTCATGGTTCGGGATTCAACTATCCCACCCATCTACTCTGTCTTATTCCTATCTCAACATTTAGCAGTGTTTACCATGTTTATGTTTTGTCTCTTGGAATACTTTACACTTTCCAGTACTGAAATTCATTGAGTATGTTGCAATCTATTACTTTCCCATTGCTATAAGCAGACTGAACTGACGTCACTCAATGTTGGGAAGCATTTGGATTTTGTCTCAGCCTGAGTTAGTCCTACCTGTGCTGCTGTCCATGTGGGCTTGCTCCTCTATCTGTTTAGCCACCAGTAGGTGAGTCCTGGGTGGACTCATTCAGCCACATTTAGGGTTTACAAGGTGTCACAGCAAATGAGTCATCACCACAACCAGCTTTTCAGAAATTCACAGCCTGCACTTTTTGCACATTCCCTAGGTCTAGCCATTCCCATGGGCTCTACCCATGCAGTTGCCTGTTGCATTGTCTTTTGTCATGCTGTTGTTGTTTGGAATCCATTGAGTTTGATGTATTTTCTTATTATACATGTGTGTTGTAGCCTTAGGTTGACTTTCTATGTCCCAATACAATTAAACTCAGACTTGATTGCCCCTAATGCTAAACTGAATCCTCAATAAAGATATGGAGTACTGGGGCTTAATGGTGTGAAGGAGAACTGCTGCCCTGCATTTGTCCTGGGAGTATTACCAGGGAGATCACTCTAGTTTGAAGTCGAAGTCAGACGTCCATCCAGGTCCCAAGAACGTCTACAATTGCCTTCAAAACCAGCCACTAGTAGCAATGGTGAGCACTATTACCTTGAAATAGGTCGTCAGTTACCTAGGGTGTGGACAGGGCTTGTGGATGGCTGTAAAAGCTGTGCTTTGGCGCGGAGGGTTAAGTGTTCAATCCCAGTGCTGGCAATCATTTTTTGTCTTTTCAATTTTAAGCCTTTCCCAAACTTTAACCCTTAACTTAACCACTCAGAATTTATTCCTAAACTTAACCCTATTTTAACCTTATTTGAACCCTATCCCAATCCTTAACCCTTAGCGAGATGTGAAGCACCCAGCCCAATGCAAGCAAGTGTTTTTGGTTTCACATTAGGTAACAGTGTTAGGTAACAGTGTCTCAACTTAATTGTCAAAAACCAATGTTTACCTTGACTTCACCCATAGACGTTTCGAAAAACGTGGACAATGGTCAAATTTCGAAGTCTAAATGTGATACCTTGTTGAGTATTACAGTATGTGCTCTCCACACCAGGACTAGCCCTGAGACACCAGGCCAGGCCCCTGACAGACTGTAGGTACATTAGACATGTATGGAGTGTGACACAATATGCCTTAGTTATCAGTGGAGAGGTCCCTGGTGTTGGTGTGGTGGTGCTGGAGAGAGGGGCAGTGTTCAGGTGCTCTGTGCCTGTCAGAGGTGATCTCTCTCTGGATAAGGACTGCCAGAGCTGGGCACTGCTGATGGGGAGGGCAATGGCCAGTCTATTTTTAGAAATGACAGAATCATGGTCATCACACTGGACAGAAAACATTGCTCTGTATGTGAGGGGGGTGTATGCTTCTGTGTGTGTGTGTTAATGTGTGTGTGCGCTTGTGCAAATGTACATGTTGAGGTTTGTCATCACACGGGGTACCAATTATGTAGTGTAGTGTCCGCTTTAATACATAGCATGTAAGTACATATACAGTAGATAGATATTGGTCCAACAGGTCATTAAACTAGGTCTTGCTAGTATCATTGTTTTTACAAGTCGGCCTCTTGGCCTTCGTCAGAGCTTTTGGGGTTTCTCTTTTCTTTGAAGTTATCCCATTGTTACCATGCACCTACAACAAGTTAGCTCAGATATGTGCGTGCCTTTTTTGAATATTAGACTAGGTCTAATGGAGAGTGAGGTGACCGTCAGGTTATCAGTGCAGCTTTCAGCAGACAGAAAGTTATCTCATTCATGCCCCTGTGTCTGTTCTGTGACGAGTCTCACCACCAACTGTATACACCTCTCCTCTGTCTGCTCTGTCTACCACTAATTAAAACTCTGTTTGTACCATAACCACTCTGGCCTCACCCAGGTCTCCAACTAAAACCTTTAAAAAAAGTGTACAGACTAGTAAAAGATAAGCAAATAAATATTTTACTTATATTCCCTAACATCTACTGAATGCATATGTGCTGCAAATAAATGAATATGTCTGAACTTGATATTCTACATTCAGCAGTACAAGAAAACATGAGTCAGACTACAAAAGCATTCTCTTTTCTTTACATGACCATCACTGTACTGTGAGGTCAGTTGCACTAGTCCATTTCTCTCTCGAACACCGCCCTCCCTCTTCTTACTGAACTGATCCACCAACTCTGAAGCCTCTGATGCCTCATTGTCCAAGCCTGGCATAACCAGCACCATAAACACTACTTCACAGCCCCGAATACCAACAGTTCTCTTTCTGGGAAACTGTTTCTGAATCTAATAATTATCCTCTTCATCCTCTTAATTCAGACTTTAGTGTGTTTGGCTGTGGACTGGGCTGACTGGGCTTTCTGCCAGGCTGGGGCAGAGTTGGCGTTGTCAGGAGGATTACAGTCATACACAGCACTCAGCAGGAGGCCGAGTAGCCCGCAATTACCCAGCCCTGCACGGCGCCTTTGATTTAGAGGAAACTTTCAGAAAATGGCTAAAACATTGAAGTCCAGTACAGAAAAGAGCCCCCCTCCCCTCTCGGTATACACTCCAAACTGTTTGTTGCAAAGACTGCCGTACAATTACCGGCTGGCAACAACAAGACAAACTAACAATGTACACATGTATCCACCTGCTAGGCTAAACACCTGGGAGTAGAGCAACCATTTTCTTTTCTCTTTCCAAATCAGTGGAAGTTATAAAAAACTATTTGCGAGTTGTTAAGAGGAGTAATCACTTTCCTCCCCCCAAAAAATATATCAGTATATTCTATTGTGACAAAGCTCTGAATGAAATCTTTTCAAACTGAATCTTTTATATGATGGCCTGGATTTTTAAATGAAAATGGGGGTCAACTTCTCTCATTTTCCTCACAAAGGACTGAAAGGGGGGACTGAGCGGACTTGATGGCTGCAGCAGAAGGTGATGTGATAAAAAGAAGACTGCAAGCGCCGCTCAGCTCACATCAATGCCGCATTGTGAGCTCTGCCTGAGACAAACGAGCACTGGCCACAATCTGAATGCTGTAATGAAATTTCACACAATATGAGGCAGCAAATGACATGTAAATTATGAATGGCGGATTCCTTGCTTTCCATGACAGTGTTAAATAAGGGAGGTGTAAGTGAAATCATTAGATTATGCCAGTTGGGGGGGAGGGAGGCTTTTCAAAGGTTGTCTTCGAGGGCCCACAGCCAGCGCTGCTATAAACGATGTAGTCGGAGACCATTTCAAACCGCACTGGGAGAATGAGGAACCAGGCCTTGATTGTGTTTGTCCACCAAGGTATAAAATAGACATTATGGGCATATTGTCCTGCCCACCAAGATGCTCCAGCTTGCTCTAAAGGGAAGTGAGATAAGTGGATGCACTTCACTAGTTCCTTGTTTCCCTCACCAATTACCCCTAAATTTATAGACACAGCCCACTGGCAACAACAATGAAATATGTATTGAAAGGGAAGAAAAGAGCATTTTAAAACCATAGGCATGCATATAAAAGTACTGTTTGGTAATTGCAGGGAGACAGGGACACAGCAGAGGAGATTGAGCTTTTCATTCACTGTTTCCTTCAGAAGGAAAGAGAAGGCCAAACAAAAAAAGAACTGTCCTCAGTTCAGAAAAGTTGCTGCTTCATCCACACTCAGTTCCAAAGAGTGACCGTTTTATCCAGGCTACATAGAATATCAGACTGACAAAACACGGTATGATACTGGACAATATCTTCACCTAAACTCTTCAAACCAAATATAATTGAGATCTGGCTTACTAACAAAATAAAACTATCTTGTAACTACACAAGCAAAGAAACTTTGAAACAAAAAAGTGCTAATAAAGTTTGATCTTGCAAAGTAAAACTCCCAAAAAGTGATTAAAAAGTAATATGTGAGCTGCACTGTGGGCTATCATATACAGCCCTAGCCTACTTAATTAGGACAAGTCTCTTTTGAGCCTGCTCTGAGGAGAGAAGAGAGAATAGGCTAGCCCACAGTGTTTGTAAGGAAGCTCATTAAAAATGTGGAATGCTGCAGAGAGAGAGAGAGAGAGAGAGAGAGAGAGAGAAAAGAGAGAGAGAGAGAGAGAGAGAGAGAGAGAGAGAGAGAGAGAGAGAGAGAGAGAGAGATGGGAGGGAAGGGGAGGGTAAGAGAAGGAGTGAGAGAGAAAGAAAGAGAGAGACTCTCTCCCCGCACAGCATCTTTCTGCTTGAGTAGCTCCAAGAGGCCTGCAGGATAAATGTCCCTCTCTCGTCTCAAATAGTTGTCTTGCACCCATCGCCCAAGGAGAAAAGAGCCACAACTTGTTAGTCAACAGCAGCTCTGAGGGGCTGGGGAGGGATGTAGAGGGAGAGGAAAAAGCCACTGTGGGTCTACATACAGCACACGGTATTCCAGAGTGAAAGAGGCCTCCTCCTCCCCTGTATCATAACCATCAGTGAGAAAACATCACAGGAGATTTGGTAAGTGTATTGGAAAATCACGATTGAGATTGAGATTTTACTTTATGTTGCTCTACAGCAAAAGTTTTGAAATGTGAAAATAAAATTAGGTAGCAGAAATAGCAATAAACCATATAAAACAGTCATCAAATATATACTGAACAAAAATATAAACGCAACATGCAACAATTTCAAAGATTTTACTGAGTTACAGTTCATATAAGGAAAACAGTCAATTGAAATAAATAAATTAGGCCCTAGTCTATGAATTTCACATGACTGGGAATACAGATATGCATCTGTCGGTCACAGATACCTTAATAAAAAGGTAGGGGCGTGGATCAGAAAACCAGTCAGTATCTGGTGTGACCACCATTTGCCTCATGCAGCGCGACAAATCTCCTCCGCATAGAGTTGATCAGGCTGTTGATTGCGGCCTGTGGAATGGTGTCCCACTCCTCTTCAATGGTTGTGCGAAGTTGCTGGATTTTGGCGGGAACTGGAACACGCTGTCGTACACATTGATACAGAGCATCCCAAACATGCTCAATGGGTGACATGTCTGGTGAGTATGCAACCCATGGAAGAACTGGGACATTTTCAGCTTCCAGGAATTGTGTACAGATCCTTGTGACATGGGGCCATGCCTTATCATGCTGAAACATGAGGTGATGGCGGCGTTTGAATGGCACAACAATGGGCCTCAGGATCTCGTCAAGGTATCTCGGTGAATTCAAATTGCCATCGATAAAATGCAATTGTGTTCGTTGTCCGTAGCTTATGCCTGCCCATACCATAATCCCACAGCCACCATGGGGCACTCTGTTCACAACGTTGACATCAGCAAACCGCTCGCCCGCACGACACCGTCTGCCCAGTACAGTTGGAACCGGTTTTCATCCATGAAGAGCACACTTCTCCAGTGTGCCAGTGGCCATCGAAGCGAAGGTGATCATTTGCCTGCTGAAGTCAATTAAAACGCCAAACTATAGTCAGGTCAAGACCCCTAGTGCATGCAGATGAGCTTCCCTGACAGTTTGTGCAGAAATTATTCCGTTGTGCAAACCCACAGTTTCATCAGCTGTCCAGGTGGCTGGTCTCAGACGATACCGCAGGAGAAGAAGCCTGATGTGGTTACACATGGTCTGCGGTTGTGAGGCCGGTTGGACCTACTGCCAAATGATCTAAAACGACGTTGGAGGCGGCTTATGGTAGAGAAATGAACATTCCAGTTTCTGTCAACTGCTCTGGTGGACATTCCTGCAGTCAGCATACCAACTGCATGCTCCCTCAAAACTTGAGACATCTCTGGCATTGTGTTGTGTGACAAAACTGCACATTTTAGAGTGGCCTTTTATTGTCCCTAGCACAAGGTGACCTGTGTAATGATCATGATGTTTAATCAGCTTCTTGATATACCACACCTGTCAGGTGGATGGATTATCTTGGCAAAGGGGAAATGCTCACTAACAGGGATGTAAACACATTTGTGCACAAAATGTGAGAGAAATAAGCTTTTTGTGCGTATTGAAAATGTCTGGGAACTTTTATTTCAGCTGATGAAACATCGGACCAACACTTTACATGTTGCGTTTATATTTTTGATCAGTATAAGTATTACTTCATAAAAACAGAAAACTAAGGACACATAAACTATACATTTGGAATAATCCAGACTGTTGAACACACAAAACATTGTAGTAAAACACTGTAAAATCTACCACAATGTATCATCATGACTGTATGAAAAGAATAATGGGGAAACTTCTACTGCACTTCAGATAAACCAGTGTGACTTTCCATTTAACCCTCAGTATCCCCACTTCTCCTCTCATCTCTGTGTGTGTGAGGAGAGTGGAGGGGAGAGACTGTGGCCCCGGCCCCAGCCCTGTCAGCTCGTATTGCTTTAGGGTTGGCCTGTACATGGATGAACTCTGATAGAGCCCTGGTCCCCAGGCCACATGGCTGGCCTGAAGCAACCTCAGCTAAAGTTCACCCTTATAGACTCAACACCAACTCTCCTCTCCTCACCGGGCAGGCCCACAACCATTCATATACACTCATACACTCGCACCAATGAGGCTTAGGCTTGTATTCTCAGTGAAGCCCAATTTGCCCTGCTGTGTGGCTATTGGCTACAACTCCACAGAGATGGGTTCTCTCTCTCTCTTTGAAGAGAAAACAGAAATAGCCGTATATGATTCAAAGGCAATATTAAAGAAATGCCTGATTATCTTTTCCCAGTAGAGTTCGAAAACATTAAAACAATGTCAACCGCTCATTCGCCGGCTTTCAAGAGAGGAAAATTAATTATTTTGAATACATGCACTCCTTTTATAAGCGCTGACTTATTTGCATTGAGGAAAATTCAGCAGAAGTAATTGATGCACACTGAATCAACAACATTTTCATTCCACATTCTACAAATCCCCAGGCACAAGTGTGTTGGCTGCAAGCAGCAAAATAAACAGAGGTAATATGAAAAGAGAACACGAGGAGGGAATATTGCAAAAACCGGAGGACAAAAGAAGCACAAAACTGTTTGAACACCGTAAATGAACGATGAAGACTTCATTCAGCCAGTGGATTGAAAAAACAGATATCATATGGCAAGTTGACAGCTGATGTCTTCATATAAATGTAAGAATTTACATTCTAATTAAATGGAATTTCTTAATCACTGCGGTACTCATTGTTCAGTATTTTCCAACAGTAATGAACAACAACACTGTTCTGGTTTTTCAGACAGAAATTTAACACTTCTGGGAATTGTTTGAATATTGTTTGCCCATATTTAAATGTATGCAGATGAATTTCAAGAGGGAAAAAATATAGATTTTGAGATCCATTGTAAAATATACGCTGCATATTAAATGGAATGAGTTGGTAAATGATTGGATGATGTATTTTGTGATGGCAATGTGCTGGAAATTCAAAATGTAAAGTCATGAAAACAGTATACTTTCCCTAAACAGTTTATCCTACAAACAAGTAGAACATGTTGTAGTATGTTACTTATGTGACCCCTGAACTCGGACTATTGCGCTTCAAAGGCCTCTCAAGGCTGCGTCTCAAGGCCTCTCTGCTTTTTATAATCAGGTCCTCCAGGCAAGTCCTCCTGCACCTTCACATGCTGAGAGAGAGAAAGAGAGAGAGAGAGAGAGAGAGAGAGAGAGAGACAGAGACAGAGACAGAGACAGAGAGAGAGAGAGAGAGAGAGAGAGAGAGAGAGAGAGAGAGAGAGAGAGAGAGAGAGAGAGAGAGAGAGAGAGAGAGAGAGAGAGAGAGAGAGAGAGAGAGAGAGAAGAGCGTGACGACTGCTCCACAGCATCAGAGGGCCTTCAGTTCTACCCACAGTCTCTCCCCAGAGGCCCACACCCTAAACTGGCCCTGGCCTGGAGAGAGAGGCCCCTCACATGCAACCCCACAAGCACTGATGGAATATACATGGTCAATAAAGCCTTGCTTTTTAACATGGGATTAAGAATGATTTACGTCATTGCACTATGATGATGAGAGCGAGAGAGGAGTGAGAACGTTTTTCAGGAGATGGAGTACATTGAAAACTCTATTACAGACAGGCTGTACTGTGTGGCCTGGCATGCAGGCCTGTGTCGTTGATGAACTACAGCGAGACAGGAGAGAGAAGAGGGCCACTCCCACCCTTATCTCCTCTAATAAGAACCCTGAGATAAAGAGCCGCAGCAGACTCCTTTAGTACAGCAGAAAGAAATGTACCATCAGTCCCAAAACGCTAAATCAATTTAATACACTAACACCATTTCCGCTTGACTTTAAAAGTCATCCTCCAAACATTAGCCCAAACAAAGACCAGCGGCTAAATGAGGCATGATTCATGAAACAGATACCTTTAATCATCCCTTCGAGCCAAAAAGGTAATTTAGTATATTATATCTAAGTGAGCAGCTTATCCCTGCTTCATTACTGATAATTAAGACACGTCGTATCTTCTCCACAATGTGTCTATGGTGAGCCATGGCATCTGGCATAAAATAAGCATCAATTTCCTCAGCGGAACGAGGGAATTAAAGGCAGGAGAGAGCACAGTGTGATGGAGTGGTGAGGGGAGCCAGACAAAGTCTAGCAAATGTAGAGTAGAAGGCCTGTTCTCTACTGAGTTTTATTGGCTAGCAATACAGATGAATCTGGATTCAGGCAAGATCTAGTGTTGTCTTCTGACATAAGTTGACACAAACAAATGTAACTTAAAGAGTGACAGCCCCTAAAAACCAACCAATCCCTTTGAAAACGGCCTATGTGGCATCGATAGGAGTCAGAAACATTTATTCTAGTGTCAAAATTGACTACAAAGTGTAAATAGGATAATTTTCTCTAGTCTAAAACGGAATTTGGAACCTCAGTGCGTCACAGCGAGTAAATGAAGGTTGGGTTTGGATTACAATTATGTCAACAAATCATGCCTCCTTTTGCCAAGCTCCACGTGCAAATCGCTCCTCCGCCCACTTCGCTTCCCTTCATTGAATGGGGCTCCGTTGTTTCATCGCCCCCAACACATTCAAAGGATCACGGCCGTTTGAGACTGAAAAGCCTATATGGATTAACCATGCAATGCATGCTTCCAGGAGAGGATGCACAGCCAACAACTATGGTTTGCATGCCCTGCCGAAGGACCCTATAATGCGAAATATGTTGTTGGTGTTTGTTGGTCCCCAGTGGTGGTGAGTATACCGGTAGCTAAACCATAGACTGCTGGTTATGTATCTGGTTATGTATATTTTGATCATCATTATCACTATCGCTAGGATTGCTGTTTCCAAGCCAAATCCGAGTTGTATTGAGTTAGGCTAACATTAGCCTGCTAGCTAGCTACCTAACTAGCTAGATAACTATCTAGCTAGCTAGCTGGCTAACATTACCCTACCTCAGTACAACTCGGATTTGGCTTGGAAACATGATACCATTTCAAAAGGCAAATAATTAGTAGGAAAACCTTTTGTCATAATTGTGATGTCGCCAGATTGACTTTAGATACAGTGTAACTTTAGCCAGCTAACTAAGATTGAGGGGGCCACCGTATTTTAGATAGCATTGCATTGGCATTGCTAGATATTTTTTATGAACTTTGCTAGTAACAGTAATGGCAACATTGCCATCTCTCTAAAGTAAATTTGATGACATCACAATACGGCAAAGTTGTTTCCTACTAATTATTTGCCCAATTTAGCAATGTCATCATATTTCCATGCCACTCTAAGTTAATGTAATTTAGACGAAACAGTCACATTAGCCTCCGAGGTGCAACCCATGTCTAGGGCACAAATAAATATCGGATGCAGCTATGGTGGTACTAGCTAACTCATGTCTGACTACAACTCAGGGCCATAGCAAAACATGCCACAGTTGGTTGCATTGCAACGGTGTCACCGGCCTGAATCTATTCCAATCTGGAGCCAGTCAGTCTACCTCTGTAAATCATAGAATTAGCTTCCAAACGAGATGACGTTATTTCTCTAGCTATGTTTATAATTGAGGGCTGATGACAATCGTTGACCCTGTTTTTCTGTTAG
Source organism: Coregonus clupeaformis (assembly GCF_020615455.1). Taxonomy (NCBI): domain Eukaryota; kingdom Metazoa; phylum Chordata; class Actinopteri; order Salmoniformes; family Salmonidae; genus Coregonus; species Coregonus clupeaformis. The sequence goes on from NC_059202.1 coordinate 45,354,328, forward strand.
ACAAAGTGCACAGTTGGGTGCCAAACTGATCCCCTGGTTATGAATGGATGCCGGGACCTACCAGAAAGAGCAATGGTGGGTATCATAGCATGCCCAGCAATGTGATTGCAATGGTTTAGCGACCTCCAAAAATAATTTCATTCACTGTTTACTTGCTATTTTCACAGCTTGTCAGGCAAGACCTCAGAATAAAAGTGTGTTATGCGACACAAATACCCTTGTGACACCTCCTCTGTTGTTGCCAGAGTCTCCCTTGACTCCTATGAAAAGGACACGCCATCATGAGGCCTCTGATAGTGACCCGAGTTACTGCCCTGATGACACAGGCAGTTTGCAGCCGAACATGCAGCATAGAGAGGACCAGCAAGGGGGCCCTCATCAGCATCATGCAGACATGCCCTCGCTGTGAGCATTCCTATGACTGGAACAGTCAGCCACATGTTGGCAAGTATCCGGCCAGCAACATTCACCTGTCAGCGGCAACAGCTTTCACAGGCTAATCATTTGTACAAATACAGAAGGTAACCCACTTCATTACTTTGATACATTTGATAACCCAATTGTGAAACATAATTTATGTAAACTTACATTATTTGTTACATTATTTATCTACTTCTTAGATGCATATAATGTCCAGGGCATAACCTAGCCTGGTGGAACCAGCCTGATCGCTGTGTTCACAATTTTATTTCATTTTATGATATCTGAAGTGAAATAGAAAGGTTAATGCAGCGATCAGCTTGGTTCCACCAGGCTAACCATAACCACAATTGATAATGTAATCAGTGCTCTGTGTGTGTGTGTCCGACCAGTATCTTTGATGAGGGGCCAGGAGCTGATCTACGCTGCTATGCCCATCAATGGGGGTCTAGCAAAGACCTCACCTCCAGCCTCACCTCTTGCCTGCTCACCAACGGTCGTTGATGGGGAGAACAGAATCAGGTAGGTTTAGTCTGACTTGTTCTGACTTCAACATAGTATATGTTTGTGTGTCAGATATCACCTATCCCTAACTGCCATTGGTAATAGAACAGTGACTGTGTTTCTGTGTTCAAAGATGCATGAGATGCAGAGAGACATGGCACTCAACACATTACATTTACATTTTAGTCATTTAGCAGACGCTCTTATCCAGAGCGACTTACAGTCAGTGAGTGCATACATTTTCATACTGGCCCGCCGTGGGAAACGAACCCATAACGCTGGCGTTGCAAGCGCCATGCTCTACCAACTGAGATACAGGGAATTCACTGCAAACTATTGAGGAACAGAATGGTCTTTATCTAGCAGAATTCACTGAACACTATTGAGGAAGAGAATCATCTTTCGAGACCCACGTGTGTCTGACAACAGCTGAGGGGATGCGCTGTGCAAAAATGAACGAATAATGGGAATCAACAGGAAAGAAAGAGAGAATCAGGTAAGATAACTGAATATATACTGCAACGCTTAAGTCTGGGGAGACCTCAGTCACCTCCCATGATGAGGACAGACAACCCTAGATGATGAGTTTCTAGTGTTCAAAACATCCTCCTCCCACAGGCTTCTCTGGCCTTGTTGTCACAGTATCCCTCCACATTCCCCTCTTCATTCTCTCCCTCTCAATCTACACATAGTACCCCATAATGACAAAGTGAAAACAGTTTGTGTGTGTGTGTGTGTGTGCACATTTATTAAATATAACAAACAGAAATACCGTATTTACATAAGTATTCAGACCCTTTGCTATGAGACTCGAAATTTAGCTCAGGTGCATCCTGTTTCCATTGATCATCCTTGAGATGTTTCTACAACTTGACTGGACTCCCCTTGTGGTAAATTAAATTGATTGGACATTATTTGGAAAGGCACACACCTGTCTATATAAGGTCCCACAGTTGACAGTACATGTCAGAGCAAAAACCAAGCCATGAGGTTGAAGGAATTGTCCGTAAAGTTCCGAGACAGGATTGTGTCGAGGCACAGATCTGGGGAAGGGTACCAAAAAATGTCTGCAGCATTGAAGGTCCCCAAGAACACAGTGGCATCCATCATTCTTAAATGGAAGAAGTTTGGAACCACCAAGACTCTTCCTAGAGCTTTCCACCCGGTCAAACTGAGCAATCGGGGGAGAAGGGCCTCGGTCAGGGAGGTGACCAAGAACCCTATGGTCACTCTGAAAGAGCTCCAGAGTTCCACTGTGGAGATGGGAGAACCTTCCAGAAGGACAACCATCTCTGTAGCACTCCACCAATCAGGCCTTTATGGTAGAGTGGCCAGACGGAACCCACTTCTCAGTAAAAGGCACATCACAGCCCGCTTGGAATTTGACAAAAGGCACCTAAAGGACTCTCAGACCATGAGAAACAAGATTCTCTGGTCTGATAAAACCAAGATTGAACTCTTTGGCCTGAATGCCAAGCATCACATCTGGAGGAAACCTGGCACCATAACTACGGTGAAGGATGGTGGTGGCAGCATCATGCAGTGGGGATGTTTTTCAGTGACAGGGACTGGGAGACTAGTCAGGATCGAAGGAAAGATGAACGGAGCAAAGTACAGAGAGATCCTTGATGAAAACCTGCTCCAGAGCGCTCAGTACCTCAGACCTCAGGCCCAGGGGCGGTGCACAATTGGCCCAGAGTCGTCCAGGGTAGGGGAGGGAATGGCCCAGAGTCGTCCAGGGTAGGGGAGGGAATGGCCGGCAGGGATGTAGCTCAGTTGGTAGAGCATGGCGTTTGCAATGCCAGGGTTGTGGGTTCGATTCCCACGGGGGGCCAGTATGAAAAATAATAAATAAATAATGTATGCACTCACTAACTGTAAGTCGCTCTGGATAAGAGCGTCTGCTAAATGACTAAAAATGTTGTTGTTTTTTTATGTAAAGCTTCACCTTCCAACGACCCTAAGCACACAGCCAAGACAACGCAGAAGTGGCTTCGGGACAAATCTCTGAATGTCCTTGAGTGGCCCAGCCAGAGCCCGGACTTGAACCCAATCGATCATCTCTGGAGAGATCTGAAAATGGGAGAAACTCCCCAAATACAGCTGTGCCAAGCTTGTAGCGTCATACCCAAGAAGACTCAAGGCTGTAATAGCTGCCAAAGGTGCTTCAACAAAGTACTGAGTAAAGGGTCTGAATACTTATGTAAATGTGATATTTCCGTTCTTTTTTGGAAACATTTCAAATAAACTTTTTTTGCTTTGTCATTATGGGGTATTGTGTGTAGATTGATGAGGGAAATCCATTTTAGAATAAGGCTGTAACGTAACAAAATGTGGAAAAAGTCGAGGGATCTGAATACTTTTCGAATGCACTGTAAAGCAGCATGATGTACATCACAGTGTGGACTTATGCGACCAGTGCTTCACCAACACCCCAAAAGTCGCAGAAACGGCAATGACAATTCTCATTTAAAAACGAGTTGTTTATTCTGTGGAGAGCTAGGGGAGAGTGTGGAGAGTGTGTTGGATGCGATAAAGGCAGACTTGGAGGGACACAGTGGCCTGCAAATTAGCATCTGTTTTGGTTCAACATTCACTTAGGCTCAACTAGCGAGCTGTGGCAGAGGCGCCACCAGGGGCATTGTGCCCGCAGCAGAGTGGGGACAAAAAGAAGAAGTGGGTTACGAAAATGGGGGGAGGATAGAACGCGATGGACAGGGAAAAAACGAGTGTGGGTGAGACTGCCAAAGGTAGCCCTAGAGATAAAAAGAGAGAACAAAGAGGAATGTGAATGCAAGATTAGAGGAGGTAGAGGAGAGTGTGTGTGATGGAATGAATGTGTGTGAGTGTGGGTACAGTATGTGTGCTTGAAGGATGTCTTAGTAGGTCTGTTCCAATAAAAGCTGTAGAGAGTGAGTTGGGTTCGCACGTCTGGGGATGCTTTCTTATTCACTGCTACATATGCTCAGTGCAGTGCGTTTCAGGGGCTCCAGCATGCAATCTTTGCTATTCACTGAATATGCAATCTCACCAGCCAAATGTATTCAAGGGCTACATCCGGCCACAATGCATGAACAAACGTGCCACTGAGGAGTCTCTCCCATAGACCTGAGATGAGAACCAACAAGAGCTTCCATGCTGTGGCTGAGCTGAGGTTGTATTGCCCCAGAAAGGAGCCACATAATATTTTTTTAAAACAACATGGATGATTAATTGAGCTAAATGTGAGCACATGATATCATGTGAGATGTGGTATGTTCAGTCATTTATGTGGGTTCAGTGTGTTTCTATGTTGCATGAGACGATGCTTCACTATTGAGTCACATAATTAAAAATGTATGACAGCTGCAGAGACCTAAAGAGGGGTTGTGAAGTCATCACCTGCAGGCACGCCATCATTACATTTGTCCATTATAGATCATAACAGAGGTAATTATCAGGCTGGAAATGGTTAAGACAATGACTTCTCTCAACAGGCCTAGTAATTTTCTACAGGAAAAAAAAGAGGACTGAGCACGCCCCCATTCTCATCGACGGGGCTGTAGTGGAACAGGTTGAGAGCTTCAAGTTCCTTGGTGTCCACATCACCAACGAACTATCATGGTCCAAACACACCAAGACAGTCGTGAAGAGGGCACGACAAAGCCTATTCCCCCTCAGGAGACTAAAAAGATTTGGCATGGGTCCTCAGATCCTCAAAAAATTCTACAGCTGCACCATCGAGAGCATCCTGACTGGTTGCATCACCGCCTGGTATGGCAACTGCTTGGCCTCTGACCGCAAGGCACTACAGAGGGTAGTGCGTACAGCCCAGTACATCACTGGGGCAAAGCTCCCTGCCATCCAGGACCTCTATACCAGGCGGTGTCAGAGGAAGGCCCTCAAAATTGTCAAAGACTCCAGCCACCCTAGTCATAGACTGTTCTCTCTGCTACCGCACGGCAAGCGGTACCGGAGTGCCAAGTCTAGGTCCAAAAGACTTATCAACAGCTTCTACCCCCAAGCCATAAGACTCCTGAACAGCTAATCATGGCTACCCGGACTATTTGCACTGCCCCCCCACCCCATCCTTTTTACGCTGCTGCTACTCTGTTAAGTATTTATGCATAGTCACTTTAACTCTACCCACATGTACATATTACCTCAACTACCTCAACTAGCCGGTGCCCCCGCACATTGACTATGCAACGGTACCCCCCTGTATATATAGCCTCCCTACTGTCACTTTATTTTACTGTATATATAGCCTCCCTACTGTCACTTTATTTTACTTCTGCTCTTTTTTTCTCAACACTTTTTTGTTGTTGTTTTATTCTTACTTTTTTGTTTAAAATAAATGCACTGTTGGTTAAGGGCTGTAAGTAAGCATTTCACTGTAATGTCTGCACCTGTTGTATTCGGCGCATGTGACCAATAAAATTTGATTTGATTTGATTTGTAATAGACAGGCTATGTAAATGAAAGAATGTCGTTTTTCATTTCAGTCTGGCATTGATGGAAAATACATAATTTCTATACCTTCGATGCTTATGTACATTTAGATACACAAGGTTTTAGAGATACGTGCCTTATTACATCCCTATTATACAGTCATGTCCGAAATGATTGACACCCTTGATAAAGATGAGCAAAAATGACTGTATAAAATAAATAATTCAAATACTGAGCTATATTGTATGTTAAAGAAATTGGGAAATTATATTATTTTATACTAATACAATTGATCAGAGAAAGAGATTTTGTTGAACAAGTAATACTTTTTTTTATTTCAAAGAGGTAGGGTTACAAATACTTTACAACCCTGTTTTCAATACCTTTTAATACCTCACCTTGAGAGGATAACAGCACTGAGCCTTTTTCTGAAATATTTTGTGAGTTGGAGAACACATTGGAATGGATCTTTGACCATTCCTCCATACAGAATCCTTCCAGATCCTTGATATCCTTCATCTGCACGTATGGACTGCCCTCTTCAATTCAAACCACAGGTTTTCAGACTAAGAGGGCCATTGAAAAATGTTGATTTTGTGGCCAATTAACCATTTCTTTGTAGATTTTGATGTGTGCTTGGGGTTACTGTCTTGTTGGATGATCCACTTGTGTCCAAGTTTCAGCCTCCTGGCAGAGGCAACCAGGTTTCTGGCTAAAATGTCCTGCTACTGGGTAAGTTTCATGATGCCGTGGATGAACTCTAGATGCGTCATATGAAGTGTGAATTTTACATTTTAATTAGCCTACTCTGCCATTTTCAAAGTCATGTCTCCCCGTCCTTCACTTTTCCTAAATAAGTCTATTGTTTATATATATGTGTGTGTGTGTGTGTGTGTGTGTGTGTCTATTTTTCCACCATTGTTTTAGAATTTCAATATCACAAACCGAGTTTGTGTTATAAGCAGTTTTAGGAGTACATGTCATTTTTTCCCCCCTGCATGGGCTCTATTTCAAAATATCATAATTTTGTAGAATATTTCAGAGACTATTCCACTCTACACATGAGTACATGCGGCATTAAAGCCATAGGCCACTAAGCAAAGACTAGTAACATAATAAAACTTAAAATACGCTATTCTGTTTGTATAAATACCTTTTTTTTTAATGTTTCTTAAGACCTTCCTTAACAAAATAATAATGCATTTCTTTGTGATGGTGTATAACACTTGAATTATGGTGTTGTTGTTTTTTTGTTGTATTTTTTTACATACAGCCTACAGTAACATAAACTGCAGAAGAAAATAAATCCTGATAATTTCAGAAACAGAAATCATAATTTTCAAAGAACTTGCTTGCTCTGATTGAGGTATAGCAATTTATTAAAAGAAGAGTGAATACTATTATCTTCATTAAATACTCGTATTATACTTTGTCTAGTATATACAGTTTAATTTTGCCGAAATGTTAAATCTCAACAATAGAATAAAATGAAATGACTAAAACAAACTATATCAAAAAGCAATATCTACCAGAGGCTGTGGTGCTAGTAAGCTTCTATTTGATTTAATTGCTCAGTAAATATATTTGGACAAAAAAAGCAGCTAAGAAAGAAAGGAGAAAGAATTTTGGCACATTTTCCCCCAACTTTCTGCTTTTAAAAAGATGAAGGTCTCGCTAATATAAAAATACACCAAAAAGGCCTTAAGTTTGCTAGGCTGAGATGATCTTCTGAGACAAATTGAACAGCTCTTTTTTCCCTCTCCTAATGCACTTGTCACTCAGTATTAGATGTCCTCATTAATGACAATGGGAAAGTTTATCTTAGGCACACATTTAAAATCATCCTCCGCTTACAATGGAGCTAAAAAATCTCCTACAAAATAGAAGGCGGATCTACTTACACAACCCTTTTTTTTGAAGTAGTGTTACTCTTTATGCCAGTCCGTGAATAATCTATTCACCACAATAAAGTACATTCTTCGGTGATCAATACACATTATCTGTGCTCAGATACATCTCTATACAGCCCCATTGAATAGCTAGCTACCTGTGAGGTTTGGGCCTGATGGTGGCATTCTGTGCACAACAATGAGGGATATTCCAAACCTTATGCTTAGTGGCTAAATGAAGTGTGTTGCTGCTTCATTTCAGGTGAAATATTGAATAAGCAAATATAATTGTTGTTAACGTTCTCTGTATCAATATGTACCCTTACTAAACAGTTTATGTAAGTGGCTTTAACATTTGTTATTTTCACATTAATTACTTACTTGGTGCTTACTGTTTCATAATATGTCTCTCACAATAGCCTCTAAAAGATACATTGTTGCTTGTCCATATCATTTTTTAAAATTAAAAATAGTTTATTATTCCCTTTTTAGTTAAAGGAATGCCATTCTCAGAGGGCAGGTTTACATTAGAATCCAACAGTTCCCTGCATTTCCCTGAGCAAAACTCCGTTTGGCATTTAACATGGTGAACAGCGCCTTAAAGGAATTTAATTACTTCCAAGCAATTCACTCTGTGTTTAACATTCATTCAGCGTGTACGGTGAGTCTGCTGTGCCCACCACCAGAGTATGGAACTATACGTCGAGCAGCAGCACTCTGCCATGGACACTACATTCATACCAGCAGACAGATCAACTACAACACAACACATACTGTACTGATACTCTAGAAGAACAAAATAAATACTTTCTGGGTCCTAAACAGGACCTGTACCCAAAAAAATAAGACCCTTAATAAGACTGATGCTTCAGAAGGACATTAAAAATACAAATACTATTTCCTGTTGAGGCTTGAATTTCAGGATTACATTTTAATCACGCGGATTCAAAGCAGAAAATAGACAGTAGTTAATAGTAAATAAATGAGTTTGTAATCATGAGCTGTTTAGTTCACTCCAAATGGAGGACTATATTGTGCAGGGTTAGATGCAACACATTGCAGTCACTGACCCCACCCTTTACACCGCACACATCCCAACTTTAGAGGTCCTGATGGAGCAGAGCAGCATCAATCCAAACAAACAGGGAACATGATGGGCCCATCAGCCTGGCCCCTTTGGCCGCTGTCCCTCCACTACCCCAACAGACTGTCACTCTGCTGTCTGTGGGAAAGTTATTTTTAGCTCAGATGCCAGTGGAGACAAAGCAGGAATAGCTCCTGGCTATGGCACTTTTTGTGCAGGATCAAAATTCCACATTTGGACAACCACTCCTGGATAAAGACTCGACAGTCGGCAGTTCCAGTGACGAGGGCTGCCTCCCCCTTTTACTTGGTCCTGAGTGCACTCGCAAATAAGGAGCCATTTCATAAACAGCCACCATTTTACAGACATTTCATAATCATGAATCAACACTACAACATGAATTGGTTCTGGATGAGCCACTATCGTATAAAGGACAGAGGAATAAACTGGTGCTAGTTCTGTCTGCATAGCCAGAACAACAGGCAGGAAAGGGGGAGCGCAACAATATTCCAACATGTTAGAGGATTAAAAACAACATGAGCATTCCTAAAATGCCTCAAGACATACCATGATACACACTAATCCTCAACCTCAACCCTCAGGTAATATTACTGAGAGCTCAATGTATCATCATGGTGGAGTCCAAGCGTAGGGCTATAGTCCACTACTGTGAAATGTTGTCTTGTTTTATTTCCCTTCAAATTCAATTTACAGTATATTCTGATGGCTAATTATTATGCTATCATCCAGGTAAATAAATACACATAATATTACTCTTTCAGTAATCTCTCTCTAAAAGGCAAAATAAGAAACTATAGTCTGCGAGATACAGGTAACTGCCAAAATAAAGGAAACACTTGAGTAAATGAGGGATATAAAGTATATTGAAAGCAGGTGCTTCCACATATGTGTGGTTCCTGAGTTAATTAAGCAATTAACATCCCATCATGCTTGGGTAATGTATAAAAATGCTTAGCAGGCCATTATTTCGGTCATTATTCTGGCTACCATGTCTATGCCCCCATAGGATGACAATGCCCCCATCCACAGGGCACGAGTGGTCACTGAATGGTTTGATGAGCATGAAAACATGTCAACCACATGCCATGGCCGTCTCAGTCACCAGATCTCAACCCAGTTGAACACTTATGGGAGATTCTGGAGCGGCGCCTGAGACAGCGTTTTCCACCACCATCAACAAAACATCAAATGATGGAATTTCTCAAGGAAGAATGTTGTTGCATCCCTCCAATAGCGTACCAGACACTTGTAGAATCTATGCCAAGGCACAATGAAGATGTTCTGGCGGCTCGTGGTGGCCCAACGCCCTATTAAGACACTTTATGTTGGTGTTTCCTTTATTTTGGCAGATACCTGTATACAGCGTATGACATCCTTGACCATCTTTTTTATAGCATTTACAACATAGCTCTACTTATGCCAAGTCAGTTTAGTTACACAAAATCAATGTTTTGAAAAGGATGGAGAGAAGCCAGTAGAAAAACATTGCCTTCCAATGCATTTCTCTTGCAACAGTCCTTACATAAAGAAGGGTCGGGAGGTCGGCACTTAACAGATGTTCTAGAATTAACAATTTAACTTTAAAACTAAGGTTCTGTGGTGTGTAGAGATGATTGGGTTTTTATTGAACACTCAACTGAACCGGTGGCCAAATATTGTCTCATTGTGTCAGTGGGACTTGACAGATGACGTAGCTAGCTACAGTAGTTCAGGTAAGGATCTAGATGATAGGCTATCTGCTTGGCACGCAACATCTCGCGCGCACAGCCACCTGTTCTCAAAAGTACAGCAGCCATTTGACCGGTGAGGGTCTGAACACGCTGGTGACTTGTCACACTTTAATTGCTGCTTCTAGACAGAAGCTAAAAGCATAAGCGGGGAAGAGATGGCCTCGGTAAAGAGGAGGGCTCTCTCCTACCTTATTCACGCCTTCCCGGATGTGTTGTGGCACTAATTAGATATGACCTGGAAATCACTTAACCAGTCATCTGACTCTAAGCACCACTCAAAATAGCAGCCTGTCACGCCTTGCGTAACAAACTGTGCAAAAGGCCCATCAACATTCATCCACTCAGCGCTGGAATTGTTAAATGGGACAAATGTAGGCGATACAGGTAATTGCCAAAATAAAGGAAACATTAAAATAGTGTCTTAATAGGGTGTTGGGGCACCACTAGCCAGAACAGCTTCAATGCAGCTTGGCATAGATTCTACAAGTGTCTGGAACTCTATCGGAGGAGTGCAACAACATTCTTCCATGAGAAATTCCATAATTTGGTGTTTTGTTGATGGTGGTGGAAAACGCTGTCTCAGGTGCCACTCCAGAATCTCCCATAAGTGTTCAATCGGTTTGAGATCTGGTGACTGAGACGGCCATGGCATGTGGTTGACATGTTTTCATGCTCATCAAACCATTCAGTGACCACTCGTGCCCTGTGGATGGGGGCATTGTCACCCTATGGTGGCATAGACATGGTAGCCAAAATAATGGCCAAAATAATAGCCTGTTTTATATACATGACTATAAGCATGATGGGATGTTAATTGCTTAATTAACTCAGGAACCACACCTGTGTGGAAGCGCCTGCTTTCAATTATACTTTGTATCCCTCATTTACTTAAGTGATTCCATTATTTTCCATTATTTTACCTGTACAGTCTCAACATGTAATCTAAAACACTTTCCTAGCCCTCTGATACACTACATGGCCAAAGGTATGTGGACACCTGCTTGTCGAACATCTCATTCCAAAATCATGGGCATTAATATGGAGTTGGTCCCCCCTTTGCTGCTATAACTGCCTCCACTCTCCTGGGAAGGCCTTCCACTAGATGTTGGAACATTGCTGCAGGGACTTGCTTCCATTCAAACACAAGAGTATTAGTGAGGTCGGGCACTGATGTTGGGTGTTGAGGTCTGGCTCACAGTCGGCGTTCCTATTCATCCCAAAGGTGTTCGATGGGGTTGAGGTCAGGGCTCTGTGCAGGTCAGTCAAGTTCTTCCACACCGATCTCTAAAAACAATTTCTGTATGGATCTCGCTTTGTGCACAGGGGCATTGTCATGCTGAAACAGGAAAGGGCCTTCCCCAAACTGTTGCCACAAAGTTGGAACCACAGAATCGTCTAGAATGTAATTGTATGCTGTAGCGTTAAGATTTCCCTTCACTGGAACTAAGCAGCCTAGCCCGAACCATGAAAAACAGCCCCAGACAATTATTCCTCCTCCACCAAACTTTACAGGTGGGACTATGCATTCAGGCAGGTTGCGTTCTCCTGGCATCCACCAAACCCAGATTCGACCGTCGGACTGCCAGATGGTGAAGCGTGATTCGTCACTCTAGAGAATGCGTTTCCACTGCTCCAGAGTCCAATGGCGGCGAGCTTTACACCACTCCAGCCGTCGCTTGGCATTGCACATGGTGATCTTAGCCTTGTATGTGGCTGCTCAGCCATGGAAACCTATTTCATGAAGCTCCCGACGAACAGTTCTTGTGCTGACGTTGCTTCCAGAGGCAGTGTGGAAGTTGGTAGTGAGTGTTGCAACCAAGGACAGACGATTTATACGCGCAACATGATTCAGCACTCCCGTTCTGTGAGCTTGTGTGGCCTACCAATTCACCGTTGAGCCGTTGTTGCTCCTAGACGTTTCCACTTCACAATAACAGCACTTACAGTTGACCGGGGCAGCTCTAGCAGGGCAGAAATTTGACGAACTGACTTGTTGGAAAGGTGGCATCCTATGACGGTGCCACTTTGAAAGTCACTGAGCTCTTCAGTACGGGCCATTCTACTGCTAATGTTTGTCTATGCCGATTGCATGGCTGTGTGCTCGATTTGATAAACCTGTCAGCAACGACTGTGGCTGAAATAGCCGAATCCACTAATTTGAAGGGGTGTCCACATACTTTTGACCATGTTGTGTACGTTCTGTACTCTCTCCTCTCTGCTCCTATTTTACCTAGCAGGCTGATGCTAACATGTTTCCGGTTAGATTCCAGCCAATAGGAGTGGGGATGGCGTGACAGCACCTGACAAACAGCTCAGAGAATAGCAGTATTCCAGGTGACAAGAACCTGAACTGGCGACTCAAACTCCTGCAGCTCGGGTTGGCAGGTTGGCATTTATTGGGATGACTCATTTACTGGAGGCAGCTCTGCAGGGTAGTCAATAGCTGGCACAGCCACAAAGTCAGACAATCTGATTTTTAACCTAACCCTAACCTTAACCCTAACCTTAACCACACTGCTAACCTTATCCCTAACCCTAACCTTACATTAAAACCAAAAAGCTCATTTTTGTTTTAATACATAACACATTTTGACTTTGCCGCTGGCTCATCTAGTGGAAATCGTTAAACTCTGCCTCCAGGACAAGATTCATCCCAATAAATGTAAACCTGCACTTGGGGTCTGGGGGAGAACTTCTGACAGTAGAAATTGTTCACAATTTTTTCCAGAGAGAGGGGAAAAAACAAATAGTTAATGTGCAGAGCTCTAGAAACACTTAAAATGTCATCTAGGCACAAAAGGTGTAAAAGCATTAAGCTTTTTAAACTCCATCAAATTCCGCTTTCAATCCTAAATGAGAGGGCTTCAAAGTTATGGCCGGCGTGTGAGTGGATGTTAGAGTGCCGAAACACAGCTACACTAATAAACGCTACATTTCATTTGGTACTGTTACGATGATAAGGCTCAGGAGTTTTGTCTGACCATGTGGCCTGACCAGGTAAAACTCTGGGCACTTGTTATAACCTGATCTGGTCACATGGCCAGAAAAAAACTCCTTGCCCTACTAATAATGTAGCCTAGTCTCCAATCTGAAACTAGCCCCTGGAGCACAGGTAAGAAAATCATCTACATTCCTAAACAAAGCCATGTTAATTTGACACAGATCCTAAAGCTCAACCTTAACCCCCGACCCCGTCGTCATGTTTAGTCTTAGTGTTGGGACTTAAGTTCTCTTTAATTGCCTGTCTGTTGCATTCTTACCCTTGTCGACCCAGGTGAGCAGCTTGCATTGTGAAACTAATGACGGACAAGGAAGAAGCTCTAATCTTCAGCCTTACTACACCTTATATCTCACCTGCCCTGACTGACACAGCCACAGCCCCTAGGCCTAATGCTGACTACAGGGAATCCTGGGAAATGAGTCCTCATCAACCTGTATCTGAGCTCTACTGTACCTGCCTGTCCACGCTAAACATGTGGGGCAGTGTGGAAGCCACCATTTGAAGTTTTGGTTTCTTGCCCATAACAATGATATGAATTGCAAGTGCATTATTGCACTATTATCATATTCAACTCCCTAAATGCTACTTTGATATTTCTTCATTGTTTAGCTATCAGTGAGAGACCAAGTACAACTGCCTCCCACCTGCAGTAGCCATTAGCTCTCAACCCCCACACTCTTAGAAAAAAAGGTGCTATCTAGAACCTTAAAGGTTTCTTCGACTGTCCAACCCCTTTGAAGATCCCTTTTTGGTTGCAGGTAGAACCCTTTTGGGTTCCTTGTAGAACCCTTTCTACAGAGGTTTCTACATGGAACCCAAAATGGTTCTACCTGGAACCAAAAAGGGTTATCCTATAGGGACAGCTGAAGAACCCTTTTGGAGTGTAGCTACCTCCCATCGCAGTCAACTGCAGCCTGTCAATCATGTGTCAGACTGAACATCCAACCCTGCTGAGGCTCTAAACTCACAGTTACACGAGGGACCTAAAGTAGATGCTCTTGATATGCCCTCCCACCTGAACATGTGTATTATTAGCCTGCCTATCTGTCTGTCTATCTGTCTGTCTGTTTGTGTGGCCTTCACACATCTAGTTCGGAATCTGATCTATATCTCCCTCATCTAACTCAGCCAGCCTGGTATGAGTCCAAGCCTAACACAACAGGTCCTGAGATAAACCAGCTCGATAAATTCAAAACCAGACAGGCTCCATCAAAGAGAGTAGTAGATACTGATAGAGAGAGACAATGCGGCCATTCTGACTGGATATTCATACAACAATAAACTGAATTAGCTAATCACAGATCTGATAACACTGAGTAACATCAGAAATGTTTTGAATTATTCACCAGCTTACACTTTATCATTGACGTCTGGCCATCTAGCCATCCTTTTGGTCAACAATCAGAAAATCAAAGAGAATTGGCATGACTCAACCCAAACCTTAATACCACATGATTGTATGGCGGTAAGCTGGTTTTGTGCGAGGAACGCTGTGGTTTTAGCAGAGAGATTAGCAGCCGGGCCAAAGTTGGCCTCCAATCCTTGCCCTGCTGATGCCTCTGGGCCTTTGAAGTGGGCCCATCATACCTGGCATTGCAGCAGTGGGAACTAGACTGGTGTCAGGTCTAATCAGCCTGCCTGTCTCTGGACAGCTAACCCAGGGCCGTGCTAATTGGCCCAATTGAGGATTATACCCCTTTGCCGCAGATTCAAGACAATAATTTTGTCAAATGGTGCTTTTTTATCTCTCACTCATTAAGATGCTTAAGTTGAGAAGAAATGGGATCAGACCGGTTTTTTTTCTTCAGAAGGGGGACGGTTCTGGAGAGCTGTGAGGATTGGTGGAGATATTCCACTGAATCATAGAATGGTTTTAGGACATTACCTCTATTTAATCCTAAAACAACTCTGTGATGATGTAATGGTTGACACCGTTTTGATTATGTCTGGCATACAATCCCACAGCGTCTACGTAAGACGAGGGTGCTAATGCACACTCATTTGTTGGAATCCCCTGAGCAAACACTAGTAACCTAAAGTGAACTGGCTCATCTAGTAACTACACAGCAAAAGGACAGAAAAGAGAAACGTAAAAGCCCCCACTTTTCCCTGGCAAAAGAGTCATTTGAACATGGGTAGCTAAGCTGCCCTAACTGACAATGAGCACAAAGAATTACAATGTGGTCCAGAACTCATAGAACCCCACTGTATAAGCCCATCGCAAACCTCCACCTGGATTTTTATAGGGCTCATAAATCTGTCATTAAGATGGTTAAGGCTCCAAGGGTTTGGCTGAGTGCCTCAGTTCCTCTTTACAGAATGACCCAACATGAAACAATGGGTCTTCCTGACCAACCATTTACAACGTCTACATATAAGGAGGTCATAATGGCTAATAATGACCATTAACCTCTAATGACCATTTGTGGAGGGCGACTTCATTTGTCAGCGTATGGAGTGCATGTTGATTTATAGAGGAGAGGAAGAGAAGCAATATATATATACATAATATTATAATATATGCCATTTAACAGACGCTTATATCCAAAGCAACTTACAGTCATGCTGCATACATTTAACATATGGGTGGTCCTGGGAATCGAACCCACTACCCTGGCATTACAAGCACTATGTTCTTCCAACTGAGCTTCAAAGGACCAAGCAAGGTGCATCCTTTAAAGGGCAGTCGCTAGGGGAGACACGGAGGGGAGGGGAGGGGAGGGGAGAAGAGGACACTTAAGTTGCTTAATCAAGTGGCCGGCTAAAAAGGCCAGAAGGTCACAGAGGGGGCATAGTGGTCACTTGAGGGTGAAGTTCCAAACACCAAAGCAGTGCCAACCCAATTGAGCAGCAAGCACATGAAAAGGGGGGGGGGGGTTGGGTGGACTATGCTAATTTAGCGGTGGGTATTCTTATGTCAAACGGCCTGGCTTAAAGCCCTTACTCTCATAGAGGGATCAAATGGAAACGGGCTTGTCAGCGCTGCCCACTTGTTTCATGCCTTCTATTATCTTACCTCTCTGCATTGACTGGGACAGATAACTATCACGTCACCAAAGACCCTCCACTGTCCTCACACACTTTTGTTCCGCATGGCTGGCCAGAGCTCGGTATTTAATCGGCGACTGGAGAGAGAGGGAGAGAGAGAAAGAACAAGAGAGTGAAAGAGCGGGAGAGTGAGAGAGCTGCCATTCCAAAAGATGCTCCAAAGTAGGCACATCTCTTTTAATTATTAATGACCACCCACAAGAGCTTAAGTACCTTTTTTAAGACTTTAATGCTATAATAAAAGAAGGCTTACCTATGTGGGGTAAATACAATAGCAATATGCGTCCCCAAAAACAGCTTACTTCATAGGGTGAGAACCAAGGAGATAAGGCTCAGGGATTCTCCCTTTCACTGTTGCAAAATAGAACATAAACTAAACACTGTTGGAGTGGAAACAAGTGCTAAAATATGTTATGCTTCCATTTCTTCTCATTTATTGTCTCTGACATTCAATATAAACATTGTTTTATAATATTTGAATATAGATTTTTCCATAATAAAGCATTTAATTATATTTGTTTTAAATTGATGAATTCCCGATACATACAAATATCACACAATCATATCACAAAATCATATGTACTTTATGCTACCATTGTAAAAAAAAACGTATTCAACAGCATGCATATTCAAATAATTATGAATTAGAATTCTTAAATTGTAGTTTGAGATATTTCTGCATAAAGGGAGTATCAATTTGGAGTGGGTGAATTAATGCATTTGACAGTTGTTTGTTCTGATGTCCAAGGTTCGCTGCACAAACAGATAGCCTTCCTCGATGGACGTCGGCTTTGTGTTTCATTTAAAAGCAGGATCATCTGTGTTAGAAACGCCCACACCAGGTCAGTCAGTGGAGGTGTCTGTCTCACGTGTAGCAGGTGTCGCAGAAACAAAGAGAATGAGGGACGAGTGAGTGAACAAGCCCAGAAGGGTAAACTTGACTTGAGGGGGGACTCAGCGATTTTAGAAAATCCCCCAGCACACCCCTAAGCCACATCCCTCCCCCTTCTTATTTTGTGCCCAGCAAGTTCAACACTTGAAGCAATGAAGCAAACTGTTGTGATTATGCTCAAGTAATGAAGCAGAACAAGATAAACAACAATTCTTGCTGGAGAGGAAGAAAACGAATTGTGTTCAGGGATTTGGTGGCAGTGGTGGGATCTTAAAAGATGGTTGTGTTGCTGGCTTGTCACAACCGCACAGTATTTCGGTGTTTCCCCTCCCTCGCACACACACACTCACTATTTACCGTAAGCAGATCTGGCTATCACCTTGCACCTTGCCCAGGGCATGCCTCAGCCCTCTTTATTTTATTAACTGCACCAGTGGGCAGCTACCAAAACACAGAGCAAACGGAGCGAACCATGCGGAGAGCCGAGAGAACGGGGGAAAGCAGGCCAACCTATGCAGGAGATGGGGGAACGGCCGGAGTCTCGGTCTCCTACTTCTACTTCTATCCGACAAAAATAAGAAAGATTTAGAAAAGCAAAAACAGCAGTTGGTGTGAGATGAATGCGGGGAGAGGGGCGAGCAGAGAGGGGAGGGGGGTATGAGAGATCCTGTTTGGACCCTGCACTACGTAACGTTACCCTGTGTCCTGGCAGCCCTGTGCATCGGCTGAGTCCCCTCAGCCTGATATCATCTGACAGGGAGGCTGGCATGTTTCATACAGCCCTCTACAACTGCTGCTGACACACAAAGGAAACAGAGACGAGTTCACAAGACCACGGTCAACAATATTATCATGCTAAATCAAAAAGGTATCTGAATCAGCACTGTTTGGAAATAAAACTTTCACATGCACTGTGTAGTTTGATTTAGTATGAGTAGCAATTTCCTTATATAGAATTATCTAAACGATAAATATGATACACAAATGATGTTATGATGGAGAGACTATGCAACAGTATTTACAATTGAAATGATGTTGTATAAAAAATGAATTCATATTTGTGAAGGCAAGGTAGAAACTGAAATAAAATCCATATGTGACCATGGAACAAACAGAATAAAGTTTGTTCTATAGAATTCCTCATGCTGTTTTAGACAATCACATTTGTGTCCTCATGAATGACAAAATGATCCCAGCAGTAGTAAACAAACAGTGGGATACGGGCCAGCCTTCCACAGCAGACTCTTCTCTCACACAACCTGCCTGCATGGGCCTTTCTGCTGGAAAGAGGAAAATTGCAAAGGGTGACAGAAAGAAACATGAATCTTCTAAAAAAATATCCTGCCTTCATAAATTGACCTTTAAGTGGAGAGGGAGAAGGCTGTACTCACTCACACACGCACACACGCACACACACACACACACACTCATGCACACACACACACTCACACACACATGCACACACACACGCGCACACACGCACACACACACACACACACACACGCACACACGCACACACACACACACGCACACACACACACACACACACACACGCACACACACACACACACACTCAAGCACACACGCACACACACACACACACACACACACACACACACACACACACACACACACACACACACACACACACACACACAGAGAGACTGCAGGCCCCATGAATCCCTCACTCCCCTGGACACTTGTCCAACTTCACCATCAGATTATTTTGCCCAATATTATATTTATTTTTACAATATTGATCTGCGGGACATCAATATTATAAAAATATTGATAGGCTGACATTAATGTGGAGTGGAGTTGGGGCTGGGGGTGGGGGAGGATGAGTGAGCGCTGGACTCGTGCTGCATCTAAATTCCCTGGAGCCGGTCTGCTGAGGCCAACGTCTGATTGAGTCGTGTCACACTAATCTGTCTTGACAACATGCGAGCAGTTGCCATGTTTCCCTCTTAGCCCTAATGCACTTTTTTTGTGTGCGAGAGCGGCCCCCATTCACTTGAGAAAGGCTCGGGGGGTACAGGGTGGGGGGAGGGGGGCAGGGGGCAGGGGGACAGGATGGAGGATTAGGGGGTCTACTGAAAAATGCAGATCCGGAACTGAAACAGCAATCAAAGCTTATCTTTTGGAGGTTACTTCTAGAATGAATCTTCCGATCACTGATGGCATTTCTAAAATAAATAAGAGGAGGAGAACATAAATTGTTGATAATAATAGATATATATATATATTTTTAATGAAATTGTATGTTGTGTGTACATTTCTGTTCTTGTGTCGTGTATTTGTATTGGAGTGCAGCACAGCTCTTGTCTCCCTGGTGCTCTGAATGATTCAGTAGTGGTGACTGGATCACTCCACCTGGTTCCACATGCTGCTGTAATAGCGCTACCCAGAGAAACACTGACAGGTAGACACTCAATAAAGCAGGACGTAGCTGTAGATCAACTGTCCTACAGGGAACAGCCAGGACATTATTATTATTATACTATCAAGGCTTATGGTGGGAGAATAATTGGGGGGAAAATATCTCCACATGGTCTGCTTCATTAGAACAAGGTATCCGCCTAATAATAGTGTCATCTGTGCTCTAGTGCACATTGGCAAATCGCTAGGTGCAATTAAAAGTCTGGAAATCACACAATTCACACTAAAGTAGCTCACGCTGGTGTCTGGGTGGCAGTCCAGTCTCAATCTCTCTTTAAGTCTGGGGCACTCAGGCAGGATGGAGAGGGAGGGATGCTACTGTATGTGTGGCTCAGGGAGAGGACAGAGGGCAGAGGAGAGTTTAGGTGAATTCTCTGTCATTCATTTTAAGTGGTTTTGGTGTGAGACATAAAGATGGATGGTGAACACTCACAGTCCACCTAAAAGCCACCCATCCCACTGGTGGTGGTGGTGAGGATGGCCTCCCCCAGTCATGGACTGCAGTGGGCCTTCCCTAGACCTGTCCTGCAGTGGAAATGACATGAAAGGGGCAGCAGCCAAGCCAATTCTGGTCCAGATGGGAGAGGGCCCACCCTAGGCAGGTGGGCCAGGGGCCACAGGGCCAGGGGGCCAAGTGCACGGATCAGACCACGGAGGGTGGTAGGGGAGCGCTCCCCCTGCTGGCCCATCCTATCTCCTGCTTCTGCTCCTCCCCCCAAAAATCCACTTTGTAACACATGACCGGACGACCTGAATAATTAAACTCCTCTTCAATATTTCACATGCCCCCCTTTCAATGTTTGTTGCCCTGGCCTAATGCAATTTTCATGCCAAAATGTTTTTGTCCTACTTTAAAACGTGAACACCGCTACTGTCAAGATTTGGGTCAATTGCAGTTTGGGTATTTTGGGTAATTTGCACCAGGGAGGCATGAAATGAAATGACCATTCAACCTGTGCATCTGAACTCTCGTACTAAAGATCACTAACACACATACACACACACCAGAGATGGAGCTTTCTCATTATGAATGATAGAAACGTTGAAGGAAAGTAGAAAAATGTTTTAATTGTTGTGGTGATCAAGAAAACCTTGAAGACAAATGATAACATAATCATAGAGAATAAACTAGTGTTAAAAGTAGACATCAGACTAACAGCAGGTAAATCAAACTCCAGTAACTATTTGAAACAATCACTGACACCAGAGGTCCAATTGTCAGTTACCTAAAAAAAATACAATGTCACTTCTGTTTGGCTTAGTAGCCTACTTCTTCACCCACTCTAAATAGGAGTGCCTTCTGTTGGAGTAAGTAAGCAGACTTTTGACGCTGGGATGTTGGCTAGTGCCCAGCCTCTCCCAGAGCAGGACGAGGGAGCTTCTTTCCCCCACTGTTCCTGTGTGAAACCTGGCTGCTGCTCTGGCCCAGGCCCCCCACCCCACCCCGCCCCGCCCCTCTAACCCACCCCGCCCCATCCTTCCAGAAGGCCCCAGCCCAGGACGCCGCGGCTGGCCTGCCATTTGGTTGGCTGTTCCCCTGCTCTCCCCTGCTCTCCCAGGGCTGAGCAGAGGGGGGGCCTGGCTAGGCTACATCCCAGCAGCAGCAGCAGCGAGTATGCAGGGCTTCATGAGCGAGTTATTATTAAACGTTCAGATAAATTGTGACACTAGCACTATGAGAAGCTTTCAGCATTTAGTGCTGGTGCTGATCAAACATTCATGGGGAGAGCTGCATTTGCTCCGCAGAGTTTTTAAAGTTTTACTTTTCATTATCTGTGGTCATTGCAAGACCTAGTTAAGGGAAACTAATTGAACACACGCAACACAAGTTTAAGTTACACAGCTTCGTTAATTCATGTTTGGGATTTAAATATAGGATTGGACCCCACTTAACTGCAATTTTAGAAGCTTATTTATTCCACTCAGGCACAATATTTTCCCATTGTTAATATCGGCATTATGAATAATCTCAATGGATTCATCAATGGCTTTATATATATATATATATATATATATATATATATATATAAAGGCATTGATGAATCCATTGAGATTATATACTCCTATCCACCTCACGTCCAATAAACGTAAAGATTTTGCTAATTAGACAGATGGACAGATCTTTGGTGACGGTGCTGCTCAGACTAACTGGGCATCTGTTAGGAGTGGGTGGGTCCTCCTGGCCTGTCTGAGAGGGGTGAGTATAGGGGTTCCCTGCCTTCTGCCTATAGAACAGTTGTGCCCAACTTTGGACACAGGGCTGTCCACAGTCTGTTTGCACCAGCAGCCAAGACCTCCATATGCCTTACCAGATGACTCCCTCTCCATCCACACTCTGACCCCAGCCCAGGCCCAGGGAAGACCAACACTCACCACACTTAAACAAACACAGGACATACTAAATGTACACTTACTTATACATTGTGTACAAATACAAATAAGCATGCACACAAGTGAGCATACACACTCAAATGTTTGGGCACACTATAGCATGTAAACGGTAAACAGGATGGCAGAAAACGTGTGATGGTAATGGGAAAGGTCCCTCTAGTAAATTGATATCATTACTACTTGTTTCCGACATCAGGCTGTATTTTATTCAGTGGGAGAGGCAGTAAGAAACTATATGCCCATCCCAAATTTGCTACATTAGTCCTTTCCGTGAGTTTCTCCACTCACAGTGGTTGCTAGTGGAGTCACCAAGGCATTAATACTGTAGGAGATTAATATTTAAATATATCAAATGGAAAATGGAATGAAATGTATTGAACGGAGAGTAATTAGCTTTCATGAGGCGAGCCAAATAAGTTTTATGCTAAGTTACTTTTTATTAAACAAATAATAACCTATAGGTAATACACACCGACATATGCTCACAGACACGCACATGCACACACAAAAGTTTGTTTTCACTGCAAATAAAACCCATTTCAATGTATTGAGCCCCTCTTTCAGCGATTCGAAATATCTAATCTTCCAATAGATAAACTGTATAATACCAGTAAAGTCCATCTATTTCCTTCACAACTATAATCTAAAGGTAACCAGAGAGAAGTGTTTAATCACATGACATTGTCCACCCACAGGACTCATCTTTTCATCCCTCTATCCTCTATCCTCTCATCCCACCATCCTCTCCAATTAACTATTAACATGGAGGGTTTTCCCACTCGCTCACGACGACAGTGGGGTTTGGGGGAGGAGGGAGGACGGAGGGATTGGGGAGAGAGTGAGGGAAAGAGGGAGGGATTGGGCTCTTAAACAACAGCACAGCAGGAGTCTTGGGAAAAGAGGACCACAGACCACTGCCGGGCGCCACCACTCTCCAATTTCCTTGGCTTCTTCTTTCCCTCCCCCACCCTCTTTCCCCTCTCCCCTTCCATATAAATAACTTATTTTATTACAACTTTATTACGATGTATTTATTATAACTATTTCTGAAATGTACTGGTATTTTGGAGCCAGGTCGAGAGAAAGTGTCTGAAGCTTGATAGGCACAGTAAGATAGGAAGGATTCTGAACTAGTACTTTCCGGCACCTGATGTTCTCTATCCTTGGGCATTAGCCATTTGCTTACAACAATATACAACATATAACATTAGAGTAAACAAACAATTGTTTTCCTGCTCTTACATTTCAGATGCCCAAGTACACCTGGTTCAAAATAAATAATCAGTGTCTTATCGACAATGTTATGCTTGTTGTTTTACAATGCTACTTATTTGATGTTTCCACTTCAGAATGACAGCCGGGCATGTTTTGGGGATTTTTTGGCACACTTGAATAAAAGCAAAATGTGGAACGATTGTTCAGTCAAGGAGCCAGTAGACAATGCCATGATGACAGTGTAAAAAACAGTCTAGACTCCCTTTCAAAATGTCGGATCACTTACAAAAGCAAGGCTCACATTTTTGGCACATCAAGTGTGTGCGGCGGCTGAGGGCTCTTGATGAGAGCACTGAGGAAGATGAAAAAATCAGCGGAGGGAGGGAGGGAAGCCAAAAGGGGATGGGCTGGCTGGCAGGCAGGCCCCTCTCTGCTGGATGTCCTGGGCCAAAATGTTCTGCTGGGTTCCACTATCGATTCAGGCCTGAGGGGAGATCAATACTTCCACACATTGGACCCATACTCTCTGTATGGTAGTACATTGCCAAACCATTACAACTTGTCTAAATCCCAGTAATAAGTCTGGTAGACAAAGCGTCACCTCAGACAATATAATACAGAGGTGAAATAGTCACCTTTTAATGTAGATGTCTGACAGGTCTATGGTCTCTGTTCACAGCTTGGACAGATGGAGCGGACAGTTAGCACGTCCAACACATCTTATCATAATAACCTTCTCCTGCTAATGTTGGTTCTTTATTGGTTAAGTTGCTAAAGGTGTAAGGTCTCAGTGTGTGTGTACGGGTGGGTGTAATGCTCCGAAACGAGACACCACCATCTTTCTTGGCCTGGTGACAGTGTAGGGAACTGTTATGACATGCCTGTTTCTATGACAACCCCTGGGGAAAAGCGAGAGGGGGGGGCTGTCAAGGACCAATTTACTCCTCATCCAGAGGGATCTACAGTACAGTACTCCCTGCAGAGGACACTACTCTGCTCTGAACCCACTCCAAACATCCCCACCATGTCTGAATCCAGAGCCACTGAAATGGGTCAAAGTGCAAACACTACAAGCAGCAGAGAGTTGGCTGTTATTTCACCCTTACGGGCCATGGAAGAGGAACCGATGAATGTCATGCCAATGTTGTCAGCCCTAACCCTCACAACCCATTTTTTTTTAGAGTTTACTTTAGAAAATGTCCTGTGTCTTATGCTTCATCATATTTGATGAGAAGATACCATGTCTAGTTAATCAAAACTTGGAACCATCAACATTCCATTATGAAGAAGAAAATATATTAATGTTGTTGTAGGACTGGTTAGTGTTCCTCTTAGTGGGATAAAAGTCTGAGCACATTGCTAACATTCGAAAGGATCAAGTCAATATGACATAAGCACAACAAGATTGCAAATTCTGCTGCGAATCTGACAAGTTGAGTTGTCTGTCAGGTTCAACACGTTGTCCTCAACCTGAAGTCCACTTTCTGCATGTCAGGGTTGGTCTTTACTCCCTTATGTCTAGTTACCACCAACCCAATAACAGAACATCACAACAGAACATCACAACAGAACATCACAACAGAGCATCACAACAGTCCAAACCTGCACTATAAAGGACCTTGCTTTCTACACGGTATCAAAGGTGCACTCTAAATAAAGATTATACCTGACCATTTCTTTATATCCAGATATACTCACATACAAAGTTCACAATAAAGACCATGTACAGCATGTACAGTGAGGGGAAAAAAGTATTTGATCCCCTGCTGATTTTGTACGTTTGCCCACTGACAAAGAAATGATCAGTATATAAGTTTAATGGTAGGTTTATTTGAACTGTGAGAGACAGAATAACAACAACAAAATCCAGAAAAACGCATGTCAAAAATGTTATAAATTGATTTGCATTTTAATGAGGGAAATAAGTATTTGACCCCCTCTCAATCAGAAAGATTTCTGGCTCCCAGGTGTCTTTTATACAGGTAACGAGCTGAGATTAGGAGCACACTCTTAAAGGGAGTGCTCATAATCTCAGTTTATTACCTGAATAAAAGACACCTGTCCACAGAAGCAATCAATCAATCAGATTCCAAACTCTTCACCATGGCCAAGACCAAAGAGCTCTCCAAGGATGTCAGGGACAAGATTGTAGACCTACACAAGGCTGGAATGGGCTACAAGACCATCGCCAAGCAGCTTGGTGAGAAGGTGACAACAGTTGGTGCGATTATTCGCAAATGGAAGCTGGGGCTCCATGCAAGATCTCACCTCGTGGAGTTGCAATGATCATGAGAATGGTGAGGAATCAGCCCAGAACTACACGGGAGGATCTTGTCAATGATCTCAAGGCAGCTGGGACCATAGTCACCAAGAAAACAATTGGTAACACACTACGCCGTGAAGGACTAAAATCCTGCAGAGCCCGCAAGGTCCCCCTGCTCAAGAAAGCACATATACAGGCCCGTCTGAAGTTTGCCAATGAACATCTGAATGATTCAGAGGAGAACTGGGTGAAAGTGTTGTGGTCAGATGAGACCAAAATCGAGCTCTTTGGCATCAACTCAACTCGCCGTGTTTGGAGGAGGAGGAATGTTGCCTATGACCCCAAGAACACCATCCCCACCGACAAACATGGAGGTGGAAACATTATGCTTTGGGGGTGTTTTTCTGCTAAGGGGACAGGACAACTTCACCGCATCAAAGGGACGATGGACGGGGCCATGTACCGTCAAATCTTGGGTGAGAACCTCCTTCCCTCAGCCAGGGCATTGAAAATGGGTCGTGGATGGGTATTCCAGCATGACAATGACCCAAAACACACGGCCAAGCTAACAAAGGAGTGGCTCAAGAAGAGGCACATTAAGGTCCTGGAGTCTCCAGACCTTAATCCCATAGAAAATCTGTGGAGGGAGCTGAAGGTTCGAGTTGCCAAACGTCAGCCTCAAAACCTTAATGACTTGGAGAAGATCTGCAAAGAGGAGTGGAACAAAATCCCTCCTGAGATGTGTGCAAACCTGGTGGCCAACTACAAGAAACGTCTGACCTCTGTGATTGCCAACAAGGGTTTTGCCACCAAGTACTAAGTCATGTTTTGCAGAGGGGTCAAATACTTATTTCCCTCATTAAAATGTAAATCAATTTATAACATTTTTGACATGCGTTTTTCTGGATTTTTTGTTGTTATTCTGTCTCTCACTGTTCAAATAAACCTACCATTAAAATTATAGACGGATCATGTCTTTGTCAGTGGGCAAACGTACCAAATCAGCAGGGGATCAAATACTTTTTTCCCTCACTGTATCTTCCCTGGAAATACCAGTAGACAAAAAAAGCAAACCTAGTAAAACATGTAGGAAGATACTGAACCTAATAAGATGCTATTAGAGAAACAGACTCGCTGTACAGGGAGTTGTAGGGGTGACAGTAGTTTGTGGGAAAGGGAAAGGGAAGCTAATGAGAGTGAACATATTGCAGGCGCTCTGTCTTGGCTCTTGTTGTTTACCTGTGCGCTGCCTGGAAACAGTTTGTTCACTGTTGTTGACGGCAGGCAGGTAGGCCCTGGAGGCCCAGGCATGGCAGGCTCCCCTGGGGCTGGGGAAAACAACATTAGTAAATAGAAGTCTGTTGGTGGTGGTGAAGAAGTGAAGACCCTCAGAGCACCCTAGCACCCTCATTACTGTTAATACAGTAGTATAACACTACTTTAACAATATTATATTATATTACAACACTATTACAACAATGGGCTTACTTAGAAGGCCTCTCTCAAAAACATTATTCAAGCAGTTTACTGAAGTAATATATGAGGTATTTGAGGAATAAGATGCTCTCACTTCTGCTAAAGAGAGGAAGGATTTGGCCCCTGTCGCACTGATTTAGAGGGCTCTTGCTGAGTTAGAAAACCCATATTGGTAATTTTTCATCACTAAATCACGCTTCGGAGCAGTGCAGCTAAATGAACAAACATACTATATATGGCATACTGTACATAATGTATGTTTGAGAAAGTGGCCATATGTTGGGATAATATTGACATTGCCACCGTAAAGGTGGCCCCTAAACTGCCCATATTTTATCCTGAAAGGGATCATAGGTATTGATAACTCAATTTAACAAATCAATTTAATGGCCTGAAACATCATCTTGGACGCCTCTTTCACTCACTGTGCTCAGCACCAGTGCTTAATAAGGGGAGAATTCTGCTGAGACTGTGATGGCTTCATTATGCCGGCCTCACTTACCTTCTGGAGAATGAATGGTTTAATGAAGTAAAGAGATGACATAGCCGCCGCGTTTCAGCGCTAAATCACACATAATGAACATGCCATTAATGAGGGCCACTCAACACCTGAACAGCCCCCTACCTTCCCTTTCCATTTACACAGACACACACACACACACACACACATATATACACACACACACACACACACAAGGACAAGCGGGCTGCACACACAAACGTGCACACATGCGCTCACACACAGATGCAGGTGCTCGCACACACACACACTTTTCTATTTTGTTCATACCCTATTTTTTCAAACCACAGAAACGTAATTTATTATTTTGTCATTCAGTAACACTACATGTAAATGATAAATAGTCAATAAAGACTGAAGCAGAGACCTTATCCCAACACCTTCATCATGAGTAATATCCCCATCAGACATCTGTAGTTTATCTGGAGCAGACACTCAACTCTATTGACAGGTAGTATGTTTGAATGTGAAATACATCCATCAACATATGGGCTCAGCTTATGCTGCAGGTAAAGATTGAATCTCAGCTAACCTTATTCAAGCCACCAGATACAAAACATATGTTATATTCACTCCATCCTAATAGATAGCCACAGAATGTTAACATTTCCCTCTGGGTTTAGTTTTGACAAATGAGAAGAGCCATTCTCTGATTTTAACCAGGTGTTTCCAGCGCAAGTTCAATTGCAGGCCATGTTTTCATTATGGCGCCCAGCTAGTGTGCATGAAAGCCATCAATTACAGTGAATTTTAACACTCCGTTTTGTGACACAAATACACCTTTAGAATCACACTCAGCCTTATCACTTCAAACATACACTCAAGGACCCCTTCAAGGAAAAGCATTTTTAACTTTTGACAAACAAACAATGGTGCCCACTGAGCCTGCTGTGCTAAACATCACTTTGCGGCCCTGAATTAAATGGGAGAAAAGTGCCCTGCCTTCTTTCTCCGGTCTCTGTGTTCTGGGGGAGAAAAGCACACATTTCACACAGTTGCCTTTGTGAGTAATATATTGTATCATGGCCTTCCCACTGAGCGTATTTCCTATAGATAATGACACAAGCTAGCTAGGCTATGTGAAAATCCATGAGAGCAAACGTGTGAGCTAATTAAGATTATAGACGGAGAGCCGCCAGGGTACAGTACTGCGCGGCACGGCGCTGCTGCCTCCATTGTCAGGAAAAAAGGGACCCATTTAAACAACAGGGTCCAAATTACCTGGAGAGCAATTTATACCAATTACACCATATCATAAAATAACCCAATTTAATAGTCAAGGAATCAACATGGGGTATTTGCCATGTGTTTGAGACAACAGCTAAAGGATTAATTTCAAGTCAACGAGCTGTCATTTTGTCTGGCTGATGAGGGGCCTCTCTGTCAGGACTTGCACTATCAGATAAGTGTGGGGCTCTGTGTAATTTAGCTGAACGGCTCCAGAAAGATGCACATACAAGAATACAGCTAGTATAGCTATATTATAAGAGTTATTATGAGTTAGGTATATAGTGCCTAAGGAATAAAGCAAATATAGAGAAACATGGGATGTAAATACAACCTTGTTTGTATACCTTGTGGTCCCCCTCCCCTTATACATACATACTACTTCATAACCATCCTCTAAAGGTGAGTGGTAGGCAGTATACTCTGTCGGTTTGAGGCATGGATATAGTCTTTGTCACATAAACACACTTTCTCACAACATAACTAGATAATGCAATACTATTTAGATATAGTATCAATATTATACTACATGCCCAAACAAAACCTGAAATACATCATCAGTTATGAACTAGTCTTCAATATATTGTCACACGAACATTAGATTGCGAAATCAAGCAGTATAGGCATTTGAGTACGGCTGGAAAAAACATTAAATAATTCTATCTGAGATTTGAAATAAAACTGGTCTATTGTGGATGCTATAATCCACTCTTAATCTGGATAAGGGATCCCAATGTGTTTTAGTCACCGCTCATCTTTTCCCTTTGTGTTGGGCCGGCCTCCTTAACGTTTTAGCAGGGCCTTGACTGGCTGAACTTTGATCTGATGTCTTCATTGAGGGGAGCTCCGGGTTGCCCATTTCAGATGCAAATCCTCTGCGAGGCCTATTGGCACTTTGTAAAGAAGGAAAAGCAGGAAGAAATAGGGAGAGAGGGGTCCCAGAGGGGCTCTGAGGGAATCCTGAGGGGTGGGCAGTGCCCCCCTCCCTCTAATCCACATAGCAATATGGATTAAGGTAGGGGATAACCTTTCTTAACACAGAAGAAAGAATATAGCTGGGACAAGCTGGGGTGGGCGGCTGGGATTCCCTCATAATAAAACAGTGTGCAATAAAAGCATGCTCTGTGTCAGGGGACTGTGAATGGGCCTCAATACAGCCGATTCCCAGGCCTGGTGGGGAAGCTTGCAAAAGCCTACCTAGAGCCAACTAAGCGTGAGTAATCTGCCCGCGCTCAATGGCCGGGGTGAAGCCCATTCACCGCTCAGGAGTTTAAGAGTTGATAAATTTATTATCAGTGGCGATTAGGCAGCGCGCCTGTCACCTTCTTAGAGGCACGGTCAAGGGGAGAAGAAAAGGGGATGAAAGTGTCAGCAGTAGAGACGGCTCTCTCAGAGAGACTAGACTCCAATAGCCCAGGCCTCTAATTGCGATACTAATGTGCTAGAAACCTACGGTTTGAAATGAACCAAGGCAGAAAATTGATTTCATGCTGTGACAGTTTATATATTGCCTCAAGTAGACAAATGACTTATTGAAAGGAAAACGGCACCTTTTAATTTTATTTAGAAAGCCTTAACCGCCTGGTTACATAGGTGGGTAATTCATTTATGGAACTGGTCCTGCAATAATAGTACTTTATCATTCTGCTGAGGTTGTCAGGCCCCTATGTAATCAAATAGACTCAGTTATTGACTTTTGACACAAGAGCTGTATCCATTGTTCTTTGAACAAGTTGTAATGACAACTAAGTGAACAGATTGAGCAGTGAAATAAATGCAACAAGTTAAATAAGCTTTGTCTCTGACTATCACACCCACTAGAGCAACCACAAAGGGTGCAGTGGTTTGGGACAAATCACAAGTGCTCTCCACACACCCTCCAGCACATGGATAAACAATTTTATTAGCTCCATTCAGAAGTTTTTTTTTACATTCAGAAAACCGTATGGAAACCAAGAAACAGAAAAAGGCGTGTCATGCAACAATGCGTTATAGTGCTTGTTCATATGCCTGTCCAATTGTGGTCAGTGAAGTGAGATTAAGTAGCAAAACAGAGCCAGGACCTTCAAGCATACGTAATTGTTTTATAAAGTGGCCCATTACTGGGGCCTGCCATGCTGTCAGTCCTCAGTGCAGTGGACATCTCCCCCTCTGTGCTCCTCACTATAAGTCACTATACCCCCCATTACACACAATTATACCACACTACACTTTCACCAACTGCAAACATTTCACACAAAAATATGACTCCTAGAGGATTTGAGCAACAGAAAGGGATTACTCAGTGCTCCAGTGTTGATCGCAAAGTCAATTGCCTGCGCCGCTTTGTGTCTGGGTCATTATGTGTAATTCAGCGAGCACGTGGATGAATGTGTGTACAGAGCTTTCAATCATCTTTATGAGGGGCTCTGTGTTTGACTGGGAGCGGCTGCTGAGGCAACACTCCATTTATCTTAATGGGAAATAAACACGCTAACAAGTTTAGCCGCATCCTCATTCAGACATAATTTCATATCAATCATCTGGTATCAGCCCGGCTGATCTATGGTGGCAGGCGTTCAGCTGCTGCTACAGTAAAACAAACACAATTCTGAGGGAACCACCGCAGTTAAGGACACCATAGCACAGAGAACTGCTGATTTGCTGCTTTGCATGTGTTCAGGAAATAGCCAGGAAAGTGCTTATTTGGGCTGTTGATTAAAACAACATACACCAGATAATAATAACACAAGAGTTTGACAAAAATGTGAGACCTTTTGACACTCATTAAACATGGAAACCTGGGCAGCACACAGGCATCTTCTGTGGCCTAAAGTCATCAACGTCCTCACAGATATAGAGAAAAAGATTAGCAACAGCGAGAGAGAGAGAGAGAGAGAGAGAGAGAGAGAGAGAGAGAGAGAGAGAGAGAGAGAGAGAGAGAGAGAGAGAGAGAGAGAGAGAGATGTGAGATGCTTCAAAGTCCCTGGGAGCGTCACCTTTCTAATGCAATAACAATAACAAAACCAAGCTATTGTCTCGCAAATAACACCTTAAATTAGTGCAGCCACATTTCCTGACACCAGCTCCCCCTCATTAGTCCAGCTAGGAACCAGGGCCAATCAGCAGCCAAGGCCACCGGTGCCCTGTCACCCGTCATTAAGGTAATTCCTGTTTAAATGCTCATCTAACTCCCAGGGCTGGTCATTGTTGCAGTTTGCTGCCTCTGAGTGTGTGTCTGTACGCATGTGTGTGGGTGTGTGTGTAGGGGGGCTTACCTGTTGCTTCCCACCCCCCTTCCCTCACCCCCAACACTGTCCTGCAGCCCTGAGATAGAGACTCCCCTAGGAGATCACACTCTTCACAGTGGTCAGGTTTAATGTGACAAAAAGGGGGGGTGGTCCCCCAGGTGAGACTAATAAGCTCTCACTGTAGAATTAGACGTTTATCCACATTTATCCAAATGTAAAATGTCGAAGTTGCTCCAAACGTCAAATTTAGAAGGTTAAGGGTTAAGGTTTTGGATAGGGTTAAAACATTACATTTAGGCACTCATAACGAATGGTTAAAGTAAGGGTTAAGGTTTGGCATAGGGTTAAAACAAAAAAAAACATCTAACGAGTGTCCACCACTGGGATCAAACACACAATCTTCTGATCCAGAGTCATGGGATTAAAAAGAAATGGGATTACACCCATCCACCATCACAACGCCCTAGCAAAAACCCAAACCTACTTGATGGTAATAGCACTCACTGTTGCCCCTAGTTGCTGGTTTTGAAGGCATTTTCATGACGTCCTCAGGACATGGATAGAATTCCAGTTTCGAAGTCACTCTTGAGCGATCTGCCTGGGCGAGACAGGCCTGCTCATCTCATTGGACAGAGCAACCTGCACACTGACAAATACCTTTCTCTCTTATTACACACAAATAGGCTACACCAAAATGCTGCATGCACACACACACACACACACACACACACACACACACACTGTGCGATTTAGGACGCATGCACTCACACAACTGCACGCTCTTCAGAGTCTATCATGTGAAATCAATAATAACATACTTATTTGAAAATGCATATCAAGGAAAGAAACATACACATCTACACCACATCCCCTCTCTCACACAAACAACGCCAGACTTGCCCTACCCCATCTTTAATATAGGAACCAGGAGGTTAAGCTTTGACCCCACCCACTATCAATCAAACCATCCACAATGACCCTCCATCTGTCTGCTGATGTGCACCAGCTTCCACCACCCTGTTCCTGCGTCCTGGCAAACACGGACACAGTGTGACCCCCTCACTCCACTCTATACTCTGGGGTGTCATTAAAAGGAAGCCACATCACAGAGCACTATTAATGAGCTTTAGAACCCTCAGATCAGCCTGACTGATTCACTGTCTCAGTAAAAGGCCCAGAGTGTTTAGGTAAGACCGTTTATGGGACTAACAAGGTTATTCCTCTGGATAAGTGGTAGAGTATAACTATAGCTAGTTAAAGTAGGAATTAGACAAATAGCTATAACAAGCAGGTATGTTTCAATGCTTTGCCACGGTCAAAGGTGCAGTACGAATTAGGTGTCTGCTGTCTGGAGCAAGGGGTTGGATAAATAACATCCATGTTGTGACCCATGATAAAATTTAGCCTATTCCATAATGTAAGAAAAATGGTGGTAGTAACACACTGATAAAAGAGAGCAAATATTTTAAATAATGTCCTGTTGGCCCTAACGTCTGAATGCCAAATATAATGTCCAAATATTTGCAATATGCCATGCAGTCTTAAAACAGTATATCTAAGTATTCTATACATTATTTGGAGCCTTTACAAACAAAATAATTGTTACAAGATCTGCCAGTCATATAGGTGAAGATATACTCTCCCATATGTATTTATTTGGACAGTGAAGCTAAAACAATTTTTTTGGCTCTATACTCAGCATTGTGGATTTGAGATAAAATGTTTTATATGAGGCGACAGTACAGAATGTCACCTTTTGAGGGTATTTTCATACATATTTGACTAAATGTAATACACTATAAGTGAATTTGTCCAAATACTTATGACACCTTCAGATGGGGGGACTAGGTACATAAAGTGCATTCATTTCTAAATGGTAAAACAGGTGTGTATGAAAATACCCTCAAATAAAAGTTGACATTCTACACTGTCACCTCATATAAAACATTTGATCTCAAATCCAAAATGCTGGAGTATAGAGCCAAATTAAACATTTTATTTTCACTGTCCAAATAAATACGGAGGGGAGTGTATGTGGCACCAACAGGCATGCTCTCTTCCATCTCTTTGAACACATTTGTCTTTCTCCCAAAACGGTGTAATTTCTGAAGATTGAAATCCCACCGTCTGCTATCCGTCATCTTGTCTCTGACAACAACAGAGACCCTGAATGCTTTCAGCCATGATGGATAAATTGGTGGGTAGTAAAATATGATATCTAAGGTAGGTGATGGTGATGGGGCTCATCTCCATCAGTCTCATAGCAGAGGGGTAATTACAGTCTGTTAGATTGTCTCTCTCACCACATGGGAGAGGCAACGCTGTTAGTCATAGGGCTCATATAGGGCTCATCCAACAGGGGAAAACAGGGGGAGAGGGACAGTAATAGTCCAAAAATTAACATCTGTTGCCAGCTCGCATTGTCACAGACATGACAGGCGATCACAGATGACCTTTACTGATTACTGACCAAAAAAAAGAGAAAAGGTCATTAAGACCCCTGATTGAACCATAAATTACAATGTGTATTCAAAAGACACATGCAACTGCCTTCAATATGCGGTTAATCTCTGCTGTTCATTTTCATGCATTTTGGCAATTAGGGAAATACCCCAGGAACCTATTATTTGATTGTCAATCACTGACCCAGCCTTGTCTCCCTCCAGGGGTCAACATCACATCACACAACGATAGAACATCTTATAGACAGTTATGAACTGGGTGGTTCGAGCCCTGAAGGCTGATTGGCTGACAGCCGTGTTATATCAAACTGTATACCACGGGTATGACAAAACATGTATTTTTACTGCCCTAATTACGTTGGTAACCAGTTTATAATAGCAATAAGGCACCTCGGGGGTTTGTGGTATATGGCCAATATACCACAGCTAAGGGCTGCATCCAGGCACTCCGTGTTGCGTCGTGCATAAGAACAGCCCTTAGGTATGGTATATTGGTGTGACACTCTGGCTCTATGGACTTTTATTTTGAGCCAGGGTTGTTATTTTTCTGTTGGGTGTATTTCTATGTTTGCTTTTCTGTTGGGTTGGTTTCTATGTTTGGTCATTGACTCCCAATCGGAGGTAACGAGTGTCAGCTGTCGGCTCGTTATCTCTGATTGGGAGCCATATTTAAACTGTTGTGTTTCACTGTGTGTTTGTGGGTTTTTGTTCCATGTTTCTGTCAGTGTTACAGAGGACTTCACTATCGTCATTTGTTGTTTTTCGTGGTTGCTTTATTAAATAAAGTCATCATGTTCACTCCACGCGCTGCGTATTGGTCCGCTTCTTCAGACGATCATGACAGAAAAACCCACCACAAAAGGACCAAGCAGCGCGTCCAGGAGCAAAGGGTCTGGACATGGGAGGAGCTGTTGGACGGAAAAGGGTCCTGGACGTGGGAGGAGATCCTGGATGGGATGGATCGCCGTCCATGGAGCGAAACGGTGGAGAGGCGACGGCGAGAGGAGCAACAGCGTCGGCAGGGCTATCGTCGGAAGGACGGGAGGCAACCCCAAAAAAAATTTGGGGGGGGGGCACATGGCTTGGGCGGCTGGGCAGCAGGAAGCTGCCACAGGGAGATATGGAGAGAAGGCTTTCGGATTACGGGAGCCATTGGCGAGTAGAGGGAGGGAAGTTGTTGTGGCACGGCGTGAGAGACTGAAGTGTGTTACCAGTCCGGTCCGGCCCGTTCCTGATCCCCAGTTAAGGCCAGTGGTGTGTGTTCCCGGTACGGACCGGCCTGTTCCTACTCCACGCACCAGGTCCACGATGTGCGTCGCCAGCCCAGCCCGGCCTGTTCCTGCTCCACGCACCAGGGATACGGTGTGCGTCGCCGGTCCAGCCCGGCCTGTTCCTGCTCCACGCACCAGGGATATGGTGCGCTTCGCCAGCCCGGCCCGGCCTGTTCCGGCCACTCGCACCAGGGATACGGTGCGCGTCGCCAGCCCAGCCCGGCCTGTTCCTGCTCCACGCACCAGGGATATGGTGCGCTTCGTCAGCCCGGCCCGGCCTGTTCCGGCCACTCGCACCAGGGATACGGTGCGCGTCGCCAGCCCAGCCCGGCCTGTTCCTGCTCCCCGCACTAGCCCTGAGATGCGTGTCCTCAGCCTGGGACCACCAGTTCCGGCACCACGCATCAGGCCTACGGTGCGTCCCCAGGGCCCAGCATGCCCTGTTCCTTCTCCCGCACTAGCCCTGAGATGCGTGTCCTCAGCCCGGTACCTCCAGTTCCGGCACCACGCATCAGGCCTACGATGCGTCCCCAGGGCCAAGCATGCCCTGTTGCTGCTTCCCGCACTAGCCCTGAGATGCGTGTCCTCAGCCCGGTACCTCCAGTTCCGGCACCACGCATCAGGCCTACGGTGCGCCCCCGGGGCCAAGCATGCCCTGTTGCTTCTCCCCGCACTAGCCCTGAGATGCGTGTCCTCAGCCCGGTACCTCCAGTTCCGGCACCACGCACCAGGCCTACGGTGCGCCTCAGACGGCCAGAGTCTGCCGTCTGCCCAACGGGGCCTGAACTGTCCGTCTGCCCAACGCCGTCTGAACTGCCCGTCTGCCCAACGGCGCCTGAACTGTCCGTCTGCCCAACGCCGTCTGAACTGCCCGTCTGCCCAACGGGCGCCTGAACTGCCCGTCTGCCCAACGCCGTCTGAACTGTCCGTCTGCCCAACGCCGTCTGAACTGCCCGTCTGTACTGAGCCTGCAAAGCCGCCCGTCTGCCATGAGCCTTCAGAGCCGTCCGCCAGACCGGGAGCCGCTAGAGCTCTCCGCCGGACAGGATCAGCCAGAGCCTTCCACCAGACAGGATCAGCCAGAGCCTTCCCGCCAGACAGGATCAGCCAGAGCCTTCCGCCAGACAGGAGCCAGAGCCGTCCGCCAGACAGGATCAGCCAGAGCCTTCCGCCAGACAGGATCAGCCAGAGCCTTCCGCCAGACAGGATCAGCCAGAGCCTTCCGCCAGACAGGATCAGCCAGAGCCTTCCGCCAGCCAGGATCCGCCAGAGCCGTCCAGCCGGGATCCGCCAGCCAGCCAGGATCCGCCAGAGCCAGCCAGCCAGGATCCGCCATTTAGTCCGGTACTGCCCCTTAGCCCGGTGCTGTCCCTTATCCTGGTGCTGCCCCTTATCCTGGTGCTGTCCCTTATCCTGGTGCTGCCCCTTAGTCCGGTGCTGCCCCTTAGTCCGGTGCTGCCCCTTAGTCCGGTGCTGCCCCTGAGTCCGGTACTGCCCCTTAGCCCGGTGCTGCCCCTTAGTCGGTGCTGCCCCTGAGTCCGGTGCTGCCTCTTAGTCCAGTGCTGCCCCTTAATCCTGTGGGTTTTAGTTGGGGGTGGTCATTTGGAGGAGGCTACGTAAGCAGGTAGTGACTATGGTGGGGGTGGGGACCACGACCAGTGCCAGAGCCGCCACCATGGACAGACGCCCACCCAGACCCTCCCCTAGACTGTATGCTGGTGCGCCCGGAGTTCGCACCTTTAGGGGGGTACTGTGACACTCTGGCTCTATGGACTTTTATTTTGAGCCAGGGTTGTTATTTTTTCTGTTGGGTGTATTTCTATGTTTGCTTTTCTGTTGGGTTGGTTTCTATGTTTGGTCATTGACTCCCAATCGGAGGTAACGAGTGTCAGCTGTCGGCTCGTTATCTCTGATTGGGAGCCATATTTAAACTGTTGTGTTTCACTGTGTGTTTGTGGGTTTTTGTTCCATGTTTCTGTCAGTGTTACAGAGGACTTCAATATCGTCATTTGTTGTTTTTCGTGGTTGCTTTATTAAATAAAGTCATCATGTTCACTCCACGCGCTGCGTATTGGTCCGCTTCTTCAGACGATCGTGACAATTGGCCACATACCATACCCCCTCGGGCCTTATTGCTTAATTAGACACTGCGATGACACTGTTTACTAATGACTAATATGTACATTTAGTTTGACATATGGATGGTAAATGATAAAGCACTTAACACTGTGCCCATGTTACTTGAATTGGTCTAAAAGAAGACAAATTGGTCGATTCGGCTTGTTTGGCACTTGGCTTCATAACAATGGTTCAGTTTTACCTGTACAACAAGTTGTTGATGTCTACACTCTTAGAAAAAAGGTGCTATCTAGAACCTAAAAGGGTTCTTATGCTGTCCCCATAGAACCCTTTTCAGTTCCATGTAGAACCCATGTAGAAAGAGCGTACAACAAGGACACATTTGAAAAGGCATTCCGAAGCAATCGGTTTGGGGCCACAAAAAAGCATCTTGTTCCCGCAGGCCTTGAGTTTGAGACCCCTGTCCTACAGTTTATGTTGGTGGCATAAATGGTGTGTGAGGGACTTGCTGCTTGTAACCTGTAGCCCAGAGAAATAAAGGTGAGGACGAACGTGAACATGTTTCAGCACCATACTGCATTAGTCCCAGAGGTGCATCAGAGGTGAGAGAATGATGTCTCAAACGGGGCTGTCACGACAATCCTGTGACAGAACAGGGTTGTCAGTTAGGTCATCTGGCCCTCATTTCCTGGGGAACTAAACACAGTGACATAGCATCTCATCACATCCTGTACAGTGGCAGTGGGGTCACACACATATCAAATGGGCATGCCAATGGCTATCAATCAGTGACAGTACATACAATGATATTCCATGCTGGAGTGAGAGGTTTGAGTGATGGGTGGGACAGTCAAGCACTCTCAGAATGTCTGTGTCACCCATACAACCGAGGAGAGCTATAGGCAGAAAGACAAGAGATTCCCCTGCTCTTCAATTTGTCTTCAGACGGATTGTCTTTTATTGATGGGTTTCTAGGTCAGCGACCCTTTGTGCTGTTCAAAGGATCTAAAGGGCCCCCAGATGGGCCTTCTCAAGATGGAGCCTATTGTGGTGGGCTTTCTATGGCGTCTAACAAATGAAATCTGCAGGAGCCATTAGCAGGCCCGGGATTGTTTTAGGGGTGGCCACTCCTCTCAGGGGGGGTAAAGATGACATTCTCCACCACAGATCAGTCATCTCAACCGTTGTGGCCTGGCTCCTTTCTCAGGAAAAGGGCTTTGCTCATTTTGCTCTCACATGCTTTGCATTGGGGAATAAACTCTTGGTCGGGCTTTACAAAAGAGTCCCAGAGGCCAGAGACTTTAGCGATATTGTGAGACCTGTTTAGGTCAGCATCTTCAGTCTCGACACCCACAAGTTTGGATTCCACAGCATCAATGGGAAATGATTAGCCCACATTCTCTTTAAACCACCTGTCAGTTCGTTACTCTGGCAACTAACGACAGATATCTCATCATCATACATTACGTTTTCAAATTAAAAAATAACTTTCTAAGCTACTGCAATGTTAAAACAAAACAACAATTTATTTGACTAAGTTCCTGTCCACATTTACAATGTTAAGTATCAATCAAACAATAGCTAAGAACAATATGTATTTTCTTAAACCTCTCAGATCCAAAGGGAAAAAGGGTTCTGACTTTAGTGTGAAGTGTGAACACTTGGGCTAATCGTCAGCTGAACTGTGCAGTGTGCACTTCACTGAGGGGACTTGAGTCAGGTGTCTGCTTCCCTCCCCTGACAGCCTTCCATACACAAAGTAGTGTGAACACCACAGGAAGCCTGGGCCTCACCTTAAACCCACATCACATGATTAGACCAACCTGCCTACAGTATGGGAACATCTCATCTCAGCCTCGACACACACAGAGCTGTGGCCAAGGGGGAGTAACACCTTGTACTACCCCAGGGGGAGATCACACAGGAATTCACAAATCACAGGAATTCACAAATCACATGAGATAGGCAAATTAGCTACAATCTGCTTAGTTAATCAGTCAATCCATTAATGAATCGTTCAAAGTCAAGAATTTTCTAAAACTATTTGGCCCAAGATAATATGTCTCACAGAAATGAGTTACGGACCAAGATAATATGTCTCACACAAATTAGTTATGGTGAACAGTTCTGAATATGTCCAATATAATGTCAGTCCTCACAGCAGCCACATAGGGTTTGTACAAGATTGTCTAAACAAAACTAATAAACAACAAATGGTCTCAACACCACGTCAATACTCAACGTAAGTTATGCCAGACGTTCCTCCTGTTGCTAACCAAGTTCTTCCTGTCTCTTCCTGTCTCCAGACTTCCATCTGCGATCCCTCTGCTCTGCTTCATTATCATATTTAATATGCGAGAGGGGTCCGGGGGTTCCTGTAATCCGCTTTGCCTCCTCTCAGCTGCTTAGCCCGGACCCTCTCCTCTCATGTTTGACTAATTTAGAACTGTAATGGGAGCATGTCTCCCCAGCTTTTAGCAGGCAGCCTGCCTGCCTCGCTCTCTCTGGCCCTGGCCATCTCTCTCTTCAGCATGTCAGTCAGCTCCTTCCATCTGGCTTTTGTGGGTCTAACAGCCTGATTACCACTGATCACTATCTATCACCGCCTCAGACATCAGGGGAACACGGGCGATCATACAAAGAGGCTGAAGACGGCCATCTCTACTCTGATTTCCATAAGTTCCTGTGATTCTGCTAGGAGATAGTCAGGTGACATGTATTACGTGACCGTAGGCTGTGACCTTCATTTGTAATGGTGTTATTTAAACAGCGATAAAGATCAGCGATTACGGTCAACTTAATGATTTAGTGTTCTAGTCTAGTTCTTTCAATCTCAGCCCGGGGAACATCAAACACATGGGCTGATGATTCTTGACACACAAATGCGCAAGTATAATCAAAATAGGATCCTGTTAACACTAGACCACACACCGCCTTTAGAATGCTAACTAAGTCTAACTGTTCAGTAAAGAAGGAGCAAAGCCAACTATTTTACCCACTATATTATGTGTTACATTTTGACTCAAACTGATCTGTGTTCCATTTGCACCCCTTGCCTGAGAGTGTTTACCTTGTCCTGTGTGTCCACCAGTGGTAGAATACCCTGGGCTGCAGGCCAATGCTCACTCCCTGCTGGTCATTTGGGGGGACGGCGGGTCGATATTGTGTCCAATGCTTATTGATCCGCTCAGCGAGGGGATGGATGGGCCCGTTTCCCACACCCTGTGGACACCCTGTGGTGGAGCAGGAAGCACGGTCACATAACTTTCTGTGAGGGAGAAAGGAACCGGTACACAGAGGAGAAAGGTTCGGCTCATAGTGGGTTTACTTGTGGTAGTGGTACTTACTGATTTATGCAATAAAGCATTCATTTTGTACATATTTATAGAGAATACAACAGCGGCAAATACACTGGATGTCACATTCTAAAGACATTGAGAAACGATAAAAGTGATCAATTGTTTAATCAACTCTATTTTGCTTTATTCAGGCCTTCCTGAAGTGTTTATTGGTAAACCAAATACAAGTGGGTTATAGGTGAAGCTGATTTGACATCGACCTTTGGTTGTGGGCAGAAACCTACATATGAGTAACTGGACTGTAAATGTAAGCCAACCTAACCCCCACACATGCAGCTGTGGGGGATGGAGTCTGACCGTGTGAGTGTGGGACACTAGTGGCTGGGAATGGCCAGCTAATTCAGAACCTAATCCCATTTGATTTCCAGCAGCTCCTCGGCTGCCCCCCTCTGTGACACGTATCACTCAGCCTAGAGCAGGCGACAGTGAGCCAGCCGGCCACATATGGATCCTCCCTTGATATCATCCAGTCAGCGTGTAATCTTATTATGCAAAGTTCTAATCCTCACCTATGTCTAATTCCCCAAGGGTCGCAATATTGCGATATCAAGGTTTTGGGAGGTCATGTTTCGTGATCGCTGATCTATTCTTCTGAGGAGATGTGGGACTTAAGGACTTTCCCGAGAGGCCAAGCAGCAATACACTGAAAGAGAGAGAGAGAGAGAGAGAGAGAGAGAGAGAAGGGGAAACCTGCAGCATGGGTTTGGAAGACGAGATTGACATGAGGTCCCTTGCTAGGATTACAGACTTGATATGTAGCAGTGGGATTTTTCCAGCAGACACGTTATTGGACGGGGGAATAAGGGGCCACCAGCGGGCTGAAATTGGATCAAGATTGGCATTCGCAGCGAGTCGGCGCGCCGGCTAAAACAGCAGCTGCCTGCAGATTTGGACTCCTTTCAGGTGAAGCCACCTCCAGTCACTTGGAAAGAGAATGGATGGAAAGTGAGCAGGAGGGGGGAGGTTGCACGGGAGGGGCAGGAGGACAGGGAGAGAGAGAGAGAGGGTGGGTGATAATTTTGATGTCTGTGAGATTTAGCAGCGACGTAATGGGATTAAGTGTAACACCTTTGCTGGAGAAAAAAGCCACCTGGTGCTGTAACTGGATGAGAGTGAGGCCTAATCCGTTCCCATCTGTAGGATGCCATTCATAAAGCTCCCAGTGGTTTCCGCTCTGCTTGCTTTAGTTAATGCCATCAACAGGAGCAATGTGGAAAAAAGTCCAGAACTCAATACCCTGCCACAAAAACAAGCTGATGCAGCATCATCCTCCTACCCAAACTGGGGGGAGAGGTTACAGTGTGTTATGGGAATGTGTTGTAATATAGCCTACACATTGGGATGGAATTTTCTATGTCAGGGGCTACTTTCTATGTCAGTAGATCTACCAGTATGAGGATTCTCAGGATTTTCAGGATTCCCCTGAAAAGGTGAGGTAAGTCCTTTTGTGTGTGCCTACTGGGCTACCTGGTTTTAGTGTGGTACTGGTAACAGTGAGGTCTAAGGTTAGTTAGGGTATAATGAGCATTTCTAAACAGACTAGTGATCAGCTGGGGATGCCAGGGTGGGGACTGCTGTGTCACTAACAAGCTGCAGTTATGTTCATTTGCAGGTCCTGACACGTACCAGGCAAAACCCAAGGGTTAGTTGGCTTCTCTAACCAATATGGCTGTCGCTCACTCAGCGTACATAGGGGAGCTCAACCAGGTATTCCTCCCCGAACCAGTACTCCCACAATGGTTGAGTAAATTGCTTTTATTAAAACCCCTGTCCTCCAAATTATGGAAGATCTTGTTGTTCAGTCCATATTATAATTTCATAATAATACAATATTAGTCTCTGCTCACAGCGGCTGTGGGTAGAGACTAATACAATATGATTTTTTTTTTTATCATACTCCCTACACCAGAAAGCAACCAACACTGCAATAAGTCCTTTATAAACATTATTTAGGAAATCTCTTATTCACCAGTAATATTTGAAACCCTTTTCTCATTAGTCTATCCCGTTCACTTTCTCTTTCAAAACACACACAAATACGTCTACAATTGCATTGAGGGCTGTTAGTATTAGTTCCAGCTGAGTAGACAGGCTGATGGGATGGGCA
Organism: Coregonus clupeaformis; assembly: GCF_020615455.1. NCBI lineage: Eukaryota > Metazoa > Chordata > Actinopteri > Salmoniformes > Salmonidae > Coregonus > Coregonus clupeaformis. Next base: position 45,397,387 of record NC_059202.1, read on the forward strand.
ATAAACCTCTGGCTCTGAAACAGTCTCAGCCATAAACAAAGAGACCGTCTCAATCTACTATACTGTAGCTGTCACAATACTGACTGGCCTTACTGACAAACCACAATACTACTCAGGTAATTAAAAATGAATATATTAACACCACAAACCAGGTACCAATGTAAACTTAGTGAATCTGATTAGTCATTAAAATGTCATTCTGAAAGAAATTGTGTATTATTATTGTTCCTCTAACCTGAAGCAAACTCAATGATTCCAACGGTGGGTTTTATACATCTCTGTATTGGCTTTGGCCTGCATTCAGCAGTAGTAGTCAAACAGAGTGGACTTTTCAATGTTCTATCCAGCCTTCTCTGTCTGCTAGGATAAAGCATGGGGCCAATGTCACATTGTGGAAGTCCTCTGTTTACTCTTTGGTTTAAGAGGAGCTCTGTGTAAAGAGGGATGCCCACTGATCTCTATGGCAAACATGGGGGCGAGCATGGTGGGTTGAGGTACTGACAGCCCGTCACTCTCACAGTCTATCTCGCCATCAAACGAGCCTCAGTGTTGACACGATGCTCCAGACAAACTCCAAATAACAAGCAGAGCATTTACTAGGGTTGTTCTCTCTGAGGCAGTGTTGTTTGCAAAGGGCTTGGTACCCTTGTCTGCATTATGCCATGTTGAGGAGGTATTAGGTAGCACAACACAAGACTTTCACTTCCAACTGAAAGGAGGGAGTAAACATATTGACAAGCAATTGACTTGCCATTCAGATGATCTGCTAGTTATGACTACTTCTCTAACAGTGGTCCAACAACCATGGGTACTTAAGAAATGACCAAAGTTATTCAATTTATTTGTGCTAGAGGATAAGCGGTATCTAATATCAATCTTACATACTGCATATGATTTTCAAACAAAGTAACACCTGCAGTTTACTATGAGCCCACCTTTTGTCCAGCTAACACCACGTCTCTGGGAGAGGCAATTCCATTTGTGGGCCTAGCCCATACAGGGAAGCACTACTTCTACAGATCTGTGTGTTGGGATATGAATTAGATTGGGGGGGGTCCTTCCTTTGTTCGTCTGAGATTAAGTCGGAGTTCCAGAGGAAAAATGAGGGAAGAAAATCCATGGAGGTTGATTAGGAGAAAGAGTGGCTTTCTCTCCTTCCCCCTTTGAGTTTGAGCATCTCTTTCAGGCGCTCTTTTCAAAGATACCTGTGAACTTGGAAGGAGATCAGTGAAACTCTCTCCTCCGCTCAGTTCACACTTGACAGGGGGTTCAGGTTAAGACTGCCATTCCCACAGAAAGCCACAGCGCTACAGGACTCCGTCACCTCTAATATCGTGACAACAACTGGCGGAGAGAGTTGGAGAAGACTTGTCCTTGCTTTTGTCCAGACTTTTTCTTAGGAGGAAAAACATCTTATAATATTGTATAGGCCCACTTCATTGTTAGAGGGTTTGTTTCCTAAAGTACACATTTAATAGAAGTACCTTTAGGTTTTGATCCTTTCAAGCCAAATTTCTTAGACTCCTTGGAATCTATTACATTTCAAAATCACAACAAAACAAAGCTCAAAATTCCATCATTTCGATTGTTCATTCCAACTACTAAGTCATTTAATCAATACTGAACATACACATTTTCCAAATAATCAAGTGAATCTCCAAACTGAGACCTAAATTCACACCAGGTTAAACGTGACGTCAACAGAATTCGATTCTAATGTCCATCACGGCACCATAATGTATTGTTGATCTTGTCTGCACTATGTACGGGGGGACAGATAGAACTTCATTAGAGCTTTGACAAGCCCACTCTCTAAAAGTGATGAGATTATTCCTAATTGATGCCACAGTCGATTAGGGTTCGGTCCATTGCTGGTCTAGCCCTGGTTCAGACCGCAGGACGTTGATGAAAAGCGTGGTTCGCCCAGCTCAAGCTGTTTCTGCTAAAAGAGGACAGATTTTAGGGAACAGCCTAATGACTCTGTTTGAAGTATAATGAATCCATCCCATTGCTGTAACCTCTTCTATCTGCCAACTTGGGGGATGAGGGACAAGAAGACAAAAAAGGTTGTCATTCACTAGAGGGGTCTTCTGCAGTGAAGTGTGGAGGCCCTTTGTAACTGCATTGTGAGTTGAGAAAAAAACTCATTTATTTACATGCAAACAAAGTTAACAAGAGCTAAGAGGTTACCGAGCCATTTGCTTTTCACAATGGAAGGGGGGGGGGGCGCAAACAAACAGCAGATTCTTCTACTCAATAGAACTTCAGGGTCTACTAGAGACATTATATGAAGATTGTGCATGTGAGACTCACATACCCATTATCATGAGACAGTTCATTAAATTGGTTGTTAGTTGAATTGTACACCATGATTTTATTACATTATATTAAAAGCAAAATCAACTTTCCTTTCATTGTCCACTAGACAAGCTCCACTTAAATAAAAGGTTAAAATGTGGACACGTGTTCAGTGGATGTAGGCGAAGAGAAAACGGTGAACCTCCTTGACGTCCTCCAGTTCTTCAGGATTCAAAGAGGCGTCTGGCGAACAACGAGACAGTCAGTCAAGTTGTCCTCTGTCCGTTTTACAGCCCTCTAACCAATTATACTATTATGTGTGTTTTGTCGCGGTATTTGTAATTTATTCTGTACATAATGTTTCTGCCACCGTCTCTTATGACCAAAAAGAGCTTCTGGATATCAGGCCAGCGATTACTCACCTTGTATTGGACGAAGATTTTTTATTTAATGAGACGGACGCAAAGGATATCCTACAGACACCCGACAAGGCCCAAATCCCTGTCATTCGCATGAGAAAGAGACGGAGATATCGTGGACGTAGGTCGGGGTGCCTTGTAAGGATCCGACGGCGAGCGAGTAATCTGCCTCTTCCATCAATCCTATTAGCCAATGTTCAATCATTTGAAAATAAATTGGACGACCTAAGATTAAAGTTAAAAAAAATTGTAATATCTTATGTTTCACTGAGTCGTGGCTGTTTTACCAAGAGAGTTTTCATCTATATTTTTCGTAGCTGTCTATTTACCACCACAAACCAATGCTGGCACTAAGATTGCACTCAATGAGCTGTATAAGGCCATAAGTAAACAGGAAAACGCTCATCCAGAGGCAGCGCTCCTAGTGGCCGGGGACTTTAATGCAGGGAAACTTAAATCCGTTCTACCTCATTTCTACCAACATGTTAAATGTGCAACCAGAGGGGAAAAAAACTCTAGACCACCTTTACTCCACACACAGAGACGCGTACAAAGCTCTCCCTCGCCCTCCATTTGGCAAATCTGACCATAACTCTATCCTCCTGATTCCTGCATATAAGCAAAAACTAAAGCAGGAAGCACCAGTGACATGGTTAATAAGGAAGTGGTCAGATGACGCAGATGCTAAGCTACAGCACTGTTTTGCTAGCACAGACTGGAATATGTTCCGGGATTCTTCCGATAGCATTGAGGAGTACACCACATCAGTCACTGGCTTCATCAATAAGTGTATCGATGATGTCGTCCCCACAGTAACGATACGTACATACCCCAAACAGAAGCCATGGATTACAGGCAACATCCGCACTGAGCTAAAGGGTAGAGCTGCCGCTTTCAAGGAGCGGGACTCTAACCCGGACGCTTATAAGAAATCCCACTATGCCCTCCGACGAACCATCAACCAGGCAAAGAGTCAATACAGGACTAAGATTGAATCGTACTACACCGGCTCGTCGGTTGTGGCAGGGCTTGAAAACTATTACAGACTACAAAGGGAAGCACAGTCGTGAGCTGCCCAGTGACACAAGCCTACCAGACGAGCTAAATCACTTCTATGCTCGCTGCAAGGCAAGCAACACTGAAGCATGCATGAGAGCATCAACTGTTCCGGATGACTATGTGATCACGCTCTCCGTAGCCGATGTGAGTAAGACTTTTAAGCAGGTCAACATTCACAAGGCCGCAGGGCCAGACGGATTACCAGGACGTGTACTCCAAGCATGCGCCGACCAACTGGCAAGTGTCTTCACTGACATTTTCAACATGTCCCTGACTGAGTCTGTAATACCAACATGTTTCAAGTAGACCACCATAGTCCCTGTGCCCAAGAACACTAAGATAACCTGCCTAAATGACTACCGACCCGTAGCACTCACGTAGCCATTAAGTGCTTTGAAAGGCTGGTCATGGCTCACATCAACACCATTATAACAGAAACCCTAGACCCACTCCAATTTGCATACCGCCCCAACAGATCCACAGATGATGCAATCTCTATTGCACTCCACACTGCCCTTTCCCACCTGGACAAGAGGAACACCTACGTGAGAATGCTATTCATTGACTACAGCTCAGCATTCAACACCATAGTGCCCTCTAAGCTCATCACTAAGCTAAGGATCCTGGGACTAAACACCTCCCTCTGCAACTGGATCCTGGACTTCCTGACGGGCCGCCCCCAGGTGGTAAGGGGTAGGTAACAACACATCTGCCACACTGATCCTCAAACACGGGGGCCCCTCAGGGTGCGTGCTCAGTCCCCTCCTGTACTCCCTGTTCACCCATGACTGCATGGCCAGGCACGACTCCAACACCATCATTAAGTTTGCCGATGACACAACAGTGGTAGGCCTGATCACCGACAACGATGAGACAGCCTATAGGGAGGAGGTCAGAGACCTGGCTGTGTGGTGCCAGGCTAACAACCTCTCCCTCAATGTGACCAAGACAAAGGAGATGATTGTGGACTACAGGAAAAAAAAGAGGACTGAGCACGCCCCCATTCTCATCGACGGGGCTGTAGTGGAACAGGTTGAGAGCTTCAAGTTCCTTGGTGTCCACATTACCAACGAACTATCATGGTCCAAACACACCAAGACAGTCGTGAAGAGGGCACGACAAAGCCTATTCCCCCTCAGGAGACTGAAAAGATTTGGCATGGGTCCTCAGATCCTCAAAAAATTAGACAGCTGCACCATCGAGAGCATCCTGACTGGTTGCATCACCGCCTGGTATGGCAACTGTTTGGCCTCCGACCGCAAGGCACTACAGAGGGTAGTGCATACGGCCCAGTACATTACTGGGGCCAAGCTTCCTGCCATCCAGGACCTCTATACCAGGTGGTGTCAGAGGAAGGCCCTCAAAATTGTCAAAGACTCCAGTCACCCTAGTCATAGACTGTTCTCTCTGCTACCGCACGGCAAGCGGTACCGGAGTGCCAAGTCTAGGTCCAAAAGACTTCTCAACAGCTTCTACCCCCAAGCCATAAGACTCCTGAACAGCTAATCATGGCTACCCAGACTATTTGCACTGCCCACCCCACCCCATCTTTTTACGCTGCTGCTACTCTGTTAATTATTTATGCATAGTCACCTTAACTCTACCCACATGTACATATTACGTCAACTACCTCAACTAGCTGGTGCCCCCGCACATTGACTCTGCACAAGTACCCCCCTGTATATATAGCCTCCCTACTGTTATTTTATTTTACCTCTGCTCTTTTTTTCTCAACACTTTTTTGTTGTTTTATTCTACTTTTTTATTTAAAATAAATGCACTGTTGGTTAAGGGCTGTAAGTAAGCATTTCACTGTAATGTCTGCACCTGTTGTATTCGGCGCATGTGGCCAATACAATTTGATTTGATTTGATTTGATAGTGTTTCCGACATTTTCGGACCACTAAACAACCATTGATTTAGAACCACAGAGAGTTACCGAAAGTCCGCTAAGAAAACAGGAGCTGCCTCCACTATTACAGCACCATTTCAACTTCAACATCATCAAATCACCTCTGCTTAGTCTAATACAGTGACAATTTTGTCCAGTCAATATAAGCTAAATATGATGTGGCTGTCCATGGTTCTGATTTCTGTGTGCGTGTGTGTGCGTGCGCGTTCGTGCAAGTAATAAAACATGTTGACTCACCCTCCTCTCTTTCATGATGACGAAACAGTCTATCACTCTGTCATACAGTACACGCTTTATTTTTTGTTTTCCTTGGCTACCTGGCTAAAATGCTTGCTCGCTAGCCTAACTTCCATTCATGGGCAACGTTAGCTAGTTAACATTAGCCTTCTACAACTAGCTACGTATTGTACTTCCATCCTCTCAGGCTAGGGGCCCAACAATGTATGAACTAATGGTTGGATCAGAATCACCGTTATAATCATTGGCCAATACGGAGAATTAAGTAAAACCACAAGTCCAAATCCCTATCTCCATCCATGGCTAATTTAGGAAAGGGACAATTTTAGCTAGATGGCTAGCTAGACACCGGAGGACAACAACACAACGAGATGCAACAATTCAAGTTTTTCTGTCAATGACTATGCTCTCAATGGGATCCAAGCTGGCTTCCCTTGACACTTTATTTTGGTGAGCCAGGACCATTCACAGTTGAGCTCGCTCAGTTTAGCTCAATGCTGATTGGCAATTTTTTTATACTTATTTTGTCAAGGGAGGCCAGATGCTTGCTGGCTTCCCTTGCCTTCAATGCTACGGGCGGCAACAATGTCATACTCATTTGGACCAGACAACATCAGCTAGATGGCCTACACGTAGAGAGACAGAGGGGCGTTGTTTCGCTCGCTCAGATGCTTTCTCCTGTGAGATACATTCAGCCTCTTGCGAATTGAAGGAAAATCATGAAACACAGAGAAATTAAAGATACATTATTTATTTATTGGTACATTTTGGGGGGAAGACTGGCTTCCCTTGGCATCCATGAATACACGCCACTGAAGGGCACGCCCCTCCCCATAGGTGGCTCATTACTGAGATTCATTGCTGATTCCTGCCTGTAGCTCACTAGTCCCTATGAGGTGTCTAGTGATACAGGTTATGAGCTCTATAGCGAGTCGAGAGAACGAGCACAGTTGGACACGACCACGCTATTGTCCCACACACAGTCTCTATGGTTCATATTAGCCCCCGAAATGAGCTGTTTGTCACCATCTCAATGCTTTTCATTCCTGGGAGCTAGATTCAGTTATGAATCGCCCCTGCCTGTTATCACAGAAGGGGTCAATTTTCCAGAGCCATCTGTCCATTCCCAGCTAGGTTACAAGGCACTTTGTCACCAGTACCTATGACTGGTCAGTAGGGTAACCTCCATGATAATGTTTTTTTCCCTGGTTCTATTTTTAAGGTGTGTGGTCCAGCGCTGGGTGTCAGCCGGTTATCGGAACGCATCTTACCGCCTAAACCGAGTGAGGCTCTTTGTGACAACAGTACCCCCAGGTGGCACTGCCAATCGGGGCACTTCACTGATCGCCGGAGCCCGGGTACCCAGAGTGGGCCAGGATTTAGTCAACTCTTGGCATATAAACACTGTTTTTTTATTACCAAGTGTTCACGGGTGTCAAGTGTTGTGTCTCCTGCAGGTGAGTTTGATGAAAAGTGTCCCTTCTCCATGTTCAGACACACGGTTGTCAAGAGTGGTGAAAATGGAAGAAGAACCAATCTCTCCCAGTCCACAAGGTAACGCCCGCCCCTTCAGATGGCACTTCACGGGAGTTTCCCTGTCTGCTCCGACCAATGGCGTGCAAGCGCAGAGTCGGCCTGGATCATGCGAACAGTGACGTCAGGGTACAGGCTACAATTAGTTGTGCGTCCCCCAAGCTTCTGCAGCGTCATCACATCGACTGTTCCTGAGGCCTCAGCGCCTGTTTTGAGGGAGGAAATATCCTCCCGTGTTCAGAAGCAGGAAATCCGAGTGGTTCCTATGGTGAAGATCTGGAACGGCAGGTATAGGTAGTCCTGTGTAGTTCAGTTGGTAGAGCATGGTGCTTGCAACGCCAGGGTTGTGGGTTCGATTCCCACGGGGGGCCAGTATGAAAATGTATGCACTCACTAACTGTAAGTCGCTCTGGATAAGAGTGTCTGCTAAATGACTAAAATGTAAATGTATAGCTGGTATTTCCTGGTTATGAAAAGGGACGGGACTTTGGTCCCATTCTAGACCTACGTGCCCTCAGCAAGAACCTCAGAGTCTACAAACTCAGAATGCTCACGAACCGCCGGTTGGCTGGTGGCGGCGGAGTCGAGGCGGCAAGCATTGTTACACACATCCATGCTACTGTCTTGTATTCAGTCTCTAGGCTTCATAAGAAACCAGAAAAAGAGCTGTCTGACTCCATCTCAGAGCGTTCCGTTTCTGGGTCTCGAGTTACACTCACTCACGTATTGCAGTTTTCTATCCCCATGAGGGTGTCTGGTTTCTGGCTCTGTTTAGCCAAATTTCGTCTGGATCACACAGTGCATTTTCACCAGTGCATACGCCTACTGAGGATGATGGCCTCTGCACTTCAGGTGTCCCTGTCAGGCCTATGGGCCTCCCATGGGCACACGTTGGAGAGGATGCGCCGGGAGGGTTTATCATTGATTCTTGTGGCCCAGGCAGCCTTGGTTCGTGGAGATCGTTCACCTTTTAGGCGGGGACCCGTGGCAATTTGGTTACTATGGGCCTGGTCCCTGAGAGGGCCGATCTGATTGCTAGAGGTTTACCTCTGAATGTAATTGCTAAATTCAGTCCGCAAGGGTGCCTTCCACGAGAGGGCTGTATGTGTATAAGTGGCAAGCGTTTGAGCTCTGGTGCCAAGATAAAGGTCTGGTTCCTTTTCAATGCTCAGGACATCCTTATGTTCTTACAGGAGCTTTTCAAGCATTCTCCACTTTAAAAGTGTACATGATCACTATCACAGCGTGTCATGTGGGAATTGACGGAGCCTCACTTGGGGCTCACCCCATGGTGGTGCAGTTCCTGAAAGGTATGTATCGTCTCAGACCGGTCTCTAAACCAATCGTGCCCACATGGGACTTGGCACTGGTTTTGAAGGCACTGTGTGCGGCCCCCTATGAGCCTCTGGAGTCGGTGGATCTGAAGATCCTCTCCTACAAAGCCTCCCTGCTCATTGCTTAGGCCTCGGCTAAACGTGTTGGGGACCTCCACGCGTTATCCGTACACCCATCCTGTACTCAGTTCACTCCGGGCCACTCTAAGGTGACCTTGCGTTAGAGGGTGGATCTGATCTCCATCACCTAGGACTTGACATAGATTAAGTAGATTAATCAAATCTCACATTGTTATCAATTTCTGCTCAATCTGCATGCTTTCTCAATCAGCTTTAACTGTATGTGCACTCGTAAATCAGGTTATTTCTCGAGTTGGGCTCTGGGATATAACAGCCGTTGAGTATCTGATTTTATGGTGGATTGTGGAGGAGGGGGGTTGAGTGTGTTGGAGTATGTGAGTATGTGCATGTGTGCTTGTCTGGCATCTGTTGTGGGGGGGTGGGGATGTTGGGGGGGGGGGGGTATGGGATGGACCACGGGAATTATTTGCTAGGATAATAATTGCTTGTCAATGAATTAAATGTAATACAATGGCAATCCGGGTTATATGTTAGAATCCTACGCGTGAACTGCCGACATTATTACGCATATTAATTGATAATGATGGAAAATAGGATATGCATAATTTTTTTAAAATAGTTATATAGATATATATATATATATAGAGGTGAAAGCATTGGAAATGCTTTTGGCGGTTAATCTGCTTCTGTTTTGTGGGTGGCACTGTGTGCTGTTTTCGATGGATGGGTCCTGGCCTCTCGGGGCCTTAGGGATCCAGAGGGATGTGGGTGGGATGCTGATCACTGGGATGACGGCTCAACTTGGGATGGGGAGGGGCTTTAGCGGGGGAATTAGTGGAGAACAATTGAAGGGTTACTCCGTAGCAATGCAAATATCACGGTACAGCTATATGGACACTCAATCATTACGGTATTTTTTATTGGTCAATTTACAAACATATATAATGATAAATAGACTTGAAACTTGTATCTCATTATGGTGTATAGTGAAATAAGTATAGCCAGTTATAATTGTAATGGCTTAGCTGATAATAACAAAAGAAGAACAATATTTACATGGCTCAAAGAGAAGGAATATAATATCTATTGTATACAGGAAACTCATTCAACAATTCGAGATGAAGTAGCGTGGAAAAAGAATGGGGGGATATACTTCTCCCATGGGCAAAGAAATTCATAAGTGTGATGATATTAATTAATAGTAATTTCGATCCGAATGTGCAAATTCTCCAAATTGATACGCAAGGTAGATGGATTATTTTAAATATGTTATTGGACCATAAACAGATATGGCTCATTAACCTTTACGGACCAAATAATGATGATCCACAATTCTTTGACAATATATATAATAAATTATCAACCCTGCAAGCAATTCAAGACAAAATTATTATGGTGGGGGATTATAATACTGTTTTAAATAGCTCAATGGACCGTAAAGGAAATCACACCACAAACAATCACCCACATGCTCTTAAGGAAATTGTGAATGTCATGGATACATTAGAACTAGTAGATATATGGAGGCTTAAATATACTGATCTAGTGAGATATACATGGTGGAGACTGAATCAAGCTAGTCGTCTTGACTTCTTTCTTATCTCATTCTCGTTGGCACCAAAAGTAAAAAAAAGTGTTGATAGGGGACAGAATGTGGTCGGACCATCATATAATAGGCATATACATTACTCTTACTGAATTTCCACGTGGGCGAGGATATTGGAAATGTAATCAAAGCCTATTGGATGATAATTTATTTATAATTAGAACAAAGGAATTTATAACTGACTTTTTCCCAACATAACATAGGTACAGCGAATCCCCTTATTGTATGGGACACCTTTAAATGTGCCTTTAGAGGCCATGCAATTCAGTACTCATCTCGAAAACAAAAGCAATTTAGGTCAAAAGAGTTTATACTAAGAAAGGAAATAGAAAGTCTAACAGAACAGATAGATGGCAATAAAAACTGTAACATAGAGGCTCAGAATAAATTAGAGGAAAAACAAAAAGAAATGGAGAAACTTATTCAAGAAAGATCAAGTGTAATATATTATAAAAATAAAGCAAACTGAATGGATTATGGGGAAAAATGCACAAAATTCTTTTTTAATCTTCAACATAGGAATGCTACCAAAAATAACTTAATGAAACTGGTTACAATTGACGGAGTCACCCATAATTCACCAAATGATATTTTGAAGGAAGAAACAAAGTACTTTAAACATATGTTTTCTTTTCAGTCACCTCCATCTCCTCTAACTGAAGCTAATTGTAGAGATTTTTTTTCTATTGATAATGTCAAATTAACAGCCACACAGAAAGACTCATGTGAAGGTGAAATTACAGAGGAGGAACTTCTGGATGCAAGTAAAGACTTTAAGTCTGGGAAAACTCCAGGGTTGGATGGCATACCAGTCTACGTATACCAAACCTTTTTTGATATACTAAGAGGACCGTTATTAGCATGTTTTAACCACTCCTATGTAAATGGTAGATTATCTGACACTCAAGAAGAAGGTCTGATCTCATTATTACTGAAACAGGATACAAGTGGAAAATATAAAGATCCAGTCCATTTACAAAATTGGAGGCCCCTTACACTTCAGTGTTGTGATGCAAAAATTCTAGCAAAATGTGTAGCGCATAGAATTAAAAAGGTATTGTTGGATATTATTCATTCTAATCAGACAGGTTTTTTACATGGAAGATACATTGGAGATAATATAAGGCAAGTATTGGAAACAATAGAACACTATGGAAAATATGGGAAACCAGGCCTGCTATTCATAGCAGACTTCGAAAAGGCATTTGATAAAGTTCGACTGGGGTTTATATATAAATGCCTGGAGCATTTCAATTTTGGAGAATCTCTTATAAAATGGGTCAAAATCATGTATAGTAACCCTAGGTGTAAAATAGTAAATAATGGCTATTTCTCCTAAAGTTTTAAACTGTCAAGAGGAGTGAAACAAGGTTGTCCACTATCGGCATATCTATTTATTGTGGCCATCGAGATGTCAGCTATTAAAATCAGATCCAATAATAATATCAGAGGATTAGAAATCCAGGGCTTAAAAACAAAGGTGTCATTGTACGCTGATGATTCATCTTTTCTTTTAAATCCACAACTAGAATCCCTCCACAGCCTCATAGAGGATCTAGATACATTTTCTAACCTCTCTGGATTACAACCAAATTATGACAAATATACTATATTACGTATTGGATCACTAAAAAACAAAATTTTTACATTACCATGTAGTTTACCAATAAAATGGTCTGATGGTGATGTGGATATACTCGGAATACATATCCCAAAGGAAATAAATGATCTCACTTCAATACATTTTAATAGAAAGTTGGCAAAAAATAGATAGGATCTTACTACCATGGAAAGGAAAATACCTGTCAATTTGTGGAAAAATCACCCTGATTAACTCTTTAGTATTATCCCAGTTTACCTATTTGCTTATGGTCTTGCCTACGCCTAGCGAACAGTGTTTTAAATTATATGAGAAAAAAATATTCAACGGCAAGCCAGACAAAATTAAAAGGGCATATTTATATAATGAAATATGAATTCGGAGGACAGAAATTATTAAATATTAAAGCATTAGACCTATCACTAAAAGCTTCAGTCATACAAAAGTTATACATAAATCCGAACTGGTTCTCAAGCAAATTAGTAAGATTGTCTCACCCAATGTTCAAGAAAGGCCTTTTTCCCTTTATTGTAAATGATATCATCGGTAGGACTGGTGGAGTTATGTCGCACATGCAGCTAACAAAAACATATGGATTCAAAAATTAGAATCTTTCAATTTAAATTATTATATAAAATTCTTGCTACCAATAGAATGTTATTTATATGGGGGATACAATCTTCCCAACTCTGCAGATTTTGCTGTGAAGAGACAGAATCATTAGATCATTTGTTTTGGTTCTGTCCATTTGTAGCTTGTTTTTGGACACAGGTCCAGGAATGGCTAAAGGATTGCAATATTTACCTGGAGCTAACCTTGCAGATAGCATTACTGGGTGATCTGAAAAGTCATAGTCAATCGATCAATAATACAATAATACTTTTAGCAAAAATGTTTATTTTTAATTCACAATCTGTAGAAGCAATGAGAATAGAAAGGTTCCGAACTTTTGTAAAACATCACAGTACGGTTGAAATATATATGGCAAATAGAAATCCTATATGGATGGTGTTAAGAGATAGATGGGAGGTATTGAATAGAGTTGAAGGATGGGACTAATACCAAATAACAACAAATAATAACAAAGATAGCTAATAATGTAAGCATACTGTGTCCATAATAAGTATATAGGTTGTATGTTGGGAGCTTTTGGGAAAGAGCACAGTTAGAAAGATATGGCAAATAGAAGCAAACCGGATGGACATCATGAAAATGATTGGAGAGGTTGAGAGTAGAAGTTCAGGAGCAAAATATATATATATATATTGTTGTTCACTAATTTACTCCAAGTAGGGAAAGGATGGCGGGGTTGAAAAGTAATAAAGGGGAGTATATATCTAAAAAACATGGGGGATTGGAAGTGATGCAGACAATTACATTGATAGAAGATACAATCTATCTGCAATATTAAGCTGATCCACCCCCCCCCAAAAAAAATTTAAAAAATTAAAAAAAGGTGACCTTGCGTCCAAATGCGGCTTTCGCCCCGAAAGTCATGGCTATGTCCTACAGGTCCTTAGCTTTTGAACTATTTTCCTTTTCGCCTCCTCCGTTTGCTTCTAAAGAGCAACAGAGGTTACATGCCCTGTGTCCGGTGCGAACTTTACACACGTACATTGAACGACCCAGGATATCCGGTTATGTGACCAGCTTTTTGTCTGTTTTGCTAATCCAGCTCCGTGGCAGGGTGCTCTCTAAGCAGTATCTCTCCCACTGGATTGTGAAGGCTATCTCTCTGGCATATAGCAGCAAGGGACAAAGGTCACCTAGCGGTGTATGCGCCCACTCCACCAGGGGTCTGGCAGCGTCTTGGACGTTGTTTAAAGGGTTGACTATAGGAGATATTTGTGCTGCGGCAAGTTGGGCATCACCACACACTAGTGAGGTTTTATCACTTGGATGTCACTGCTCCCAGTGTAGCCCACAGCGTGCTTACGGCTGGGACAGGGGATAGTCACTAGGCAGCTCGCTGTGTGCGCAATACCCAAACTGCAGCTTCTGGTGGGGTCAGGTCCAGGTGGTCTGCCATGGGCCGTTTCATTTAGTATCCGTTGGGGTCCCCTTGGGGTGTGACTATATTTCCCCATAGTATGTTGTACCAAAGTTGACTGACTGAAAGGGAATGTAACATTATGACAATAACTACTGTTCCCTGAAGGAGGGAAACGAGGTACAACACCTGTTTGGCCTCTCACTGCCCGTTCCTGGGCTCGGTGAAGAGCAGTATTAAATTGAAGGAGTGAATCCGAGCCTCACGCTTATCACCTTTGGACGGCGGGACTTCCAGCGAGGCGAGGATTTCATTGGCCTTGTCAGGCGAGATTGTATATCCTTCAACCAAAGTCGCGACTCTCCATAGTACGTTGTACCTCGTTTCCCCTCCTTCAGGGAACAGTAGTTATAGTCATAACGTTACATTTTGAGACTGACGCTCTTAGATATATGTTGGCTACTCATCTGTTTGTAGGCTATTCTTCTGTCTGCCAGTGACATTCATTGGTCAAGAGAGTGGTACAGAAGAGAGACAAGAGTGTCACAGGCACAGAACACAAATGAAAGGTAGATGGAGGTGAGTTAAGAGGATGTGAGATGTTTGACTCTGATCTCATTCAATGGTAGTTTCTTGGGGAAGACAATTGATTTCTTGAATGAATTATGTCTGTCTCAGTCTGGATTGAATTTAGGGGAACATACAGTAAACTGAGTAAAGATGCTTTAAGATATGAACTTAAAGGTATCCACTAGAGGATATAGTGGATATTGTCTCTGTATTGTACATCGAACTGAATCAGACATTTGGCAGTAACATAGGCCTACTGTTAGTATAAGAACAAAGGAGAAAGACAACTAAAGTAATAGATATTAACACTTCCCTCCATCGCTAGCAGTACAGTACCTCTTCACCAGTCTTTGTGAGGAAACGGTAATTAGCACGTTTTGATGCCACTCTTTAATGTTGGTCTTTAATTAGTCAGGAGTAGCCTAAGTGGCCTAGCTCACAGCTATGTATGGATATCATTTGATAGGTTTGGTGAAGAAATGTTCACCTGCTGTTCCCATGGGGTTTTTAAGAAGTGGTACTGAGGAAAGGTGTCAGTAAATTCTCAGTGAAAGGTGTCTGTTAATTCATACTCTGATATACTGTACCATTTCACAGATGAGGCTCAAATTACAGCTACACCCATCAAAATGTGGATTTTGTTCACTTCTGTCGTAGGTATTGCAATCTTGTGAGATCATAGTTTCTTAATGTGCCAGTGGTCAGGTGCAAATTATAGGCTTTACATTCGCTGGGAACCTTTGTCACAGTGTTTCAACAGTTAAGCTAACACTATTGGGCTATTAGATTTCCAAGTCCGATCTGAGACTTCTAAACGTTTTGCAAATAAAACAAAAGTAGATAATCTACTCTGAACACTGTAGCCTTGTCAGAACACTGTAGTCTTGCTAGGGATGAGGGAGTCAGTGGGACCATGTCCCAATGATAGGGTGACTCAGCCAGTTGATGCACCCTGCCCAGAAGGCCCAGACGACAGCCAGTCACTATTGAGAGAGCTCAAGGAGGCTCTGCCAGGTCACATGAACGATATCATTAAAGCGCTATTAGTCGTCTGGCTCAAGACGCTTGGCCATGGAGGTCTATGGTCTGTGTTGGGGAGGTGGAGTTGGAGAGAGAAACAAGTTTCTCACAGGCCTCTCCAACGGGCTGCAGCTGCAAGGTGCCCTGAAACAGCCCGGCAAGATGGCCACTGTGTGTTTGGCGATGGGGCAGTGGAGGTGGTGCACATTAAGGATGAGATGATTTAGTATTAGTCAGGGCTGGCTGCACAGCGCTCCCAGACAACCCCACAGTGTGTCAGAGACCCGGAGCAGAACGCCTCCACCCTGCTCACACACACAGAGACGTCTCTCTCCGCCACACAACACAATTACCTTCCCCAGTAATTACTGTATATGTCTGCCTAAACACAGGGGAAATGCAAACCCGGTCTCAGCACGGAGCTGATTTGCAACGCCAGTTGTTTATGATATAGACTATTTAACAGCAAACATGGGACTTTTAACCAACGGGTTTTAACCATTTCTTTGTCATACTAGTATCTAATATTCCCTGACTTTCATGGGGTATATATATCATCAGATCTAATAGACATGGGGATAGTAATTAATGAATATCCACCCCCCTTCATTTCTAATGAGCATGAAGATAAAACAATCCAATCATGCTGAAGTTCAAAAGGGGCTAGCAACAGTTCTTCAAGAAGACACTAATTTAGAGTTCCACCCGTCTCTCTAATAAACAAGGGGAGGACTGAGTTCCTCTGTGAAATCTGGATGAAACAGGCCTTTGATCTGGCTTCAGTAGAACCCAAGTGTTTGTTTTAATTAACAGCCCCACTTGATCACAGTGGAGGATGAGCCAGTCCTTCTAAATGGCTGGGCAACATTAAACCCTATGGTGATGTTTACTGGTGGAGCTCTGACTGAACACTGAAGAGGTCTATAGCAGCCAGACGGAACTGTGTGCTGCTAGTCTGCTACCCCACCCTCCCTATTTGGTGCTTACAACAATCAGCCTGCCAACAGCCATGAGGGACAATCAACACTCTCACAGACCAGCGATCAAAGAAGGCTCAGATTTCACGTTCAATAGAGAAACTCTTATTCTCAGTGTTATTAAAAAGGTAAGTTGGATACATAGTATTCATGCTGTAATTCAAAACTATTTTGAAAAGAAAACAACACAACCTTCACTTGTTTCTTACACAATGGCATATTAATATATCAATTGATAGGTCATAATGGACAACAAACTGTCACTGGAGATCTAAAATGTTTGATATAGATGCAGTAAAGAGGTCAATGGAACGCAGGACGCTGTGAACGGATCAGGGACCCATGAGGAAATTCCGTTACCGCAATACCGTTACCAGGTGTAAATCCACTTCACTTACTGTAGTTCAATTACCAAAAGAGAAGTAAATGTGTCATGTCATAGCTAACACCCCAGTATTTAGGAAAACGTGGACACATAAAAAAAAACTGGGAGATTTTGCGGAAATTCTGTTACCAAACTTTGCATCTGCACAGTTCTTCCAGTAAATGTGTTTGTGTGAAATGTTCAGTGTAAATTGTTAAAAGTAGTCCTTGTGCATAGGGTTGTATGGTTTGTTAAACTTTGAAATCAATGGTATTTGTTTAAAGTCAGATTTTGATATATTTGGCTGTTTTCGCTGCATAACATAAGTTGTCCCGCTTCAGGTTTAGAAGAAGTGACTGCTAAATGCTAACTCACTTTAGTATGAGCTGGTAGCATAACTAGCATACAGAAATCGGAGGTGGTAGTCAAAGTCGTTTTTAACTGTAATGCAGTTGATTGGTGACGATGACATGAACATACTGTATATTGGGGTTGACATCCATACAAGCATTATACTCCGATTTTTACCTCAACATAGTGTGAAATACACATATAAACAATAGCCTAAATGTAGGGAGATTTTGCTGGGGGGCAATGAGGAGATTCGGATCTTTCCCGCATGGCATCTTTCCCCCCACACGTTTCCATGGCATTTCCATTGTTTTGGTCAATCTCCATTGACCTCTTTACCGCATCTATTCAGGGGATGAGTGGAAAAATAATTATTTAAAAAGCTGTTAAAAGGGGGGTTTACAGCGTGAATCTTCAGGGGTTGGTTATCGCATGACAGCATAAAATGGAAGACAAAGTCAATACCATCTATGAGGGCCAGACAGGGTTTTCTTTCTACTACAGATGCTCTATACATGTCAATACTATGGTTGGTGTGTGTTGGCTTCCAGAGAGGCACTGTGAGCGTCGTCCCTCCTCCCAAAAGGCGATGGGAGCTCTCCCCTGCTAATGGTGCACACACACATAGGGCCTGGATGTACATTTATTGAAGGTCCTAATGGAGAGCTAGCTAGGGAGACCTTTTTCCTGCGGGGGTGGGGGGGAGTGGGGGGAGTAGGCAGCCTATCACTTCATGTAACGCTAGGCCATGTGTGACATGCCTGACCTACATTTCCTCCCTCTCCTCTCTTCCTCCTCCTCCTTCCAGAAGGAGGCGTTTTGTGAGGGACAGAGACGGCAGCAAACACGACCATTCTCTGGAGCCGGACACAATCTTTTGCCTGTTTTATTCATGTAGCCTATTGGGTGGGTGGATGGTGGGTCTTTGCGAAACCCCATCTAAGCCCTTTCTCTTGCATCCGGATTAGTGAGAACGATCACGGGAACATACTTTGTAAAACAGGCCAGTTGTTTTTATAGTCGAAACTACACTGTGACAAGCTCAGCTCGATATTTACAATAATTTGTAAGCCATCTTTTATTGCTTATGATTTATAAAGTGCTACTGCGGACACAGGTTTTAAGGAAATCTTGGAAATTGACTTTAAATTATGCAAACTGGATTGGTTCATGCCTCATTTAGTGTGACCTTTTCAGACACCACATAGGCCCAGTTATATGTGGCCTTAGTGACAAATGTCATGCTTCACTGTGAATCACTGAATATTAAGCAAGAGATGGTCCAAAGTGGAATTGCTATGGGATTAATTGAGCATGAACAAACTGGTAAGAATAAATAAAGCCAAATAATTCCAATGTGTAATGAAATTAAATCATGTTTCATGTTCAAATGAATTATAAGAGAGCTATCAAAAGTAAGTGAGAAGAATGAGATAGTGGCTGTAAGAAGAGTATTAGAGAGTGGTGAGAGTATAGTATGCTAGTGTTAATGTAATGTACATTATGTGAGAGTGAGCGTTTCTTAACGGAGACCTCCTGGATTGTAGGGTGCTCTCCACTGAAATACTCTGTTAACTATGGTAGGAGGAGGACTTTCCACGTAACTGCAGATCATACGCTCTCTTTGTCTCCTGGTTGCTCAGGACCTTCCAAGCCTGGTCGACCTCAATGAACCTGTGTAAGTGCTCCTCTGCCTCAGTCACTGTCACATTTGGGCCATGCTTGTCCGGGTGATACAGTCAGCCAGGACAGAGGACAGGAAAAATACAGGTTAGACAGCCACAACGACAAGACTGACAACAGCCATCACAACAGAAACAATGACCAAAATAACAGCAGTCATCAGTCCCATGAACCTGTACTTTGTTTGAGATGGTAGAGGGGTGGGTGGGAGGGGAGAGGTGTGGGGGTAAGAGGGGTGATGGTGGCTTAGACACACTAGACAGAAGCTAGGTTAATTAGACTACAGTAGTCTGCGACAATCTGCCAGTGAAAAAAAAGCCCATGTCACAACCTGCACTGACAGCATTTTCTGGGTAATTTGCTGATGGACCAATGCTCTTCTTCTGGACAATTTACCAGAGGAGGCTGAGTACAGCAAACAAAAATAGATTGAGGCACCACAGAAAGGGACAGAGGACAGATCTGTTATCCCAGACAGCTTTGGGGCGGAGAAGAGGGCATAGGCCATCCCACAACACCTCCAGCCAAAAGCAGTAGCGATACCACCCTTGCTCTCTTTTGCGTTTTATTGTTGTTTTGTTAGGGGGAAGGAGGGGGTATAGCGATATCCGCATCATGTCATCCGTTGATTAATATCAATATGGGAGGATCCCATCCTCATTTAATGCTCACATTGGCCCTGAGGTATGGCCCTGCTCTCTACTGGATACTGACGTCCCTGTTTGCCTTGCACATGAAACTGCTCTAATTTCCTCCTGCAGGTCTATGGAGTCCAGGCTTTGGCCACCGATTAGTTATGGTCCTGATCTGCCCATGGGAGAGGAGGGAGGTGGTGGTGATGAGGCTTTTGGAAAACAATTTAGATCCTTTCTAGCAAGCATTCGCCTGGATGGTTATTATAATCTTGCACTGGCAAGCAGACCATTGCGTGTGTGTGTGTTTGTGTTTTTGTATGGTCGCTGTAGTTCAGAAGTTGAACCTCTTCCAAAGTCGGGTAATGATGCATGGGGTGATACTGAACTACAATAACCAACGGTCCCGGGCAGGCCAATTACTGTCCACTGCAATTATATTTGTAATTTTAAGTAATACAAAAAAGACTGGCTGAATTAATTAAAATGTAAGGGCGGTTGTGCTCCAAATATTTCTTGCTTGTGTTTTTGTTTTCACTTTGTAAATGGACAATCTGAATAGGACCAGAGGGTTGAGAAAACAGCAACTTTACAACAAGATAAAAAATAACTTCCTGATTGAGAGAATCATTAAGAATCATTAACAGCTCTTTGCACTGAAATCTGAAGCAGCATTCTGTTTTATGACTGAGGAGACAGCATTCACCAGTACCAACTGCTTTATTGTCTAGCTAGTCTATTTCAAAAAAAATTTGAGCAATGGCAGTGTTACAGTTTAAAAGGGCAAAGACTCAACAGAAGGCTGAGGGGAAGGTCATTTACTAAAACATTTAGTGGTCATGCAAATGATGCAAGTCTATGTGATCAGGCTCCTGTGCTCAAGACATGGTTCTGGCTTTCTGATGGATGGTGTGAGGAACTGACTCAGTTAACATTTTGATTGAAAAAGACATTGCTCTCTTTCTAAAGAACATTACAAAATCTTCACACCATTGAAACAGCTTTTTGGCCCTCTCAAGTCTGGAGGAAATCAAAGCAAACCTGGAGAAGATGCTTGTTTCCACAGTGGTGATAGAATCCCACAGGGTTTGCATGTGCAACTCCCCTTTGTGATCTGATTGTGACAGTGCTCTGCGCTGGATGCTTACAGGTGTGAAGTGTCTGGCCGTGGAACTTGGCCTTGAAAATAGCCTACCCCTCCACCGCCAGCTCTACTAGCCCATGCTGCTAGTTATCACACCTCTTCCTGAGTGCTTTTGTCAAACACAGAACCAGGAGGCCTCCGGTACAACACCCAAGTTAAAGTGAAACTAATAGGCCTACTGCTACATTGAACATAGACTGTTTTAATCTGCTATAGGGCTATTCCACACTCGTATAGCCTGAAATTATTTTTGGTATCTCAGATTGTTCTGGCAATTCTCACATAGAAACTTCATTTGGAGGAAGGGTGTTTGACATGCTTTTTTTTTACCTATACATGCCACCTGCAAGACCGTATGATCCTTGAACCGTACCTAATACAGACAATATAGTGTGCTCTGAAATATGGAGTATGTCTAGATTCTGAAAGAACATTTTTCACATTAATTTATTCAACATACAAAATATTAATATCTCTAAAGTACCCTTTTGGATTTTGTTCATTTGAAGACATATTGTTTGGAACAATATACTCTACAAGTACATCACATTTCAAGAGTGGGTGTTCTGCTAATTTTGAAGATATGACCAATTTTATACATAGAAATTAACCAATCACATTCCTCCTTTAGGATTGCACATTCAGCAAATCACCAGCAGAGGGAGTTCCCTTTAAATCTATTTCCCCAAACACGTGTTGGTGGTGCTCATAAAATGTATCATAACTTAAAAATGATCAGAACACCCACTCTGGAAATATGATGTACTTATAGGGCTCAATGGTAAATCTTAGCACTGGAGGTAGCACTATAGGTCGGGGGGTGTCAGAAATACAGTGCGTTCGGAAAGTATTCAGAACTGTTGACTTTTTCCACATTTTGTTATGTTACAGTCCAATTCTCAAATGGATTAAAAAAAAAAATCTCATCAATACCCCATAATGACAAAGCAAAAACAGGTTTTTAGAATTGTTTGCAAATGTATTAAAAATTAAAAAAATTAAAATTTACATAATTATTCAGACCCTTTACTCAGTACTTTCTTGAAGCACCTTTGGCAGCTATTACAGCCTCGAGTATTCTTGGGTATGATGCTACAAGCTTGGCACACCTGTATTTGGGGAGTTTCTCCCATTCTTCTCTGCAGATCCTCTCAAGCTCTGTCAGGTTGGATGGGGAGCGTCGCTGCACAGCAATTTTCAGGTCTCTCTAGAGATGTTAGATCGGGTTCAAGTCCGGGCTCCGGCTGGGCCACTCAAGGACATTCAGAGACTTGTCCCGAAGCCACTCCTGCGTTGTCTTGGCTGTGTGCTTAGGATCGTTGTCCTGTTGGAAGGTGAACCTTTGCCCCAGTCTTAGGTCCTGAGCGCTCTGGAGCAAGTTTTCATGAAGGATCTCTATGTACTTTGCTCCGTTCATCATTCCCTCGATCCTGACTAGTCTTCCAGTCCCTGCCACTGAAAAACATCCCCACAACATGATGCTGCCACAACCATGCTTCACCGTAGGGATGGTGCCAGGTTTCCTACAGACGTGACACTTGGCATTCAGGCCAAAGAGTTCAATCTTGGTTTCATCAGACCAGAGAATCTTGTTTCCCATGGTCTGAGAGTCCTTCAGGTGCCTTTTGGCAAACTCCAAGTGGGCTGTCATGTGCCTTTTACTGAGGAGTGGCTTCCGTCTGGCCACTCTACCATAAAGGCTTGATTGGTGGAATGCTGCAGAGATGGTTATCCTTCTGGAAGGTTCTCCCATCTCCACAGAGGAACTCTGGAGCACTGTCAGAGTGACCATCAGGTTCTTGGTCAACTCCCTGACCAAAGCCCTTCTCCCCCGATTGCTCACTTTGGCCGGGCAGACAGCTCTAGGAAGAGTCTTGAGTCTCGGCTTCATCAATAAGTGCATCGACGACGTCGTCCCCACAGTGACCGTATGTACATATCCCAACCAGAAGCCATGGATTACAGGCAACATCCGCACCCAGCTAAAGGCTAGAACTGCCGCTTTGAAGGAGCGGGGCACTAATCCTGACGCTTGTAAGAAATCCCGCTATGCCCGCAGACGAACCATCAAACAGGCAAAGCGTCAATACAGGACTAAGATTGAATCCTACTACACCAGCTCTGACGCTCGTCGGATGTGGCAGGCTTGCAAACTATTACGGATTACAAAGGGAAACCCAGCCGCTCTGAGTACACGTCCTGGTAAGCCGCAGGGCCAGAGAGATTACCATGACGCGTACTCAGAGCATTTGCTGACCAGCTGGCAAGTGTATTCACTGACATTTTCAACCTCTCCCTGACCCAGTCTGTAATACCTCCCGCGGCCTTGTGAATGTTAACTTGTTTAAAGGTCTTACTCACATCGGCTACAGAGAATGTGATCACACAGTCATCCGGAACAGCTATGCTCTCATGCATAGTTCAGTGTGGCTAACCTCGAAGTGCGAAGGTATTTAGCTTGTCTGGTAGGCTTGCGTCACTGGACAGCTAGCGTGTGGGTTTCCTTTTGTAATCCGTGATAGTTTGAAATCCCTGCCACAACCGACGAGCATCAGAGCCGGTGGGGTTGGATTCGATCTTGGCCCTGTAATGTCACTTTGCCTGTTTGATGGTTCATCGGAGGGCGTAGCGGGATGTCTTATAAACATCCGGAATAGTGTCCCACTCATTGAAACCGGCAGCTCTTGCCTTGAGGTCAGTGCGGATGTTTCCTGTAAACCATGGCTTCTGGTTGGGATATGTACGTATGGTCACTGTGGGGAGGACATCATCGATGCACTTATTAATGAAGCCGGTGACTGATGTGGTAAACTCCTCAATGCCATTGGATGAATCCCAGAACATATTCCATTCTGTGCTAGCGAAACAGTCCTGTAGCTTAGCATCCGCTTCATCGGACCACTTCCGCATTGTGCACGTCACTGGTACTTCCTGGTTTGAGTTTTTGAAAGCAGGAATCAGGAGGATATAATTATGGTCAGATTTGCCAATTGGAGGGCGAGGGAGAGCTTTGTATGTGCATCTTGTGTGATCTAGAGTTTTTTCGCCTCTAGTTGCACAGGTGACATGCTGGTAGAAATTATGTAAAATGGATTTCAGTTTTCCTGCATTAAAGTTCCCAGCCACTAGGAGCGCCACCTCTGGATGAGCATTTTCTTGTTTGCTTATGGCCCTATACAGCTCGTTGAGTGTGGTCTTAGTGCCAGCATCGGTTTGTGGTGGTAAATAGACAGCTACAAAAAATACTGATGAAAACAATCTTGGTAAATAGTGTGGTCTACACTACCGGTCAAAAGTTTTAGAACACCTACTCATTCAAGGGTTTTTCTTTATTTTTACTATTTTCTACATTGTAGAATAATAGTGAAGACATCAAAACTATGAAATAACACATATTGAATCATGTAGTAACCAAAAAGGTGTTAAACAAATTAAAATATATTTGAGATTTGAGATTCATAAAATAGCCACCCTTTCCCTTGATGCCAGCTTTGTACACTCTTGGCATTCTCTCAACCAGCTTCACCTGGAAAGCTTTTCCAACAGTCTTACCACATATGCTGAGCACTTATTGGCTGCTTTTCCTTCACTCTGCGGTCCGACTCATCCCAAACCATCTCAATTAGGTTGAGGTCGGGGGATTGTGGAGGCCAGGTCATCTGATGCAGCACTCCATCACTCTCCTTCTTGGTAAAATAGCCCTTACACAGCCTGAAGGTGTGTTGGGTCATTGTCCTGTTGAAAAACAAATGATAGTCCCACTAAGCCCAAATCATGGGTTGGCGTATCGCTGCAGAATGCTGTGGTAGCCATGCTGGTTAAGTGTGCCTTGAATTTTAAATAAATCACAGACAGTGTCACCAGCAAAGCACCCCCACACCATATCACCTCCTCCTCCATGCTTTACTGTGGGAAATACACATGCGGAGATCATCTGTTCACCTACACCGCGTCTCACAAAGACACAGCGGTTGGAACCAGAAATCTCAAATTTGGACTCCAGACCAAAGGACAGATTTCCACCGGTCTAATGTCCATTGCTCATGTTTCTTGGCCCAAGCAAGTCTCTTCTTATTATTGGTGTCCTTTAGTAGTGGTTGCTTTGCAGCAATTCAACCATGAAGGCCTGATTCACACAGTCTCCTCTGAACAGTTGATGTTGAGATGTGTCTGTTACTTGAACTCTGTGAAGCATATATTTGGGCTGCAATTTCTGAGGCTGGTAACTCTAATAAACTTATCCTCTGCAGCAGAGGTAACTCTGGGTCTTCCATTCCTGTGGCGGTCCTCATGAGAGCCAGTTTCATCATAGCGCTTGATGGTTTTTGCGACTGCACTTGAAGAAACTTTCAAAGTTCTTGAAATGTTCCGTATTGACTGACCTTCATGTCTTAAAGTAATGATGGACTGTCATTTCGCTTTGCTTATTTGAGCTGTTCTTGCCATAATATGGACTTGGTCTTTTACCAAATAGGGCTATCTTCTGTATACCACCCCTACCTTGTCAGAACACAACTGATTAGCTCAAACGCATTAAGAAGGAAAGAAATTACACATTAACTTTTAAGAAGCCACACCTGTTAATTGAAATGCATTCCAGGTGACTACTTTATGAAGCTGGTTGAGAGAATGCCAAGAGTGTGGAAAGCTGTCATCAAGGCAAATGGTGGCTATTTGAAGAATCTCAAATATAAAATATATTTTGATTTGTTTAACACTTTTATGGTTACTACATGATTCCATATGTGTTATTTCATAGTTTTGATGTTTACTACAATGTAGAAAATAGTAGAAATAAAGAAAAACCCTTGAATGAGTAGGTGTTCTAAAACTTTTGACCGGTAGTGTACAGCTTATCATGAGGTATTCTAACTCAGGTGAGCGGAACCTCGAGACTTCCTTAATATTAGAGATCGCGCACCAGTTGTTGTTAACAAAGAGTCACACACCCCCTCTTCTGACCTTCCCTGATGCAGCCGTTCTGTCCTGCTGATAGAAAACTGATAGATTTACACTGCGTATACCAAACATTAGGAACACCTTCCTAATATTGAGTAGCCCTCAGAACAGCCTCAATTCGCCGGGGCATGGACAAGGGTTCGAAAATGTTCCACATGGATGCTGGCCTATGTTGACTCCAATGCTTCCCACAGTAGTGTCAAGTTGGCTGGATGTCCTTTGGGTGGTGGACCATTCTTGATACACACAGGAAACTGTTGAGTGTGAAAAACCCAGCAGCGTTGCAGTTCTTGACACAAACCGGTGCGCCTGGCACCTCCTATCATACCCCGTTCAAAGGCACTTCAATATTTTGTCTTCCCCATTCAGCCTCTGAATGGCACACATACACAATCCATGTCTCAATTGTCTCAAGGCTTAAAAATATGTATTTGACTTGTCTCCTCCCCTTCATCTACACTGACTGAAAATGATCATAGCTTTCACCTGGATTCACCTGGTCAGTCTGTCATGGAAAGAGCAGGTATTCTTAATGTTTTGTATATTCAGTGTATATTTACCATGTCATTGTATAGCCACGACTCAGAGAAAAATAAGATATTACAGTTCTTCAGATCACGCTGATAGGAGTCTTGAACAGAGCTCATTTAGTAGGAAACGATGGCGGAAACATTATGTAAAAAAAGAAAAGCTAAGATTGTTGTTCTTCACATTACTGTCTCTGGTAAACACACACTATATAAAATCAAATCTAAGTAGATCTGTCACATACACAGAATACAGAAGGTGTAAACAGTACAGTGAAATGTTTACTTGCATGGTGGAGTCTTTTGTTTAGACATGTAGCTAGCTAAACAATTAACCATAATCCCAACTCATAATACCATGCACCATGCATGAATCTGCATGCAGCTAAAGCTAACCAACTAGGTTCAGTGTTAGCTAGCTAGCTAACATTAGGCTATAACTAGCAATGCAAATGGCTTTCTGAGATACAAATAATGTTACTACACAGATCATACACGTAACGTTAGCTAGCGAGCCAGCCAGCTAACATTAGCTAGCTAGCTAACAGTACGCTTTAACAAAATTAGAAACGTATAATATCTGAAAATGTAGCTAAACTCTTTTCCATATACATGGATGAACGCTTCTCCCATGACAACAACACTGTTGATCGCCGTTTCTTCTGATGACAGTGATGGGGGAAGACATCTGATTCATTTTCAGAGTCAGAGAGAGTCAGCATGGCACGATCGTCCTCCAGAAATTAGTCCATCACAACTTTTTCCCACTAATTTTTGTCGATAGCGCTATTAACTTCAGGGCAGCAATGCAACACTTTTTCAGTTCTTCATTTCTTAAAAAAAAAAGCTGCGGTAGAAAGGATTATCCACACATACTGAGCAGCTCATGTTATAGACAGAAGCATGCCACATGGCAGACCAATCCGAACTCATCTCTCGGCATGTCCAGAGGAAAGGTTCCTGTATTTTTCCGTAGCTAAATCAACTAGGCTTGTAATTAAAAATGTGTATTCAAATTTACAGATGGCATACAAGTTTGTTATTAAGGCACATGAAACATTAGTTTTTTATGTTTCTAAATACAAGGTTTATGGGCACAAAAAACACATCTCTCTAATTCCATGTGCATATGGGCACTGTGCGTCACTGCTGGATAAACTGCGATTCTGCTGTCAAAATCCATGCCATAACCAACTGCGTTACTGCTAAGACCAGCTTTAGGTTGGTCTTAAATATCCCAACCAAAGCTACCTGATATTGTCACTTTGGGGCACATTTGTAAGGACACCTCAGATATTGCCACCCCTCCCCTCCCACCTCAGCACAAGCAAACTAATATATGACAGGTACATTTCCAATCCTGGCACTAGGGTGTCACGATCGTTAGACGGAGTAGACCAAGGCGCAGCGTTGAAAGCAAACATACTTTATTAATCGAAATAACACGAACAGCGAAACAAAACAACAAACGATACGTGACATCCAAAGGACAAACCTAACTAGGAACAAACCGAAAGGAAAAAGATCCCACAACTATTGTGGGAAAACAGCCTCTATAAATATGGCTCCCAATCAGAGACAACCAGCAACAGCTGACACTCGTTGCCTCTGATTGGGAACCACTCTGGCCAACACAGAAATACAATACATAGAATATCCACACCCTGGCTCAACATATAGAGTCCCCAGAACCAGGGTGTGACAGTACCCCCCCCCCCCTAAAGGCGCGGACTGCGACCGCGCCTAAACATCAACAAACCAGGGGAGGGCTGGGTGGTCATTCCTCCTCGGAGGCGGTTCCGGCTCCGGGCTTGACCACCACCCTTCAACCATCCCCCCATGGCGCCCCTGGTCCGGTCTGGCCCCGCTGGCTGGAGCTGGACTGGACATCGTAGAAGCGGATTGCTTCAGCTCCGGTGTGGAGCAGCTGACCGGTACCTGACCAGGCACCGGTGACCCAGGCATGGGTTGTGCCGGACTGATGACGCACACCCCTGGCCTGGTGCGTGGAGCAGGGACGGGCCGGACCGGGCTGACGATGCGCACCCCTGGCTTGGTGCGTGGAGCAGCTACGGGCCGGACCGGGCTGACGATGCGCACCCTGCCTTGGTGCGTGGAGCAGCTACGGGCCAGACCGGGCTGACGATGTGCACCCCTGGCTTGGTGCATGGAGCAGGAACGGGCCGGAACGGGCTGACGATGCGCACCCCTGGCATGGTGCGTGGAACAGGAACGGGCCGGACCGGGCTGACGATGCGCACCCCTGGCTTGGTGCGTGGAGCAGCAACGGGTCGTACCGGACTGACGATACGCACCCCTGGCTTGGTGCGTGGAGCAGGAACGGGCCGGACCGGGCTGACGACTCGCACCCCTGGCTTGGTGCGTGGAGCAGGAACGGGCCGGACCGGGCTGACGACTCGCACCCCTGGCTTGGTGCGTGGAGCAGGAACGGGCCTTACCGGGCTGACGACTCGCACCCCTGGCTTGGTGCGAGTAGCAGGAACAGGCCGGGCCGGGCTGGCGACGCGCACCGTAGGCTTGGTGCGAGGAGCAGGAACAGGCCGGACCGGGCTGGCGACGCGCACCGTAGGCTTGGTGCGTGGAGCAGGAACAGGCCGGGCCGGGCTGGCGACGCGCACCGTAGGCTTGGTGCGAGTGGCAGGAACAGGCCGGGCCGGGCTGGCGACGCGCACCGTAGGCTTGGTGCGAGGAGCAGGAACAGGCCGGGCCGGGCTGGCGACGCGCACCGTAGGCTTGGTGCGTGGAGCAGGAACAGGCCGGGCCGGGCTGGCGACGCGCACCGTAGGCTTGGTGCGAGGAACAGGAACAGGCCGGACCGTACTGGGAACACACACCACTGGCCTTAAACAGGGATCAGGAACGGGCCGGACCGGACTGGCAATACACCTCAGTACCTCTCGCCGTGCCTCTACAACTTCCTTCCCTCCTCTCACCAATGGCTCCCGTAACCCGGTGGCCTTCTCTCCTCGTCTCCCATTTCGCCCTGTGGCAGCCTCCTGCTGCCCAGTCGCCCATGCCGTGTGCCCCCCCCTAAAAATGTTCTGGGGTTGCCTCTCGTCCGTCCGACGACGACACTGTTGACGCCGTTGCTCCTCTCTCGCCAGGGCCTTAATCTTAGCCCATGGCCCCTTGCCCCCGAGCATGTCCTCCCAGGACCACGATTTGCCCACCTGGGCCATCGCCAACCTTTCCAGCTCCTTTCCCGGCGCTTCCTCCCATGTCCAGGCCGCCTGCTCCTGGACACGCTGCTTGGTCCTGGTATGGTGGGATCTTCTGTCACGATCGTTAGACGGAGTAGACCAAGGCGCAGCGTTGAAAGCAAACATACTTTATTAATCAAAATAACACGAACAGCGAAACAAAACAACAAACGATACGTGACATCCAAAGGACAAACCTAACTAGGAACAAACCGAAAGGAACAAGATCCCACAACTATTGTGGGAAAACAGCCTCTATAAATATGGCTCCCAATCAGAGACAACCAGCAACAGCTGACACTCGTTGCCTCTGATTGGGAACCACTCTGGCCAACACAGAAATACAATACATACAATATCCACACCCTGGCTCAACATATAGAGTCCCCAGAACCAATGTGTGACATAGGGTTTGAAAATAGAAGAGCGGCAGCTTTAACAGGTTGAATTTGCAAACGAGTGTGCGTTTGACAATTGTGCTGGCTTAACGTTCCAAACAATGTGTTTTAAAATGAACAAAATCACAGGGTTTTGGAGATATTAATATTTTTTATGTTGAACAAATGAATGTGGAAAATTGTATTTCAGAATCTAGACATACTCCATATTTTAGAGCACACTATAAGGAGTATAATGAACGCACTGCTTCAAGTGTTGTATCCAAATACTGGTAGAGTCAACTAACAAAAGAATGGACGACCTGACCAGCGAGGTCCAGGACCTGAAGAACAGTTTGCAGTTCATGGTTGTGGACGGAATTGCAGAATCTCCACATGAGACCTGGACGGAGTCTGAGGACAAAGTGAGGGAAATGATCTTGGAGAAACTGAAGATGGACCACGGGAAGATTGAGGTGGAGCGTGTCCACAGGACTGGAAAACCCAGCACCTGCCCAGGTGACAGGCCCAGGCCGATAGTGGTCAAGTTCCTGAGGTTCAAGGACAAGATGGTTGTTCTGGAAAGAGCAAAGAACTTGAGAGGAGCGTACATCTTCCTTAACGAGGACTATCCTGAAGCTGTGCGCCAGAAGAGGAAAGAACTTATCCCAGCCATGAAAGCTGCCAGAGCGCGTGGGGACATTGCTTACATCCGCTATGACAGGCTCATTGTCCATCCTTCCTCCCAAAAGCCTGGAAGGGATGAGAGAGCCAAGCCTACGGGTTCATGGCTTCAACCCTGCAGCACACACACACACACACACTTACACACACCAACTGATTAATGGACTGCTGAATGTATTTTGTTTTCTCTTGCTTTGTTTGCTCTTTTCCTATTGTAGGTAAGTATTGTAATCGGCTGAGCCCGGTGAAGCACGAGGCTAGCTAACCCACTACCTGGACCAATAAAGCTAGCTAGCTAGCGGGTAGCTACTGGTAACTATTAGCAACTGTGGATAGTTGTTTCCAATGTTATTTCACGCTTAAGATGACCTGTAATTATGCCAGCTAGCTACCTACCATTCTTCTGTTTTTCTAATCTCATTATCTGAAGCGTTAACGTTAGGTAGTTAGAAGCTACGTAACTCAAAATGTAGCTAGCTTGTTGCTACCTGGATAGCTAACTAAATAGCTGGAACGACCTAGCTGTAATGTTTGGAGACGCTTTCTCTCCGTTGGGACAGACGCGAACTGGCTAAATCGATTCAGTAGCTAGCTTTACACTTAACTAGCTAACAGTAGCTACTAAGGGTAAGTTATAACCTACATTTATTTTTATTTAATTTTTACATACTGGTAACCAGAGTCGTTCAAAAGGATTTCAAGACATGGGTGACTAGTTAACGTTAGCTTGGCTCTCTCTGTGTGTTTCATACCGTGGGAGGAGGGGTTGGTACGTTGACAGAGAGCAATGGCTAGCTAATGTGCTAACTATTCTAGCTAGCTAACTAACTGGCTGAATAAGTTGACGACGTACTCACTCAAACTGTCAAAACTAACCCCAAAACTTTACACAACGTTAGACACGGACACAAATTATCTGTTTAGCGTGTTAACACACTATTGGTAGTTTGTTGTAACCGTGTATTGGCGCTAAACCGTGTTATTGGGAGCTAGCATGCTAGTTAGCTATGGCGTCATAGGATACGGTGCCCTGGGCGGTTTTCACTGAAGAATACTGTACCAAGTTAGCTAGCTGAATAAACTAAGTTAGAGTCTATTCCTAGAAAACATTGAACCGCTGTAGTTTACAACAATTATAATGTCTAAAGTGGAAGTTGGGAGAGTTATATTTGAGTGTTTCAGCGAAACGTAAGTGAGGGAGACCCCGCTCTCTCGCTTTCCCAGATGTTTAGTCAATTTCATTCCGATCTCCTTTGCATTATTGTAGCCTTTTCTGTAGCCTGTCAACAATGTGTCCGTCTATCCCTGTTCTCTCCTCTCTGCACATGCCATACAAACGCTTCACACCGCATGGCTGCTGCCACTCTAATCTGGTGGTCCCTGCGTGCACGACCCACGTGGAGTTCCAGGTCTCCGGCAGCCTCTGGAACTGTCGTTCTGCGGCCAACAAGGCAGAGTTCATCTCAGCCTATGCTACCCTCCAGTCCCTCGACTTCTTGGCGCTTACGGAAACTTGGATTACCACAGAAAACACTGCTACTCCTACTGCTCTTTCCTCGTCTGATCATGTGTTCTCGCATACCCGAGAGCATCTGGTCAGCGCGGCGGTGGCACAGGAATCCTCATCTCTCCCAAGTGGACATTCTCACTTTCCCCCTGATCCATCTGTCTATCTCCTCATTTGAATTCCATGCTATCACAGTCACTAGCCCATTCAAGCTTAACATCCTTATCATTTATCGTCCTCCAGGTTCCCTTGGATAGTTCATCAATGAGCTTGACGCCTTGATAAGTTCCTTTCCTGAGGATGGCTCACCCCTCACAGTTCTGGGTGACTTTAACCTCCCTACGTCTGCCTTTGACTAATTTCTCTTTGCCTCATTCTTTCCACTCCTTTCCTCTTTTGACCTCACCCTCTCACCGTACCCCTACTCACAAGGCAGGCAATACGCTTGACCTCATCTTTACTAGATGCTGTTCTTCTACTAATCTCACTGCAACTCCCCTCCAAGTCTCCGACCACTACTTTGTATCATTTTCTCTCTCGCTCTCCTCCAACACTACTCACTCTGCCCCTACTCAGATGGTAATGTGCCGTCTCAACCTTCACTCTCTCTCTCCCGCTACTCTCTCCTCTTCCATCCTATCATCTCTTCCCTCTGCTAAATCCTTCTTCCTCCGATCTCCTGATTCTGCCTCCTCAACCCTCCTCTCCTCCTTTTCTGCATCTTTTGACTCTCTATGTCCCCTATCCTCCCGGCCGGCTCGGTCCTCCCCTCCTGCTCCGTGGCTTGATGACTAATTGCGAGCTCACAGAACAGGGCTCTGGGCAGCCAAGCGGAAATCGAGGAAAACTAGACTCCCTGCGTACCTGTCATCTTTTCACTCCCTCCTCTCTACATTCTCTTCCTCTGTTTCTGCTGCTAAAGCCACTTTCTACCACTCTAAATTTCAAGCCTCTGCCTCTAATCCTAGGAAGCTCTTTGCCACCTTCTCCTCCCTGCTGAATCCTCCTCCTCCTTCCCCTCCCTCCTCCCTCTCTGTGGATGACTTTGTCAACCATTTTGAAAAGAAGGTTGACGACATCCGATCCTCATTTATTAAGTCAAATGACACCGCTGGTCCTGCTCACACTGCCCTAGCCTATGCTTTGACTTCTTTCTGCCCTCTCTCTCCAGATGAAATCTTGCGACTTGTGACGGCTGGCCGCCCAACAACCTGCCCGCTTGACCCTATCCCCTCCTCTCTTCTCCAGACCATTTCCGGAGACCTTCTCCCTTACCTCACCTTACTCATCAACTCATCCTTGACCGCTGGCCATATCCCTTCCGTCTTCAAGAGAGCGAGAGTTGCACCCCTCCTCAAAAAACCTACACTCGATCCCTCCAATGTCAACAACTACAGACCAGTATCCCTTCTTTCTTTTCTCTCCAAAACTCTTGAGCGTGCCATCTCCAGCCAACTCTTCTGCTATCTCTCTCAGAATTACCTTCTTGATCCAAACCAGTCAGGTTTCAAGACTGGTCATTCAACTGAGACTGCTCTTCTCTGTGTCACAGAGGCTCTCCGCACTGCTAAAGCTAACTCTCTCTCCTCTGCTCTTATCCTTCTAGACCTATCTGCTGCCTTTGATACTGTGAACCATCAGATCCTCCTCTCCACCCTCTCCGAGTTGGGCATCTCCGGCGCTGCTCACTCTTGGATTGCGTCCTACCTGACCGGTCGCTCCTACCAAGTGGCGTGGCGAGAAGCTGTCTCCGCACCACGTGCTCTCACCACTGGTGTCCCCCAGGGCTCATTTCTAGGCCCTCTCCTATTCTCCTATACACCAAGTCACTTGGCTCTGTCATATCCTCACATGGTCTCTCCTATCATTGCTACGCAGACGACACACAATTCATTTTCTCCTTTCCCCTTCTGATAACCAGGTGGCGAATCGCGTCTCCACATGTCTGGCAGACATATCAGTGTGGATGTCGGATCACCACCTCAAGCTGAACCTCGGCAAGACGGAGCTGCTCTTCCTCCCAGGGAAGGACTGCCCGCTCCATGATCTCGCCATCACGGTTGACAACTCCATTGTGTCCTCCTCCCAGAGTGCAAAGAACCTTGGCGTGACCCTGGACAACACCCTGTCGTTCTCCGCTAACATCAAAGCGGTGACCCGATCCTGCAGGTTCATGATCTACAACATTCGCAGAGTATGACCCTACCTTACACAGAAAGCGGCACAGGTCCTAATCCAGGCACTTGTCATCTCCCGTCTGGATTACTGCGCTGTTGGCTGAACTCCCAGCCTGTGCCATTAAACCCCTACAACATATCCAGAATGCTGCAGCCCGTCTTGTGTTCAACCTTCCCAAGTTCTCTCATGTCACCCCGCTCCTCCGCACACTCCACTGTCTTCCAGTTGAGGCTCGCATCTACTACAAGATCATGGTGCTTGCCTACGTAGCTGTGAGGAGAACGGCACCTCCTTACCTTCAGGCTCTGATCAGACTCTACACCCAAACGAGGGCACTACGTTCATCCACCTCTGGCCTGCTAGCCCCCGTACCTCTACGGAAGCACAGTTCCCGCTCAGCCCAGTCAAAGCTATTCGCTGCTCTGGCACCCCAATGGTGGAACAAGCTCCCCCACGACGCCAGGACAGCGGAGTCACTGACCCCCTTCCGGAGACACTTGAAACCCTACCTCTTTAAGGAATACCTGGAATAGTATAAAAGTAATCCTGGTGTTGCTATAGGCCACCAAGTGCTCACAGTCAGTATCTAAATAATATGTGTGAAATGCTTGATAGTGTATGTGACGTAAACAGAGAGGTCTACTTTCTTGGGGACCTGAATATTGACTCATTTTCATCAAGCTGTCCGCTCAAGAGGAAGCTTCTCAGTGTAACCAGTGCCTGTAATCTGGTTCAGGTTATAAATCAACCTACCAGGGTGTTAACAAACACTACCGGAACAAGAACATCCACATGTATTGATCACATTTTTACTAATACTATAGAACTTTGTTCTAAAGCTGTATCCGTAACCACTGGATGCAGTGATCACAATATAGTGGCTATATCCAGGAAAGCCAAAGTTCCAAAATGTTGGCCTAAAATAGTGTATAAGAAATCATACAAAATATTTTGCTGTGACTCTTATGTGGATGATGATACAAATATTTGTTTGTCTGATGTGATTAATAAGGAGCATCCAGACGCTGCACTGAATTTATGAAATTGCTTCTTCTAATTATTGATAAACATGCACCTGTTAAGAAACTGACTGTTAGAACTGTTAAGGCTCCATGGATTGATGAGGAATTGAAACACTGTATGGTTGAAAGAGATGGGGCAAAAGGAGTGGCTAATAATTCTGGCTGCACATCTGACTTGCTGACACTGCAAATTGAGAAAATATGTGACTAAACTCAACAAAAAGAAGATTAAACTGTATTATGATGGGGGGGAAACTATGGAGTACTTTAAATGAAATTATGGGCAGAAAGACAAATTAAACTCCATCTTTCATCGAATCAGATGGCTTATTCATCACAAAACCATTTGATATTGCCAATTATTTTAATGATTACTGCATTGGCAAAGTGTGCAAATTTAGGCAGGAAATGTCAACAATGAACAGTGAACCATCATACTGATGAATAAAAAAACAAATAATGAAAGGAAAGCATTGCAAGTTAGAATTTTGTGAAGTTAGTCTGGGAGAGGTGGAAAAAGTATTGTTATCGATCAATAATGACAAACCTCCTGGCATTGTCAACTTAGATGGGAAGCTACTGAGGATGGTAGCTGACTCTATAGCCACTCCTATATGTCATATCTTTAATCTGAGCCTAGAGGAAAGTCTTTGTCCTCAGGCCTGGAGGGAAGCCAAAGTCATTCCGCTACCCAAGAGTGTTAAAGCGGCCTTTACTAGTTCTAACAGCAGACCTATCAGCTTGCTGCCAGCTCTTAGCAAACTGTTGGAAAAAATGGTGTTTGACCAAATACAATGCTATTTCTCTGTAAACAAATTAACAACAGACTTTCGGCATGCTTATAGAGAAGGGCACTCAACATGTACTGCACTGACACAAATTACTGATGATTGGTTGAATTAAATTAATAAGAAGTGCAACCTTTGATATTATTGGCCATAACCTGTTGTTGATAAAACCTATTTATTATAGCTTTTCAACCTCTGCCATATCGTGGATTTAGAGCTTTAATAGAAGCTTCTCTAATGTCAAACGTCAAGTGTGGTGTAACGCAGGACAGCTCTCTAGGCCCTCTACTCTTTTCTATTTTTACCAATGACCTGCCATGGGCATTTAACAAAGCATGTGTGTCAATGTAGACTCCCGAGTGGCGCAGTGGTCTAAGGCACTGCATCGCAGTGCTAGCTGTGCCACTAGAGATCCTGGTTCGAGTCCAGGCTCTGTTGCAGCCGGCCGCGACCGGGCGACGCATGGGCGGCACACAATTGGTCCAGCGTCGTCCAAGGTAGGGGAGGTTTTGGCTGGCAGGGATGTGGGTTCGTTTCCCACGGGGGGCCAGTATAAAAAAATAAAATTAAAATAATAAAAAACATGTATGCATTCACTAACTGTAAGTCGCTCTGGATAAGAGTGTCTGCTAAATGACTAAAATGTAAATGTATGCTGATGATTCAACCATATACGCAACAGCAAATAGTCCAGGTAGCCATTTTTAGCTGTTCAGGAGTCTTATGGCTTGGGGGTAGAAGCTGTTAAGAAGCCTTTTGGACCTAGACTTGGCGCTCCGGTACCGCTTGCCAGACAAATTGACAATTTTTAGGGCCTTCCTCTGACACCGCCTGGTATAGAGGTCCTGGATGGCAGGAAACTTGGCCCCAGTGATGTACTGGGCCGTACGCACTACACTTTGTAGTGCCTTGTGGTCGGAGGCCAAGCAGTTGCCATACCAGGCAGTGATGCAACCAGTCAGGATGCTCTCAATGGTGCAGCTGTAGAACGCCATTGGCGTCAGCTAATGGGGATCTTAATAAATCAAATCAAAACCAAGATGTCTGTATAATGTATGGTTCACAGATCATAGGGTCTTACAGAGAGCATGTTTAGGTCTAAAAGGTGCCTAGAATGGATACTTTCATCATGAATTTCAAAACAAATGTTTGTGATACAAATGTAAAAAGCATGTCAAACATCCTTTCTAGAGCAATCTGAGATACCAAAAATATATTCCGGCCTATAACGGCGTGGAATCGCCCTTTAGCCTGGTGATTTTGACTATTTGCCAATGCTATTTCTGAATGTTTGAATCTCAAATTTCAACAAATATTTTTATCTACTGTATAAAAAAAACTATATTTTGACATTTTACAGCAGCGAACCTATTTCCTGTTATTCTCCCCCACTTCTGAGTCCTTATGCAGCTCAGGTATTTGTCATAAATACATAACCCAATGAAAAACCCTGGCTCTTATAAAATGGCCCACCCTCTTTCCCCATGGAGTTACGTGTTTTTATTGCTATCTCTTTGCACGCATAGTAAAATATTAATTTACTGGGGCTAATGGAGCTTAGAGGGGCAGGAACACAATATAAAGGGCTGGCAATTTGGAGCACTAGGCGCTTCTGACCATACTTCTCCCTCTCTCTCACTGCCTCTGTGCTGTGCTGTATCAGGCTCGCCTGTTTCTACCACAAGGCTGATGCATATGCTGTGCAGGTATTCATGGGATGGTAGAGGAGAGCAGAGGAACAGGGGGCAGAGCAAAGGCCACCATCATTACACTACTGCCCCCTAATGTCTGAGGGAGGGAGGGAGACTGGACAGTCCAGCGGGCATAACTAAGGCGGGATGTGGAAAGCTTTGTGTTCAAACTCTAGGTTGTTTGGTTAAAATTTACTCTGGATGAGATACAATCTTTTTATTTTATTTCTTGTTGACATCAATGCTAGTTTCTTGAGGTTTGTTGCATGTTTTTACAATTGATAAGCACAGAGCCTATGGTTTATGTGAAATCCTACAGCACCTTGAATCCAGAAAATAATACACAGTAATCAGTTAATGGTGGTATCTGTGCCCTAGGCCTGTCCTACTGATCTATTAAACATTCCTTTTTACTAGACCTAACCTACTCTTGCTCAAAGCCCTGTCTCTATAGAACAGTACATGTGAGGCTACTTTCAGACATAAACATTATTCTGAAAATCAACGCCATAAGAGTCTTCCGGTTATAGCCTGTTGATTAGAGTACAATTATTGATTTGGCAGTTGCTAGGTGATTGCAGTAATTAAAATGGGTTTTGGATTATACAAATCCAGCTTATGTTGTACTCTTCTGTCAAGTATTAAAGGTCCAATGCAGCTGTTTTTATCTCAATATCAAATCATTTATGGGTAACAATTAAGTACCTTACTGTGATTGTTTTCAATTAAAATTGTCAAAAATATACAAAAATAGCTTCTTATCTAAATGCAATTTCTCAAGCTAGACTTTTGCTAGGACTCTCTGGGAAGGGTCTAAAGGAGGGGCCTAATTGGAGGAGCCTAATTGGAGGGATGTGTACTGTAACCTGAACACCAAGGATGGGGGGTTTGAAAAAATGTCAATATTCAAATAGTATCATACATTTATGCTTTATTGCTGCAGCTGCGGAGAGGTGTGTGATCAGATGGGAGCGAGCAGAATTTTGCAAAAATCCAGAAAATCACATTGTATGATTTTTAAGTAATTCATTTGCATTTTATTGCATGACATAAGTATTTGATCACCTACCAACCAGTAAGAATTCCGGCTCTCACAGACCTGTTAGTTTTTCTTTAAGAAGCCCTCCTGTTCTCCACTCATTAGCTGTATTAACTGCACCTGTTTGAACTCGTTACCTGTATAAAAGACACCGGTCCACACACTCAATCAAACAGACTCCAACCTCTCCACAATGGCCAAGACCAGAGAGCTGTGTAAGGACATCAGGGATACAATTGTAGACCTGCACAAGGCTGGGATGGGCTACAAGACAATAGGCAAGCAGCTTGGTGAGAAGGCAACAACTGTTGGTGCAATTATTAGAAAATGGAAGAAGTTCAAGATGATGGTCAATCACCCTCGGTCTGGGGCTCCATGCAAGATCTCACCTCGTGGGGCATCAATGATCATGAGGAAGGTGAGGGATCAGCCCAGAACTACACGGCAGGACCTGGTCAATGACCTGAAGAGAGCTGGGACCACAGTCTCAAAGAAAACCATTAGTAACACACTACGCCGTCATGGATTAAAATCCTGCAGCGCACGCAAGGTCCCCCTGCTCAAGCCAGCGCATGTCCAGGCCCGTCTGAAGTTTGCCAATGACCATCTGGATGATCCAGAGGAGGAATGGGAGAAGGTCATGTGGTCTGATGAGACAAAAATAGAGCTTTTTGGTCTAAACTCCACTCGCCGTGTTTGGAGGAAGAAGAAGGATGAGTACAACCCCAAGAACACCATCCCAACAGTGAAGCATGGAGTTGGAAATATCATTCTTTGGGGATGCTTTTCTGCAAAGGGGACAGGACGACTGCACCGTATTGAGGGAAGGATGGATGGGGCCATGTATCGCGAGATCTTGGCCAACAACCTCCTTCCCTCAGTAAGAGCATTGAAGATGGGTCGTGGCTGGGTCTTCCAGCATGACAACGACCCGAAACACACAGCCAGGGCAACTAAGGAGTGGCTCCGTAAGAAGCATCTCAAGGTCCTGCAGTGGCCTAGCCAGTCTCCAGACCTGAACACAATAGAAAATCTTTGGAGGGAGCTGAATGTCCGTAATGCCCAGCGACAGCCCCGAAACCTGAAGGATCTGGAGAAGGTCTGTATGGAGGAGTGGGCCAAAATCCCTGCTGCAGTGTGTGCAAACCTGGTCAAGACCTACAGGAAACGTATGATCTCTGTAATTGCAAACAAAGGTTTCTGTACCAAATATTAAGTTCTGCTTTTCTGATGTATCAAATACTTATGTCACGCAATAAAATGCTAATTATTTACTTAAAAATCATACAATGTGATTTTCTGGATTTTTGTTTTAGATTCTGTCTCTCACAGTTGAAGTGTACCTATGATAAAAATTACAGACCTCTACATGCTTTGTAAGTAGGAAAACCTGCAAAATTGGAAGTGTATCAAATACTTGCTCTCCCCACTGTACATACATCCATACACACACACATATCCTTTTTTAAATTATATTTCCCTTCATTACTTTCCAACCCCACCACCCCTTCCCCAATTGGAGTAAACTAGTGAACAGCAATGCTTAGGCCTCTACTTCCAGCCCATACATACTATATACATTGTATGGACACAGTCAAATTCTACAATAATTATATTTTGTTTGTTTTTACTCCTGAACTTCCTCCGATCATTTTCATGATGTCCTTGTTTGCACAGGGAAGAGAACAGTCATCTCTGGCCCCCTGCTGTGCTATAGAAGGGGTTCGGAACGTTACAGCCGCCTCGCTGCCCTAAACGAGTTCCTGAAGAAACTCTGCAAAGACAGGAATGTCTCCTATTGTGACAATTTTGACTTGGAGTGGGAGCAACCAACACTCTTTAAAAGAGATGGGATTCACCCTAACCGCAGGGGTTCCAGGATTATCTCCATCAACATAGCGAACTGCTTAAGAGACTGATAGTCCGGGTTTGGTAGCGTTCCAGTCCTCCCTGTCATAACAAGCAACAAAAGACATGGACATTGTATTATATCCCAGAGAAATAGAAGTGCAGTAAATGTAAGTAACCTAATCTATGTTCCTTTAACTGTTAGCTCCGAGGATATTGTCTGCAATAATCACATGCACATATAATTTAATTCCACTGTTTGCACTGAAACAGTCTGCCTTAGGAAGAAGCCCATTGCGGGCAGCCCACTCAGTACCATTGACTCAAATGTAAATGTCACTGAGAATACCACTAAAAACAAACAAACAACCCATAAAAAGACAAAAAACAGCCCATATTAACATATGAAGCCTGTGAAACAAGGTTCATGAAATTGACAACTTATTAAGGTCAGAAAACATTTATATTCTGGCCATCTCTGAAACACACTTAGATAATTCATTTGATGATGCAGTAGTAGCTATACATGGTTATAGAATATATAGGAAAGATAGAAATGCAAATGGAGGAGGTGTTGTCATGTACAGTGGGGAGAACAAGTATTTGATACACTGCTGATTTTGCAGGTTTTCCTACTTATAAAGCACGTAGAGGTCTGTCATTTTTATCATAGGTACACTTCAACTGTGAGAGACGGAATCTAAAACAAAAATCCAGAAAATCACATTGTATGATTTTTAAGTAATTAATTCGCATTTTATTGCATGACATAAGTATTTGATGCATCAGAAAAGCAGAACTTAATATTTGGTACAGAAACCTTTGTTTGCAATTACAGAGATCATACGTTTCCTGTAGGTCTTGACCAGGTTTGCACACACTGTAGCAGGGATTTTGGCCCACTCCTCCATACAGACCTTCTCCAGATCCTTCAGGTTTCGGGGCTGTCGCTGGGCAATAAGGACTTTCAGCTCCCTCCAAAGATGTTCTATTGGGTTCAGGTCTGGAGACTGGCTAGGCCACTCCAGGACCTTGATGTGCTTCTTATGGAGCCACTCCTTAGTTGACCTGGCTGTGTGTTTCGGGTCGTTGTCATGCTGGAAGACCCAGCCACGACCCATCTTCAATGCTCTTACTGAGGGAAGGAGGTTGTTGGCCAAGATCTCGCGATACATGGCCCCA
This sequence comes from Coregonus clupeaformis, assembly GCF_020615455.1. Classification (NCBI taxonomy): domain Eukaryota; kingdom Metazoa; phylum Chordata; class Actinopteri; order Salmoniformes; family Salmonidae; genus Coregonus; species Coregonus clupeaformis. The sequence continues at coordinate 45,439,220 of NC_059202.1, forward strand.
TCCATCCTCCCCTCAATATGTTGCAGTCGTCCTGTCCCCTTTGCAGAAAAGCATCCCCAAAGAATGATGTTTCCAACTCCATGCTTCACGGTTGGGATGGTGTTCTTGGGGTTGTACTCATCCTTCTTCTTCCTCCAAACACGGCGAGTGGAGTTTAGACCAAAAAGCTCTATTTTTGTCTCATCAGACCACATGACCTTCTCCCCCCTCCTCCTCTGGATCATCCAGATGGTCATTGGCAAACTTCAGACGGGCCTGGACATGCGCTGGCTTGAGCAGGGGGACCTTGCGTGCGCTGCAGGATTTTAATCCATGACGGCGTAGTGTGTTACTAATGGTTTTCGTCGAGACTGTGGTCCCAGCTCTCTTCAGGTCATTGACCAGGTCCTGCCGTGTAGTTCTGGGCTGATCCCTCACCTTCCTCATGATCATTGATGCCCCATGAGGTGAGATCTTGCATGGAGCCCCAGACCGAGGGTGATTGACCGTCATCTTGAACTTCTTCCATTTTCTAATAATTGTGCCAACAGTTGTTGCCTTCTCACCAAGCTGCTTGCCTATTGTCCTGTAGCCCATCCCAGCTTTGTGCAGGTCTACAATTGTATCCCTGATGTCCTTACACAGCTCTCTGGTCTTGGCCATTGTGGAGAGGTTGGAGTCTGTTTGATTGAGTGTGTGGACCGTTGTCTTTTATACAGGTAACGAGTTCAAACAGGTGCAGTTAATACAGGTAATGAGTGGAGAACAGGAGGGCTTCTTAAAGAAAAACTAACAGGTCTGTGAGAGCCGGAATTCTTACTGGTTGGTAGGTGATCAAATACTTATGTCATGCAATAAAATGCAAATGAATTACTTAAAAATCATACAATGTGATTTTCTGGATTTTTTGTTTTAGATTCCGTCTCTCACAGTTGAAGTGTACCTATGATAAAAATTACGGACCTCTACATGCTTTGTAAGTAGGAAAACCTGCAAAATCGGCAGTGTATCAAATACTTGTTCTCCCCACTGTATTGAAGCAACATCTCAAGACATCAGTTAAGAAGTTAAAGCTTGGTCGCAAATGGGTCTTCCAAATGGACAATGACCCCAAGCATACTTCCAAAGTTGGGGCAAAATGGCTTAAGGACAACAAAGTCAAGGTATTGGAGTGGCCATCACAAAGCCCTGAATTTGTGAGCAGAACTGATAAAGCGTGTGCGAGCAAGAAGGCCTACAAACCTGATTCAGTTACACCAGCTCTGTCAGGAGGAATGGGCCAAAATTCACCAAACCTATTGTGGGAAGCTTGTGGAAGACTACCCGAAATGTTTGACCCAACTTAAACAATTTAAAGGCAATGCTACCAAATACTAATTGAGTGTATGTAAACTTCTGACCCACTGGGAATGTGATGAAATAAATAAAAAATGAAATAAATCATTCTCTCTACTATTATTCTGACATTTCACATTCTTAAAATAAAGTGGTGATCCTAACTGACCTAAGACAGGGAATTTTTACTAGGATTAAATGTCAGGAATTGTGAAAAACTGAGTTTAAATGTATTTGGCTAAGGTGTATGTAAACCTCCGACTTCAACTGTACATATGCACTGAGTTTGTCTGATGCTTTAAGCACACCGTTTGATTAAATATACAAGACACACAAATGAAGAAAGACCCCGATGGTCCCACTGATGGTCCCACTGTGTTAAAACAAATGACAGCGAGTGCCTGTGTGACTGGCGCACGTTGTTTCACTCTCCTCCCTACTGCTGCGAAAAGGCACCACAGCATTGCAAGTGTTTATTACGCTGTCCGTGCTGAAGCTGCAACATCATTTCAAGCCATTTAGTCTCTTACTTGTTTCTGACTGAAATGTTCTGTTACCGAAATCCCTAATTTGTTTAGAAAAAACATTTCCTATTCCCTCAACCCTTGCTCTCTTTACGTGAAACATGTAAACCAGGCTATAGGTCAGACCAATAAGGCCTGACCTATAGCCTATCATAATCACATCAATAAATTGGTTATAACAAACTCCAAACACAGTAACACGTGACAGCAAAATGGATGTGGAGGACGTGAAAAATAAACTTGAAACTGGCAAATGTTTACTGGTTGCTCAGGAGGGAAAGGGGAAGTCAGATCTGTGGAATACATTTTACTTAGTTGCGGAAACTGCTGGAGATCAAGAAAAATGAGGGTATAGGAGCAAGCGTTGCGTGAGTATTATGTGTGCCAAATAGTTGCTGTTAGATTACATTACATTATCATTTGGAACAGACTAAACAATACTAAATAAAGAAGTGTACCAAATATATATAAAGCCTTTATTACAGCAGTCTAAAAACAGTTGCATGCATTCATGAACTGCGGTTTATTTATTGTTTAGGTTAATTATTCAAAGCTCCCTTTGTTATTTAATTTAAAAACTAAAATGGTTGATTGCATTTCAAAGTATGAATGTCTCATATGCTGTGTGATGGCATGAACAAATGAATGATTGATTGATACAGTAGCCTATATATTGAAATATAGGCCTAAGTAAGTTACGGTATTAAGACTAAACAGGACGCTCTTAGGCCTACAGCTCGATGGTGGTTATACAAGGCTACTATACAAAGCCTACTAATGATAACGACATTACTTATCATTATAATGATGATCACAATAATAATTGTAATAATAACAATAAGAAGGAGATCATGAAAAAGGAGGGTATAGGAGCGAGAGCTGCGTGCATATTATGTGTGACAAACAGCTGCTGTTAGATTACAATATGATTTTTCTTCCTGTTTGGAAAAGTGTAAACACTAAATAAATTATAAGTAATACCAGTCTGTTCTACATACAGTAGCTAATTGATACCCTTTTTAGGCCTACAAAATGTCCAAAATGTCCACAGTATGGCAGCATTTCATTGTAGTAAAGGATGATGCCATAAAAGTGGAATGCAAACTCTGCAAACAGCGGTTTGCTTACCATAGTTAGACAACGAATATGACATACCACTTGAACAGTAAGTTAGCCTAGACTACTTAGTTTTTGTAGTTGCATGCTCAAACATTGGCATGTTTTATATGCTTGATAGGTGAACATTTCCAAATTGAATAGGCATATTACAATGTAATAAGAGTATAACACATAGCATACAGAATTAATTTAAATGTACTTAATTGAAACGTTGTGTATTTATAGGCGCATCCCCAGTGCAGCATGAGTGCCTCCACTGCTAGCTCAGGTTTAACCCAAACCACCTTGGACCTGAAGCCCCCCCATCTCAGAAAAAATAAAAAGAGAGATAACCGATGGTATCGTGGACTTCATTGCCCTGGACATGAGGCCCATTAACCTGACAGAAGGCGTGGGGTTTAAGATGATGATCAAAATCTTGGTGCCTGGTTACACCGTTCCCAAGAGAGAAACTATTATGCATGCTCTGACTGCGAAATATGATAACACAAAAGAGAAGGTTTTGGAGTCTATCAAAAACAGTCAGGCTGTAAGTTTTACAACTGACATGTGGACCTCACTGAGAATGGAGTCTTACATGACTGTCACTGCACATTTCATTACTGAGGCCTGGAAACTGCAGTGTCTTGTGCTGGTGACAAAATAAATGGAGGAGAATCTCACTGCAGCCAACATTGGGCAGAGATGCATATGAAATTCCTGGATGTAAAAGGGTGGCTGTGGTACATGATAACACCGCAAACATGGTTTTGTGTGCAGATATACTGGAGCAGGAAGAGGAATGGGCAGACGTAAAAGGAGTCAGATGTGCTGGACACACCTTACAGCTATGCATCAACACCGCTCTCAGACAAGATCCCATCTGTCGCACTGTGGCTGCAGCCAGACACCTCGTGGCTCATTTTAAGAAGGGAGCAAAAGCCAGAAAGGGACCGAAGGAGGAACAGAAACAACAAAAGGTGATTGAACACCTCCTGATCCTAGACATTTCCACGCGATGGAACTCTTTTCAGACCATGTTAGAGCGTCTGCTAGAACAGAGATTGCCCGTAACAGCAGTGCTCTCTGACCCCAACTACACTGGGGAAAATGAACGCTACCGTGATCTCAACAAAGCGCAATGGAACATGGCAGAGGACATTTTGAATGTGCTGAAGCCGATGGTCACCCTGACTGAGCTGCTGTCCAAGGAGGACAACGCATCCATACCCATGCTGGCCAACCTGAAACGCTGCCACTTGGCCGTAGTGGAGGATGACAGCCCCAACACTAAGAGTCTTAAAACAAAGCTGGTGTGTGAAAATGAAAAAATTGCAGCTCAACGACCGACTACTTGAGAGTAGTCTATATGTCCAAGCAGCAGTCGTAGACCCCCGCTTCAAGCTGCTTTTGTTCGTTGACGATGCAAAACGAGACGAAGCCTACATCAACGTGTCCCAGCTGGCCGACCATTTGAGCACGGTGCAGCCTGAGCAGCCAAAGCCCGCTGAGGGAGATGAAGAGGAGGAACCCGCACAACAACAAAAAAAGAACCCGGACAAGGAGCGGGAGATCGATATGCTCATGTGTGGAGATGATGGAGAGAAAGAGGATCAAGGGGATAGCAAAGAAGAAATGAAGGATTATCGCCAAGATAGAACGAAAGTCGACGCTGGACCACTAGCTTGCTGGGGAAAAAACGAAGACAGGTATCCGAAGCTAGCCAGAGCAGCGAAATATTTCCTCTCCATCCCTGCCACCTCCACTCCATCAGAGCTGATCTTTTCCAAGGCTGGGTTTATAGTCAATAAAACGAGGACCTGCCTTCTGCCCCAAAATGTTGACAAATTGGTGTTCCTGTCTCATAACTTGAAAAATAACTTGAAAAGATTGGGGAAATAGGCTATGGCTATTAAGCGGTCTATGTGAGTAAGTAGGCCAGTCCAATACAGTTGACAGATAGAGAGATGATTAACCTATTACGCAGGCTGCTAAATGTTTGGAATTGTGAAATAGCCTATGCTTATGTCTTTTTGGTAGCCTGGGCCTATACAAACTATTTTATGTTCAGCATTAGAGTTTATAAGCTGATGTTGAAGGCAGTTTAAATAGCCTAGCCTACTGTTGTGATAGCCTACAACTATTTTGTTATTCATTTATTTTCATCGTTATTAAACATAATATATTATTTACTGTTCAATGTTCAGCTATGTTAATGATATATTTACTGTAATACTGTTCAACTATGTTGATTGAATACTAGGCCTACTGGCGGTAACTGCTGCTGTTCGTCATTTATTTTATTAAGCACAATTTTATTGTTTGTTCAATTTGTTGTGTTCTTAATAATAAACCATCTCCTCTTTATTTTATAGGCTATATGTTTTTTTTTTTCATTTAGCAATATACACTGCTCAAAAAAATAAAGGGAACACTTAAACAACACAATGTAACTCCAAGTCAATCACACTTCTGTGAAATCAAACTGTCCACTTAGGAAGCAACACTGACTGACAATACATTTCACATGCTGTTGTGCAAATGGATAGACAACAGGTGGAAATTATAGGCAATTAGCAAGACACAATAAAGAAGTGGTTTTGCAGGTGGTGACCACAGACCACTTCTCAGTTCCTATGCTTCCTGGCTGATGTTTTGGTCACTTTTGAATGCTGGCGGTGCTTTCACTCTAGTGGTAGCATGAGACGGAGTCTACAACCCACACAAGTGGCTCAGGTAGTGCAGCTCATCCAGGATGGCACATCAATGCGAGCTATGGCAAGAAGGTTTGCTGTGTCTGTCAGCGTAGTGTCCAGAGCATGGAGGCGCTACCAGGAGACAGGCCAGTACATCAGGAGACGTGGAAGAGGCCATAGGAGGGCAACAACCCAGCAGCAGGGCTGCTACCTCCGCCTTTGTGCAAGGAGGAGCAGGAGGAGCAACATCAATGTGCATGTGTCTGCTCAAACGGTCAGAAACAGACTCCATGAGGGTGGTATGAGGGCCCGTCGTCCACAGGTGGGGGTTGTGCTTACAGCCCAACACCGTGCAGGACGTTTGGCATTTGCCAGAGAACACCAAGATTGGCAAATTCGCCACTGGCGCCCTGTGCTCTTCACAGATGAAAGCAGGTTCACACTGAGCACATGTGACAGACGTGACAGAGTCTGGAGACGCCGTGGAGAACGTTCTGCTGCCTGCAACATCCTCCAGCATGACCAGTTTGGCGGTGGGTCAGTCATGGTGTGGGGTGGCATTTCTTTGGGGGCCGCACAGCCCTCCATGTGCTCGCCAGAGGTAGCCTGACTGCCATTAGGTACCGAGATGAGATCCTCAGACCCCTTGTGAGACCATATGCTGGTGCGGTTGGCCCTGGGTTCCTCCTAATGCAAGACAATGCTAGACCTCATGTGGCTGGAGTGTGTCAGCAGTTCCTGCAAGAGGAAGGCATTGATGCTATGGACTGGCCCGCCTGTTCCCCAGACCTGAATCCAATTGAGCACATCTGGGACATCATGTCTCGCTCCATCCACCAACGCCAAGTTGCACCACAGACTGTCCAGGAGTTGGCGGATGCTTTAGTCCAGGTCTGGGAGAAGATCCCTCAGGAGACCATCTGCCACCTCATCAGGAGCATGCCCAGGCGTTGTAGGGAGGTCATACAGGCACGTGGAGGCCACACACACTACTGAGCCTCATTTTGACTTGTTTGAAGGACATTACATCAAAGTTGGATCAGCCTGTAGTGTGGTTTTCCACTTTAATTTTGAGGGTAACTCCAAATCCAGACCTCCATGGGTTGATAAATTTGATTTCCATTGATAATTTTTGTGTGATTTTGTTGTCCGCACATTCAACTATGTAAAGAAAATAGTATTTAATAAGATTATTTCATTCATTCAGATCTAGGATGTGTTGTTTAAGTGTTCCCTTTATTTTTTTGAGCAGTGTATCATATTTGAGAGACAGGCTATTCGTGCTTGGAGTCAGTGATAGTCTTAGCGTAGGCTTCGGCTGTTTTAACCTAGGCTACCCTATGTTTAATTCAGATAACTACCTGTTAACTACCATAATAAAGCCATTATAAAGTTGTTACCTTGTTGTGGTGGTCAAATAAAAGTATACGCCTGTGGTGTATATTCAGGAGACTTGAAGCAAGATTGCAGTTGAAAAATAAAGGTTCGGTTTTTCCCCTATAAGTTTGCAATTCAAAGGTTTTGAGGAAAGGGGAATTGGAAGGGAACAATAATCACATCGAAATCAAATGGCAATCTCTCTTCCGGCAGCCAAACATTCCTGTCTCTGTAGGACACAGTTCCCCACTCCTCCGCCATAAGCGCTGCTGTGAGTGTGAGGCGCAGCCGTTGCAGTGGCACTCTCCAATGTGTTCAACTGAATCTTCAGTGAGTGCTTTCTACTGCGTTGGGTTGGGAAGGAGGGTAGGGTGGGGAACAGGGTTTTTTCTTCTGGTTATCTTGATCTCTGGATCCCTCTGAGTCGTGTCTTAATTATTTAATCAAGCAGTGTGCTTAAGCATCAGACAAACTCAGTGCATAATATAGTTGATTTTATTAAAACACAGGGTGTGTCTATACATGGAAAAATACATGTTTGAAAATTATGACCAATCGATTGGTCGAAAGAACAGAAGGCTCTCGGTCAACCAATATTTTTGTTGGTTGGAGACAGCCCTAGTCGACCAACAGCCTATCGACCAAACAATCGACCAGTCGACTAAATGGGGTCAGCCCTACGAAGATGTGAAAAATATTTGATGGTCTGGTGTGTGTAATGAGGAACATCCGGACGCTGTACTTGTAGCATTTATGAAACTGCTTCTTCCATTTACTGATAGACATGAGCCCATCAAGAAACTGACTGTTAGAACTGCCAAATCCCCATGGATAGATGATGAATAGAACAACTGTATTGCTGAAAGGGATGAGGCAAAGGGAATAGCAAATAAGTCTGACAACACAGCAGACTCTCAAACATACAGTAAATTGAGAAATCACGTAACTAACCTAAACAAAAAGAAGAAGAAACTACACTATTGAACAAAGATAAATTATATAAAGAATGATAGTAAAAAGCTCTGGAGTACTTTAAACGAAATTCTAGGCAAAAAAGCAAACTCGGCTCCATCCTTCATTGAGGCAGATGGCTTGTTCATAACAAAACCCATTGATATTGCCAACCACTTTAACCTCTTAAGGATCTGACCCTTTTTTTCAATTTTCGCCTAAAATGACATACCCAAATCTAACTGTCTGTAGCTCAGGACTTGAAGCAAGGATATGCATATTCTTGATACCATTTGAAAGGAAACACTTTGAAGTTTGTGGAAATGTGAAATTAATGTAGGAGAATATAACACATTAGATCTGGTAATGTTCCATCATCTTTGAAATGCAAGAGGAAGGCCACAATATAATATTGCAGTTTAGGCGCAAAGTTTCAGATTGATCCAGTGAAGCATTGCAATACTGGACTATTTTGTATCAAGTCTGCCCAAATGTGCTATATTGGTCAATTGATACATTTTCAAGTACATAACTATAGAGAACATACAAAAATGATATGGTAATACAAAATGTAAGTTTACACATAACCAGGAATGTCATACATGATGGATCATTAGCTTATACACTAACTTTCACACAACTAGATGGCCGGGCAGGGTGGGTGTGGAGCCAGAGACAGCAGGGGTTCAAACTGTAGAACCCAGTTCCTACATTTGAATATAAAAATAGATTTTTTTAAACAAAACTATGCTACATTTTATCTCTGGGACCCTTAGGATGACAAATCAGAGCAAGATTACTGAATGTAAGTACATTATATACCTTCAGAGGTAAATGTATATAACCAGTTGTCGTGATAAGGTTTTTGTTGTTGTGCTCTCTCCTCAAACAATAGCATGGTATTTTTTCACTGTAATAGCTACTGTAAATTGAACAGTGCAGTTAGATTAACAAGAATTTAAGCTTTCTGCCCATATAAGACATGTCTATGTCCTGGAAAGTTTGCTGTTACTTACAACAGTCATGCTAATCACATTAGCGCAAGTTAGCTCAACCGTCCCGTATACGGGACACCGTTCCCATAGAGGTTAATAACTTTTTTATTGACAAGATTACCAAACTTAGGTATGACATGCAAAAAACAAATGCTGTGCCTTCATATTCATGCATAATGGACCAAATAATGAAAGACAAGAACTGTAGTATTGAGTTCCACAAAGTGGGTGTGGAAGACGTGAAAAACTTGTTGCTATCTATAAATGAGGACAAACCACCTGATTAGACAACCTGGATGGTAAATTGCTGAGATTGGTAGCGGAATAAATTGTGACTCCTGTTTGCCACATCTTCAATTTAAGCCTAGAAGACGGTGTGTGCCCTCAGACATGGAGGGAGGCAAAGGTCATTCCGCTACCCAAGAATAGCAGAGCACCCGTTAATGGTTCAAACAGCCGACCAATCAGCCTGTTACAAGTGCTTGGCAAACTTTTGGAAAAAATTGTGTTTGATCAAATACAAAGTTAATTTACAGAAAATAAATGAACAATAGACTTACAGCATACTTATTGGGAAGGGCAGTCAACATGCTTGGCACTGACACAAATGACTGATGATTGGCTGGAAGAAATTGATAGTAAAACGATTGTGGGAGCTGTTTTGTTAGACTTTAGTGCAGCCTTTGATGTTATTGATCATAATATATTGTTAAAAAAACATAGGTGTTATGGAATTGCATCCTCTGCCTTATTATGGATTGAGAGTTACCCATCTAATACAACACAGAGGGTTTTGGTTAATGTAAGCCTCTCTCATGCAAATTCAGATGAGTGTTGTGTACCGCAGGGCAGCCGGCTAGGACCATTATTGTTTTCTGTTTTTACAAATGAACTTCCACTGACCTTGAATAAAGCCTGTGTGTCTACAGTGCCTTCGGAAAGTATTCAGACCCCTTGACTTTTTCCACATTTTGTTACATTACAGCCTTATTCTGAAATTGAATAAATAAATAAAAATCTCACTAATCTACACACAATACCCCATAATGACAAAGTGAAAACAGTTTTTTTTCTCATTTATAAAATAAAAATAAAGAAATAAATACCTTATTTACATACAGTTCCAGTCAAATGTTTGGACACACCTACTCATTCAAGGGTTTTTCTTTATTTTCACAATTTTCTACATTGTAGAATAATAGTGAAGACATCAAAACAATGAAATAACACATATGGAATAATGTAGTAACCAAAAAAGTGTTAAACAAATCAAAATATATTTTATATTTGAGATTCTTCAAAGGAGCCACCCTTTGCCTTGATGACAGCTTTGCACACTCTTGGCATTTTCTCAACCATTTCAATTAACAGGTGTGCCTTCTTAAAAGTTAATTTGTGTAATTTCTTTCCTTCTTAATGCGTTTGAGCCAACCAGTTGTGTTGTGACATGGAAGGGAGGGTGTACAGAAGATAGCCCTATTTGGTAAAACACCAAGTCCATATTATGGTAAGAACAGCTCAAATAAGCAAAGAGAAACGACAGTCCATCATTACTTTAAGATATGAAGGTCAGTCAATACGGAACATTTCAAGAACTTTGAAAGTTTCTTCAAGTGTAGTTGCAAAAACCATCAAGCGCTATGATGAAACTGGCTCTCATGAGGACCACCACAGGAAAGGAAGACCCAGAGAGGATAAGTTCATTAGAGTTACCAGCCTCAGAAATTGCAGCCCAAATAAATGCTTCACAGAGTTCAAGTAACAGACACATCTCAACATCAACTGTTCAGAGGAGACTGTGTGAATCAGGCCTTCGTGGTCAAATTGCTGCAAAGAAACCACTACTAAAGGACACCAATAAGAAGAAGAGACTTGCTTGGGCCAAGAAACATGAACAATGGACATTAGACCGGTGGAAATCTGTCCTTTGGTCTGATGAGTCCAAATTTGAGATTTTTGGTTCCAACCGTGTGTCTTTGTGAGACGCAGAGTAGGTGAACGGATGATCTCCACATGTATGGTTCCCACCATGAAGCATGGAGGAGGTGTGATGGTGTGGGTGTGCTTTGCTGGAGACACTGTCAGTGATTTATTTAAAATTCAAGGCACACTTAACCAGCATGTCTACTACAGCATTCTGCAGCAATACGCCATCCCATCTGGTTTGCACTTAGTGGGACTATCATTTGCTTTTCAACAGGACAATGACCCAACACACCTCCAGGAGGTGTAAGGGCTATTTGACCAAGAAGGATAGTGATGGAGTGCTGCATCAGATGACCTGGCCTCCACAATCACCCGACCTCAACCCAATTGAGATGGTTTGGGATGAGTTGGACCGCAGAGTGAAGGAAAAGCAGACAAGTGCTCAGCATATGTGGGAACTCCTTCAAGACTGTGGGAAAAGCATTCCAGGTGAAGCTGTTTGAGAAAATGCCAAGAGTGTGCAACGCTGTCATCAAGGCAAAGGGTGGCTACTTTGAAGAATCTCAAATATATTTTGATTTGTTTAACACTTTCTTGGTTACTACATGATTCCATATGTGTTATTTCATAGTTTTGATGTCTTCACTATTATTTTACAATGTGGAAAATAGTAAAAATAAATAAAAACCCTTGAGTAGGTGTGTCCAAACTTTTGACTGGTACTGTTCAGTAACATGCATGTCAGTCTCTCCTGGCTCAAAGTTGAGGAGAGACTGACTGCATCACTATTGGTCTTTGTGCGAGGTATTGATGTGTTGAAGGTACCAAACTGTGTGTTCAAGCAGTTGGCACACAGTTCGGACACAAGACATGCAACCAGAGGTCTCTTCACAGTCCCCAGGTCCAGAACAGAGGCTGGGAAAAGCACAGTATTAAATAGAGCCATGACTACATGGAACTCTCTGCCACCCCAGGAAACTCAAGCTAGCAATAAAACCAGATTAAAAACCAGATAAAAGAACACCTTACTGCACAAAGGGGACTGTGAAGAGACACAGCCATTTTATATATATTGTATTGTAATTTGCACTGTACTATGTATCAGACCTAGATATTTTGTGTATGTACTGATATGTCGGCTGTGTGACATTTTAAATTGATGTATTTCAGTCCATGTCTAATAATGTTCTGTACTATGTATTATGTCTTGTTTCATTTGGACCCAGGAAAAGTAGCTGATGCTTTTGCAGCGGCTAATGGGGATCCTAATAAATACCAAATACCACATTTTCAGTGTTAAAATAGGCCTATAACTTGTTTTGCTTGTAAAAATGAATACTCACACAATTATTTTAATACTAACGTCCGTTAGGATATTCGAATAACTGTGCACATCCCTACTGAAAACTAGCTGTTAGCCTAGTGGTTAAAAGCATTGGGCCAATAACCAAAAGGTTTGTGGTTCGAATTCCCGAGCCGACTATGTGACAAAGCTGTCGATGTGCCCTTGACCAAGGCACTAAACCCTAATTGCTCCTGTAAGTCGCTCTGCATAAGAGCGTCTGCTAAATTACTTAAATGAGAGGAGGGCAACCTCTATTAACTTACACCGCTTGGTGATGTCACAAGGAGGTCCAGAAACCCCACCCAGCCAAACAAGCTGAAATTTCAGGTGGTCTTTTCAAAAAGCTCTTACACTAAAAGTGCATTATTATAACTTACACAATTTCACAGTATTATTCCAACCTCAAGCTACACATGTGAAGGCTACCGGTCTTTTTATGGGATGCACGTCATAAAAACTACATTTTGATTGTGGCAGTCCAAAACCCCACCCAGCCAAACATGCAAAAATTTTAAAAAGCTCTTACACTAAAAGTACATTATCATAATTTTCACAATTTCACAGTATTATTCCAACCTCACAATGTGGTAATATATATAAAACACAGGAACATCACGTTTTTGACTGTACTGCCCATTTAATAGACATTTACAGAATATCCTACCCCAAGGTAAAACGGCAAGATGCAGTTAATACTTCATCATACAGTCATCACATCGACAATCTAAGTTTGCATGGTAAGTAGACGAACCTTGCCTGACACTAGCTGCTATTAGCAACGCTGGTGTATTTACAGTTGCTCCCTATTGTATTGGGTTGCACAAAAACAGTCTGGGAAGTTAAATAACATTCCATTTCAACGTACTGTGCCGGTGGGCTGGACGGTTGGTCATTAAAAAGGGGGGAGGGGGGGAATTGAGACAAAATATCTAAAGGAACGTATTATTAAACAGACTTTCCAAACTTGGGTCTGTTGTAGACCCACTTCCTCTCTCTCTGCTTACCTCGTGTCAAAAAAAAAGTCCCCCACAAGTTATTCCTTTTTTTGTCCACATGGCGAATGTGCAGGACTTTTATTTTAACGAGGTAAGCAGATTCCCCCGTTTTAATGACCAACTGTCCTGCCCACCGGCACAGTAAGTTGAAATTGAATTTTATTTAACTTCTGGCTTCCCACAGACTGTTTTTGTGCAACAATAGGGAGCAACGCTGTAGTGTAAATACACCAGTGTTGCGAATAGCAGCTAGCCTGACAATTGAAGACTTATCTTGAAGACACTCCCAGACATCATGCCCTGGGGTGTATTCATTAGTCTGAGTGCGCTTTCATGATCCGGATTCTGCAGCATTTGGTACCCTGATCCACTCTATAAAGCATGTGTGAAAAACGCAAATAACCTCTGGCTGAAACGAATCCTGGACCTGTGTGGGTACAAGATCCAGGACTAGAGTGCCAGGTATTGTGACGCCGCAGCTGAGTCACGTGGAACTTTTTTGCCCGTTGTAAACAAGCTAGTTCCTAACATGTAAAACAGTTATTTTCAGGTCTTGTTAAAGCAAAATATATTCTGTAAAATTCTCACAAACGCTCCAGGAAACTGAACCAGTGTACCGAATATCAATGGAACATTTTTTGTTTCTATTGGACTAATTCAGGTAGGTCCCTCCCCATTTTGTTCTATTTGGTTCCTAGAGTAAACGGCAGTGTTGACAAAGTCACTATTTAGCGAGAATACAGACCCCTCCAGTTACCTTTTAGGGTAAAAGAGACTAGTGACAATTTCAGCTACATTTCAGGCTGCCTTAGGGGAGTTTTGATAAGTATTTATATGGTTTTGATACCATTTAGCGACTTTCCCCACTTAATTCTGCCGCAAACAAGAGTGGGAGAAGTTGTCTGTGCAACAGAAGTCACAGCAATAGTGCACACACAGGCAAAGAAGCACGGGGGGTGTGAGGCGGGAGAGAGGGTCGAAAACACTATGTCGGGGACCGCGGTTGTACCGCAGCAAGGCAAATTGGTGCTGTGAAGTTGCTGCGGCAACGGCAAAACGTAATCTAGCAACAAATCAAGGAGCCAATAGCGATTCTCACTGAAAAATAGTTGGCAACACTGGTAAATGGTAAACAGTTTCCGTTGCAAAACGTTTTGCAACAGGCCAAATGGTCTGCGACTAATGAATACACCCCACGCTGCACCACAGCGGGCCAATGTAGTCTTGAGTTGCACAGATGACCCAGAATAAATACCCAGTCGCTTACACATATGATGTGTAGTAGAAAGGGTGTGCTAATATACATAAAATGTATTTCTAGAAATACTAGCAAGGGGCTAATGCTTCAACAGTAACGTTATAATAAACTACTTTCTCACTCAATTCCTGGGACCTCTTTTGACATGGTTCATCAAGATACAAATAAACCTAACTGCGGTTTATTCATCAGTACAACTGACACAGGATAACGCCATTGTAAAGCTAAAGAACTTAGACATACCAATAAAGCCAGTCTTTGGTACTTCTGTTTAAGATCTTGTAACCCATCCGATGGACTGGCTTCAAGCATAGAATACCACCCTTTCTGTGATCTGCCTTCACTTTTCATGTTGAGAAAAAAATCAATTTCTAATGAATATGTCAGCCTAGTGAGGTAGTTTTATTACCAGAATAGTGTGTAATAACCGTTCTCCCTTATGAATGTCAGCAACAATGTCCACGTGTTCGTCGCAGGCTAACCAGTCATACATTCGTTTCTTAAACATGACAGCAAAATATTAGTTTGTTTAACTGCATTAGATGTAGTACAAAAAATTGTTTACGCAAAAGCACTGCAAATCTAGCATGCGGAAACCAGCACATTATACAAATATCTGCCACGTTTAATTTCCGTCGGTGTCACGTGACGCCCCTGTGTAAGCATGTGCATCACTTTTAACAGCCCATGTAAGCATGTGCATCAGTTTTAACAGCCCCGCGGAAACATGTCTTATAGCTTTTTAGCCGTAAAATATGATATATTATAAATATAGATCATAATGACATCAACGAATTATGCATAAAAGTTCAATATTTGTACAACTACTAATTTATCGTCAGTTTTAGCCATTCACAGTTAGAGAACGAGATATTTCCTTTTTCTACCCGAATAGTAAATATTGTAACACAGACATAAGTACGCGGATGAGAGGATCTCTATGGAAACTAGTAACAACGCAGGGCAAGCGTCAAGCAAATTTGGGGTAAGAAACTTCCATCATCGGGTTACCATCTTTCCATTGTGTTGTAAAACATTTTGAAAACCAGGAATTACTTTGGATTCAAATGAAATGCATGTTTCTGCAAATGGCATTTGTTTTGAGTTCGAGGAATATGTAAAGAAATGTGCATGTTCATGTTTCATTCAACAGAGAAATATTCCCCTGTCTCTCTCTCACTCCTTTTCAAAAGATAATTCCTAGTATGCGGTGCCTTTTCTGTCCCCAGGAAATTTAAGTTATTATTTAGTGTAAAATGTGGATTCCAACAGACTTTAAATATAAGCCTTTACCTTAAACACCAAAATACGGTTCCTGAACGGGAATTTTATCAGTGGATATAGCCGTTTTTGCCATGTCCCCAGGTGTTATTTATCAACTTCCACAAGAAATATAAGCCATAAAATGTTTTAAATGTTTCTTCATAATTTTATAGTCCTAGTTAAAGTCTATTTAATCAATAACAACTTTTCATGATTATTGTATTTATTATTATTATATTTATGATTTTCTGTGTGTCCCTGATACCACTTTTCACCCTGTTAGTTTGTTGTAATTCTCCATTTAAGAAAACAACCCCTTCCTACAATGACCCCACATTCAGGAATTGTCATAATTTATTTGGTGGGGAAACTATGGTGCAAAGCTAAATAAATATAAACACTCCGTTTGATCTATTTGTCCATGCTTCATGTTGTTAGTCTGTATGTCCCACTCATAAATTTCCACCCTGTTAGGCTAAATTATAGATAAATATTTATTTACATTTGTTTAGTTTTTTTCTCTATAATATACACTACCAGTCAAAAGTTTGGACACACCTACTCATTCAAGGGTTTTTCTTTATTTTGACTATGTTTTACATTGCAGAATAATAGTGAAGACATCAAAACTGTGAAATAACACATATGGAATCATGTAGTAACCAAAAAAGTGTTAAACAAATCAAAATATATTTTATATTTGAGATTCTTCAAATAGCCACCCTTTGCCTTGATGACAGCTTTGCACACTCTTGGCATTCTCTCAACCAGCTTCATGAGGTAGTCACCTGGAATGCATTTCAATTAACAGGTGTGCCTTCTTAAAAGTTAATTTGTGGAGGGGGGGGAACAGAAAGGTGACATGTAGGAGAGAGAAGCAGCCGTATCCTGATCACCCAGAGAGATTTGAGGTATGTGGACAGGTGCTGTGTAGAGAGGGTCTGACTGGGCGCTGTTACTGGGAGGTAGAGTGGAGTGGGAACAGGGTTGATATAGGAGTGGCATATAAAGGAATCAGCAGGAGAGGAGGGGGTGATGACTGTTGGCTTGGATACAATGACAAGTCCTGGAGTCTGTTCTGCTCTTAAAACAGTTACACTGCCTGTCACAATAATAATCACACTACCATATACAGTGGGGAAAAAAGTATTTAGTCAGCCACCAATTGTGCAAGTTCTCCCACTTAAAAAGATGAGAGAGGCCTGTAATTTTCATCATAGGTACACGTCAACTATGACAGACAAAATGAGGAAAAAAAATCCAGAAAATCACATTGTAGGATTTTTTATGAATTTATTTGCAAATTATGGTGGAAAATAAGTATTTGGTCACCTACAAACAAGCAAGATTTCTGGTTCTCACAGACCTGTAACTTCTTCTTTAAGAGGCTCCTCTGTCCTCCACTCGTTACCTGTATTAATGGCACCTGTTTGAACGTTTATCAGTATAAAAGACACCTGTCCACAACCTCAAACAGTCACACTCCAAACTCCACTATGGCCAAGACCAAAGAGCTGTCAAAGGACACCAGAAACAAAATTGTAGACCTGCACCAGGCTGGCAAGACTGAATCTGCAATAGGTAAGCAGCTTGTTTGAAGAAATCAACTGTGGGAGCAATTGTTAGGAAATGGAAGACATACAAGACCACTGATAATCTCCCTCGATCTGGGGCTCCACACAAGATCTCACCCCGTGGGGTCAAAATGATCACAAGAACGGTGAGCAAAAATCCCAGAACCACACGGGGGACCTAGTGAATGACCTGCAGAGAGCTGGGACCAAAGTAACAAAGCCTACTGCTGGGACCAAAGTAACACACTACGCCGCCAGGGACTCAAATCCTGCAGTGCCAGACGTGTCCCCCTGCTTAAGCCAGTACATGTCCAGGCCCGTCTGAAGTTTGCTAGAGTGCATTTGGATGATCCAGAAGAGGATTGGGAGAATGTCATATGGTCAGATGAAACCAAAATATAACTTTTTGGTAAAAACTCAACTCGTTGTGTTTGGAGGACAAAGAATGCTGAGTTGCATCCAAAGAACACCATACCTACTGTGAAGCATGGGGGTGGAAACATCATGCTTTGGGGCAGTTTTTCTGCAAAGGGACCAGGACGACTGCATTTCAAGGTCCTGGAGTGGCCTAGCCAGTCTCCAGATCTCAACCCCATAGAAAATCTTTGGAGGGAGTTGAAAGTCCGTGTTGCCCAGCGACAGCCCCAAAACATCACTGCTCTAGAGGATATCTGCATGGAGGAATGGTCCAAAATACCAGCAACAGTGTGTGAAAACCTTGTGAAGACTTACAGAAAACGTTTGACCTGTGTCATTGCCAACAAAGGGTATATAACAAAGTATTGAGAAACTTTTGTTATTGACCAAATACTTATTTTCCACCATAATTTGCAAATAAATTCATTAAAAATCCTACAATGTGATTTTCTGGATTTTTTTTCTCATTTTGTCTGTCATAGTTGACGTGTACCTATGATGAAAATTACAGGCCTCTCTCATCTTTTTAAGTGGGAGAACTTGCACAATTGGTGGCTGACTAAATACTTTTTTTCCCCCTGTACGTCCCTTCCTCCAGGCTCCCACAGAGTAGGAGTGTATCTGGACTGGCCAGCCGGCACTCTGTCCTTCTACAGAGTCTCCTCTGACACACTGACCCACCTGTACACATTCCACTCCACATTCTCTGAGTCCCTCTATCCAGGGTTTAGGGTTTATGGCGTTGACTCCTCAGTGTCCCTTTAAATAATAACCATGGTAACACTGACACACACACATATCATAAGTTGAATGCACCAATTTGTAAGTCGCTCTGGGTAAGAGCGTCTGCTAAATGATGTAAATGTAAATGTAAATGTAAATGTAAAAGACCAAGTCCATATTATGGCAAGAACAGCTCAAATAAGCAAAGAGAAACTACCGTCTGTCATTACTTTAAGACATGAAGGTCATTCAATACAGAACATTTCAAGAACTTTGAAAGTTTCTTCAGGTGCAATCACAAAAACCATCAAGCGTTATGATGAAACTGGCTCTCATGAGGACCACCACAGGAATGGAAGACCCAGAGTTACCTTGTAGCCGGCCTCGACCGGGAGACCCAAGACCCAAGGGGCGGCGCACAATTGGCCCAGCGTCGTCCAGGGTAGGGGAGGGAATGGCCGGCAGGGATGTAGCTCAGTTGGTAGAGCATGGCGTTTGCAACGGCAGGGTTGTGGGTTCGATTCCCATGGGGGGGCCAGTATGAAAAAAATAAATAAAAAAAATAATGTATGCACTCACTAACTGTAAGTCGCTCTGGATAAGAGTGTCTGCTAAATGACTAAAATGTAAATGTAAAATAAGTACATTAGAGTTACCAGCCTCAGAAATTGCAGCCTAAATAAATGTTTCACAGAGTTCAAGTCACAGACACATCTCAACATCAACTGTTCAGAGGGGACTGTGTGAATCAGGCCTTCATGGTCGAATTGCTGTAAAGAAACCACTACTAAAGGACACCAATAATAAGAAGAAACCTGCTTGGGCCAAGAAACATGAGCAATGGACATTAGACCGGTGGAAATTTGTCCTTTGGTCTGGAGTCCAAATTGGAGATTTTTGGTTCCAACCGCTGTGTCTTTGTGAGACGCGGTGTGGGTGAACGGATGTTCTCCGCATGTGTAGTTCCCACCGTAAAGCATGGAGGAGGAGGTGTTATGGTGTGGGGGTGCTTTGCTGGTGACACTGTCTGTGATTTATTTAGATTTCAAGGCACACTTAACCAGCATGGCTACCACAGCATTCTGCAGCGATACGCCATCCCATCTGGTTTGGGCTTAGTGGGACTATCATTTGTTTTTCAACAGGACAATGACCAAATACACCTCCAGGCTGTGTAAGGGCTATTTTACCAAGAAGGAGAGTGATGGAGTGCTGCATCAGATGACCTGACCTTCACAATCCGCCGAAATCAACCCAATTGAGATGGTTTGGGATGAGTCGGATGGCAGAGTAAAGGAAAAGCAGCCAACAAGTGCGAACTCCTTCAAGACTGTTGGAAAAGCGTTCCAGGTGAAGCTGGTTGAGAGAATGCCAAGAGTGGGCAAATTTGTCATCAAGGCAAAGCGTAGCTATTTGAAGAATCTAAAATCTAAAATATACACTACCGTTCAAAGGTTTGGGGTCACTTAGAAATGTCCTTGTTTTCGAAAGAAAAGCAAATTTTTTGTCCATTAAAATAACATCAAATTAATCAGAAATACAGTGTAGACATTGTTAATGTTGTAAATGGCTATTGTAGCTGGAAAACGGCTGATTTTTAATGGAATATCTACATAGGCGTACAGAGGCCCTTATCAGCAACCATCAGTCTTGTGTTCCAATGTCACGTTGTGTTTGCTAATCCAAGTTTATCATTTTAAAAGGCTAATTGATCATTAGAAACCCCTTTTGCAATTATGTTATCACAGCTGAAAACTGTTGTGCTGATTAATGAAGCAATAAAACTAGCCTTCTTGAGACTAGTTGAGTATTTAAAAAAAAAAAATGTTTACCTTTATTTAACCAGGTAAGCCAGTTGAGAACAAGTTCTCATTTACAACTGCGACCTGGCCAAGATAAAGCAAAGCAGTGCGCTAAAAACCACAACAACACAGAGTTACACATGGGATAAAATAAAACATACAGTCAATAACATCATAGAAAATCTATATACAGTGTGTGCAAATGTAGTAAGTTATGGAGGTAAGGCAATAAATAGGCCATAGTGCAAAATAATTACAATTTAGTATTAACACTGGAATGATAGATGTGCAGAAGATGATGTGCAAATAGAGATACTGGGGTGCAAATGAGCAAAATAAATAACAATATGGGGATGAGGTAGTTGGGTGGGCTACTTACAGATGGGCTGTGTACAGGTGCAGTGATCGGTAAGCTGCTCTGACAACTGATGCTTCAAGTTAGTGAGGGAGATAAGAGTCTCCAGCTTCAGAGATTTTTGCAGTTCGTTCCAGTCATTAGCAGCAGAGAACTGGAAGGAATGGCGGCCAAAGGAGGTGTTGGCTTTGGGGATGACCAGTGAGATATACCTGCTGGAGCGCATACTACGGGTGGGTGTTGCTATGGTGACCAATGAGCTAAGATAAGGCGGGGATTTGCCTAGCAGTGATTTATAGATGACCTGGAACCAGTGGGTTTGGCGATGAATATGTAGTGAGGGCCAGCCAACGAGAGCGTACAGGTCACAATGGTGGGTAGTATATGGGGCTTTGGTGACAAAACGGATGGCACTGTGATAGACTACATCCAATTTGCTGAGTAGAGTGTTGGAGGCTATTTTGTAAATGACATCGGCGAAGTCAAGGATCGGTAGGATAGTCAGTTTCACGAGGGCATGTTTGGCAGCATGAGTGAAGGAGGATTTGTTGCGAAATAGGAAGCCAATTCTAGATTTAACTTTGGATTGGAGATGCTTAATGTGAGTCTAGAAGGATAGTTTACGGTCTAACCAGACACCTAGGTATTTGTAGTTGTCCACATATTCTAAGTCAGACCCGCCAAGAGTAGTGATTCTAGTCGGGCAGGCGGGTGCAAGCAGCGTTTGATTGAAGAGCAGGCATTTAGTTTTACTAGCGTTTAAGAGCAGTTGGAGGCTACGGAAGGAATGTTGTATGGCATTGAAGCTCATTTTGAGGTTTGTTAACACAGTGTCCAATGAAGGGCCAGATGTATACAAAATGGTGTCGTCTGCGTAGAGGTGGATCTGAGAGTCACCAGCAGCAAGAGCGACATCATTGATATACACCGAGAATAGAGTCGGCCCGAGAATTGAACCCTGTGGCACCCCCATAGAGACTGCCAGAGGTCCAGACAACAGGCCCTCTGATTTGACACATTGAACTCTATCTGATAAGTAGTTGGTGAACCAGGCAAGGCAGTCATTTGAAAAACCAAGGCTATTTAGTCTGCCAATAAGAATGCGGTGATTGACAGAGTCGAAAGCCTTGGCCAGGTCGATGAAGATGGCTGCACAGTATTGTCTTTTATCGATCACGGTTATAATATAATTTAGGACCTTTAGCGTGGCTGACGTGCACCCATGACCAGCTCGGAAACCATACTGCATATCTCAGATTGGCCAATAAAAAGAAAAGATTAAGATGGGCAGTCTGAGATCTGGCTTTTTCTTTGCAACTCTGCCTAGAAGGTCAGCATCCCGGAGTCGCCTCTTCACTGTTGACATTGAGACTGGTGTTTTGCGTGTACTATTTAATGAAGCTGCCAGTTGAGGACCTGTGAGGAGTCTGTTTCTCAAACTAGACACTCTAAAGTATTTGTCCTCTTGCTCAGTTGTGCACCGGGGCCTCCCACTCCTCTTTCTATTCTGGTTAGAGCCTGTTTGCGCTGTTCTGTGAAGGGAGTAGTACACAGCGTTGTACGAGATCTTCAGTTTCTTGGCAATTTCTCGCATTGGAATAGCCTTAATTTCTCAGAACAAGAATAGACTGACGCGTTTCAGAAGAAAGTTATTTTGTTTCTGGCCATTTTGAGCCTGTAATCGAACCCACAATTGTTGATGCTCCAGATACTCAACTAGTCTCAAGAAGGTCAGTTTTATTGCTTCAGTTTTCAGCTGTGCTAACATAATTGCAAAAGGGTTTTCTAATGATCAATTAGACTTTCAAAATGATAAACTTGGATTAGCAAACACAACGTGCCATTGGAACACAGGACTGATGGTTGCTGATAATGGGCCTCTGTACGCCTATGTCATGAATTCAGCCGAGGCTGCCCCTCCTCCTTGCTCGGGCAGGCTTCGGCGTTCGTCGTCACCGGAGTACTAGCTGCTACCGATCCAAGTTTCTATGTTCTACTTGTTTTGTCTGTATTGGTCTCACCTGTTTCCCATCTTGTAATTATGTCTTCCCTATTTAACCCTCTGGCTCACACTGTGTGTAGTGCGTGTTTGTCCATGTTTTGGTTGTCGTATGTGAGCGGGTTTGTTCCTCCCTGCGTGGAGGTATGTTCATTAAGATACCTACAAGTAAAGTACTTTTTTCGAGTAGCTCTGTGTCCTGCGCCTGACTTCGTCCTACCGCATTACACTGACGCCTTGACAGCCTATGTAGATATTCCATAAAAAATCAGCAGTTTCCAGCTACAATAGCAATTTACAACATTAACAATGTCTACACTGTATTTCTGATCAATTTGATGTTATTTTAATGGACAATTTCTTTTATTTTCTTTCGAAAACAAGGACATTTCTAAGTGGCCCCAAACTTTTGAACGGTAGTGTATTTAGATTTGTATAACACTTTTTTGTTTACTACATGATTCCACATGTGTTATTTAATAGTTTTGAATGCCAAGAGTGTGCAAAGCTGTCATCAAGGCAAAGGTAGCTACTTTTGTGGATGCTACATGATTCCAAATGTGTTATTTCATTGTTTTGATGTCTTCACTACTATTGTACAATATAGAAAATAGTAAAAATAAAGAAAAACCCTTGAATGAGTAGGTGTGTCCAAACTTTTGACTGGTAGTGTATATATATTTTTCAAACGTTTTGAGGTCCAAATGGCATCGCATTGTAGGAATGACCCTTTTATGCGGCCACATTTCATACATATTTCCAGGCTTTCTGTAGAATAGGATATTCCTTCCTGCCCACCCCCCTTCAAGCTCTCAAAATGTGCATTAGCTGTTTTTGTCAACACAAATATGTGTGTAAATCTTCAAATCAAGATTTGAATTGGGCATTTAGAGCTAATACAATATGTAATAGATAACAACTGAATTGATTGGAATGTAAATGTAATGAATCTAAATTACCAACTAGGTTGTATCAAATAAGACTTTACATGCAAGAGGGTTGGCCTACATCATCTCAGACATATTATCTATAACATTGTACTGTATATTTTATTAAATATCAATTATTTGTTACAAGATACCAGTCAATTATTCAGAAATGTAGGCTAATCCAAACCATGACAATTCTATTGCATCTTACAGAACTGCAGTGAACAATACCAACCTGTGCATGACTGTTAAGGAAGCTGTAATTTGTTAATTGAGTTGGGAATACAGTAACAGGAAAGAGTTTAAGGTGATATAGTGGGCAAAAAATCCTACACACACCTTCAGCTCATGTCTTGTAGTTCATTAGCAAAATGCTTTAATTAGCGCTGTGATAGATAGATACCTCATGTAGCAGACAAGTGGCATGTTGTTTGCCTTTAATTATTTCCTCATTTTGGGTGAATTACAGAGCAATTAGAAATGTGACAAAATATTCTCCTCACATTGCATGCCATCCATAGGGATGTGGGGCAAAAAGGGTAATAATAATAATAATATACCATTTAGCAGACGCTTTTATCCAAAGTGACTTACAGTCATGTGTGCATACATTTTTTGTGTATGGGTGGTCCCGGGGATCGAACCCACTACCTTAGCGTTACAAGCGCCGTGCTCTACCAGCTGAGCTACAGAGGACCACATCCTGAGAATGAGCACTGTTAACATCCTCCATATAAGCATTGTATGCACCTTTCTATGGCTATTTTCTATACGAATTGAGCAACAACAACAAATATATACTGTATATATACACTGCTCAAAAAAATAAAGGGAACACTTAAACAACACAATGTAACTCCAAGTCAATCACACTTCTGTGAAATCAAACTGTCCACTTAGGAAGCAACACTGATTGACAATACATTTCACATGCTGTTGTGCAAATGGAATAGACAACAAGTGGAAATTATAGGCAATTAGGTTCTGCAGGTGGTGACCACAGACCACTTCTCAGTTCCTATGCTTCCTGGCTGATGTTTTGGTCACTTTTGAATGCTGGCGGTGCTTTCACTCTAGTGGTAGCATGAGACGGAGTCTACAACCCACACAAGTGGCTCAGGTAGTGCAGCTCATCCAGGATGGCACATCAATGCGAGCTGTGGCAAGAAGGTTTGCTGTGTCTGTCAGCGTAGTGTCCAGAGCATGGAGGCGCTACCAGGAGACAGGCCAGTACATCAGGAGACGTGGACGAGGCCGTAGGAGGGCAACAACCCAGCAGCAGGACCGCTACCTCCGCCTTTGTGCAAGGAGGAGCAGGAGGAGCACTGTCAGAGCCCTGCAAAATGACCTCCAGCAGGCCACAAATGTGCATGTGTCTGCTCAAACGGTCAGAAACAGACTCCATGAGGGTGGTATGAGGGCCCGACGTCCACAGGTAGGGGTTGTGCTTACAGCCCAACACCGTGCAGGACATTTGGCATTTGCCAGAGAACACCAAGATTGGCAAATTCGCCACTGGCGCCCTGTGCTCTTCACAGATGAAAGCAGGTTCACACTCAGCACATGTCACAGACGTGACAGAGTCTGGAGACGCCGTGGAGAACGTTCTGCTGCCTGCAACATCCTCCAGCATGACCGGTTTGGCGGTGGGTCAGTCATGGTGTGGGGTGGCATTTCTTTGGGGGGCCGCACAGCCCTCCATGTGCTCGCCAGAGGTAGCCTGATTGCCATTAGATACCGAGATGAGATCCTCAGACCCCTTGTGAGACCATATGCTGGTGCGGTTGGCCCTGGGTTCCTCCTAATGCAAGACAATGCTAGACCTCATGTGGCTGGAGTGTGTCAGCAGTTCCTGCAAGAGGAAGGCATTTATGCTATTGACTGGCCCGCCCGTTCCCCAGACCTGAATCCAATTGACCACATCTGGGACATCATGTCTCGCTCCATCCACCAACGCCACGTTGCACCACAGACTGTCCAGGAGTTGGCGGATGCTTTAGTCCAGGTCTGGGAGGAGATCCCTCAGGAGTCCATCCGCCACCTCATCAGGATCATGCCCAGGCGTTGTAGGGAGGTCATACAGGCACGTGGAGGCCACACACACTACTGAGCCTCATTTTGACTTGTTTTAAGGACATTACATCAAAGTTGGATCAGCCTGTAGTGTGGTTTTCCACTTTAATTTTGAGGGTGACTCCAAATCCAGACCTCCATGGGTTGATACATTTGATTTCCATTGATAATTTTTGTGTGATTTTGTTGTCAGCACAT
The DNA here is from genome assembly GCF_020615455.1 of Coregonus clupeaformis. NCBI lineage: Eukaryota > Metazoa > Chordata > Actinopteri > Salmoniformes > Salmonidae > Coregonus > Coregonus clupeaformis. The sequence continues at coordinate 45,465,032 of NC_059202.1, forward strand.
TCAACTATGTAAAGAAAAAAGTATTTAATAAGATTATTTCATTCATTCAGATCTAGGATGTGTTGTTTAAGTGTTCCCTTTATTTTTTTGAGCAGTGTATATATATATATATATATATATATATATATATATATATATATATATATATATATTATAGCATAGACATTTTAGATACTGTAACACTTGTATTATTGCTAGTTTAGAATCATAATGTATTGGACTATTCATCCACCTTCATAAATACTTTTTTTAGTGGTGAAGCTTCTAGGCCGAACTCTCAAGATCTGTTTGTTTTAATAGCACAGAGAGAGTTGTCATGATAGCATGTAAACAGACACACCACATTCATGATTCCATACTACTTGCCCCTGACTATTGAAGAAACCTAGCACATCCAAATGTGAACTGAAATTATTAGAGTTGGAGTAGCCTAAGTTTCAAAATGTAGAGAAACTCAGATATGGCATAACCTTTCAATGGCATAACCGTTTTTTACTTGTGTATTTGTATTTATTATGGCTCCCCATTGGCAGCAGCTACTCTTCCTGGGGTCCAGCAACATTAAGGCAGTTATATACAATTGAAAATATGACATGACATTACATTTCATAACACTTTTCACAACACATTAAGTGTGTTCCCTCAGGCCACTACTCTACTATCACATATCTACAATACAAAATCCATGTGTATGTGTGTCTGTGCCTGTGTGTGTGTCTCTTCACAGCCCCCGCTGTTCCATAAGTTGTATTTTTATCTGTTTTTAAAAAATCTGATTCTACTGCTTGCATCAGTTACCTGATGTGGAATAGTTCCATGTAGTCATGGCTCTATGTAGTACTGTGCGCCTCCCATAGTCTGTTCTTGACATGGGGATTGTGAAGAGACCTTTGGTGGCATGTCTTGTGGGGTATGCATGGGTGTCCGAGCTGTGTGCTAGTAGTTTAAACAGACACCTCTGTTCATTCAGCATGTCAACACTTCTTACAAAAGCAAGTATTGATGAAATCAATCTCTCATCCACTTTGAGCCATGAGAGATTTACATGCATATTATTAACGTTAGCTCTCCGTGTACATTTAAGGGCCAGACGTGCTGTTCTGAGCCAATGTAATTTTCCGAGGTCCCGCTTTGTGGCGTGGCACCTGGCCACACGACTGAACAGTAGTCCAGGTGCAACAAAACCAGGTTCTGTAGGACCTGCCTTGTTGATAGTGTTGTTAAAAAGGCAGAGCAGCACTTTAATATGGAAAGACTTCTCCCATTTTAGCTACTGTTGTATCAACATGTTTTGACCATGACAGTTTACAATCCAGGGTTACTCCAAGCAGTTTAGTCACCTCAACTTGCTCAATTTCCACATTATTTATTACAAGATTTAGTTGATGATTAGGATTTAGTGAATGATTTGTCCCAAATACAATGCTTTTAGTTTTTTTTTATATTTAGGATGAACTTATTCTATGATCAATAATGTCAAAAGCTGCACTGAAGTCTAACAAAACAGCTTTTTTTAAGTGCAAATCAATCCCAGAACAACAGCAAAGGACCTTGTGAAGATGCTGGAGGAAACAGGTACAAAAGTATCTATATCCACAGTAAAACGAGTCCTATATCGACATAACCCGAAAGGCCGCTCAGCAAGGAAGAAGCCACTGCTCCAAAACTGCCATAAAAAAGCCAGACTACGGTTTGCAACTGCACATGGGGACAAAGATCGTACTTTTTGGAGAAATATCCTCAGGTCTGATGAAACAAAAATAGAACTGTTTGGCCATAATGACCATCGTTATGTTTGGAGGAAAAAGGGGGTGCATTGCAAGCCGAAGAACACCATCCCAACCGTGAAGCACGGGGGTGGCAGCATCATGCTGTGGGGGTGCTTTGTTGCAGGAGGGACTGGTGCACTTCACAAAATAGATGGCATCATGAGGAAGGAAAATTATTACATTTTAGTCATTTAGCAGACGCTCTTGTCCAGAGCGACTTACAGTTAGTGAGTGCGTACATTTTTCATACTGGCCCCCCGTGGGAATCCAACCCACAACCCTGGCGTTGCAAGTGCCATGCTCTACCAACTGAGCTACAGGAGTCCTATGTGGATATATTGAAGCAACATGTCAAGACGTCAGTCAGGAAGTTAAAGCTTGGTCGCAAATGGATCTTCCAAATGGACAATGACCCCAAGCATACTTCCAAAGTTGGGGCAAAATGGCTTAAGGACTACAAAGTCAAAGTATTGGAGTGGCCATCACAAAGCCCTGACCTCAATCCTATAGAAAATGTGTGGGCAGAACTGAAAAATCCTGTGCGAGCAAGGAGGCCTACAAACCTGACTCAGTTACACCAGCTCTGTCAGGAGCAATGGGCCAAAATTCACCCAACTTATTGTGGGAAGCTTGTGGAAGGCTCCCCGAAACGTTTTACCCTAGTTAAACAATTTAAAGGCAATGCTACCAAATACTAATTGAGTGTATGTAAACTTCTGACCCACTGGGAATGTGATGAAAGAAATAAAAGCTGAAATAAATCATTCTCTCTACTATTATTCTGACATTTCACATACTTAAAATAAAGTGGTGATCCTAACTGACCTAAGACAGGGAATTTTTACTAGGATTAAATGTCAGGAATTGTGAAAAACTGAGTTTAAATGTATTTGGCTAAGGTGTATGTAAACTTCCGACTTCAACTGTACATTATCAAGCATTTCACGTTATCCAGATACTGACTGTTAGCACTTGGTGGTCTATAGCAGCTTCCCACAAGAATGGGCTTTAAGTGAGGCAGATGAACCTGTAGCCATATTACTTCAACAGTGTTTAACATGAGATCCTCTCTAAGCTTTACAGGATTGTGGTTCTGAATATAAACACCAACACCATTGGTATTTCTGTATTTTCTGTAGATGTTATAACCATGTATTGCTACATTTTACATTTACATTTTAGTCATTTAGCAGGCACTCTTATCCAGAGCGACTTACAGTTAGTGAGTGCATATATATCTTTTATTTTTATTTTTTTATTTTTTATGCTACCACTGTATCCTCAAAGGTATTATCTAAATGAGTTTCAGAGATTGTCAGAATATGAATGTCATCTGTTACTAGCAAATTATTGATTCATGAACCTTGTTTCTTAAGCTACATATGTTAACTTGGGCTATCTTTTAGCACTTTTCTGGGATGCTTGATTGTTTTCATTGCTTTATTGGGAAGCTTACCGGTAGTAGACATGCTCATGTTATTTATGTTAGTGCAGGGTGAGCTGCACACAGTGGACTTCCTACTAGGGCACACTGCCTCAGTGCTAACAGTATAACTATGGTTCATAGGCACAAGATTACTGCATACAATAGCTGTAGGATCAGCAGAGGCATTCAGGGCAGTTAGAGGGACATAAATTAGGTTACTTACATCATGTCTTCCAATGCCCCTGGGATAATGTACATTTGCTGAAGCATTATGACAACTCAGCGACACAATGGTAGGGATTAACTGAGCTGGGCTTGGGTCATTGATACGTCATTGTGTCAATGCAGCCTTATAATTCTGTGAAAGGGCCCAGGAACCCAAATGATTTGGGTGGATACCATCCTCCTTACAAAAAGAGCTTTGTTTCCAGAAGGTATCAAAATTGTCAATAAATGTTACACCCACTGTTCATTTATGACATGTTTTCATCTGACATGCTAATAGGGAAGCGTAAACTAATAAAACCTCATTACTGTCCTTTGTGTTCTTGTCAGTCTCAAAAACTTATGGAATTACTGACCCATGAGTCATTTAGTCATTCAGTTGGCAACAACAAAAAAAAGAACAAAATATATAATATATATATATATATATATATATATATATATATATGTTTTTTTTCTGTTTTAATTGAAAGGATATTTCACTTTCCGTGCCTGTATTAGTTACTGTACTGAATTGGTCATATGTTGATTATGCTGCTGGCAGGATATTTCCTTGCATCTGAAACCAACAAAGTACAGTGGCTTGCTAAAGTATTCACCCCCCTTGGCATTTTTCCTATTTTGTTGCCTTACAACCTGGAATTAAAATTGATTTTTGGGGGGTTTGTATCATTTGATTTACACAACATGCCTACCACTTTGAAGATGCATTTTTTTTTTCTTGTGACACAAACAAGAAATAAGACAAATAAACAGAAAACTTGAGCGTGCATAACTATTCATTTTTGCTTATTTTTTTCTTTAAGCAATGGCTTTTTTCTGGCCACTCTTCTGTGGAGTGTACAGCTTAAAGTGGTCCTATGGACCAATCTCCGCTGTGGAGCTTTGCAGCTCCTTCAGGGTTATCTTTGGTCTCTTTGTTGCCTCTCTGATTAATGCCCTCCTTGCCTGGTCCGTGAGATTTGGTGGGCGGCCCTCTCTTGGCAGGTTTGTTGTGGTGCCATATTCTTTCAATTTTTAATAATGGATTTAATGGTGCTCCGTGGGATGTTAAAAGTTTCTGATATTTTTTTATAACCCAACCCTGATCTGTACTTCTCCACAACTTTGTCCCTGACCTGTTTGGAGAGCTCCTTGGTCTTCATGGTGCCGCTTACTTGGTGGTGCCCCTTGCTTAGTGGTGTTGCAGTTTTATTTTTCATTTCACTTCACCAATTTTGACTATTTTGTGTATGTCCATTACATGAAATCCAAATAAAAATCCATTTAAATTACAGGTTGTAATACAACAAAATAGGAAAAACGCCAAAGGGGATGAATACTTTTGCAAGCCACTGTACCTATATAAAGTACTGTACATCAAAATATCTTTCATTCTTTTCTTTGTAATTTGATAAGATCAGGTTAACTTTTAACTAACATTTGAAATTAAAATCACAGGTGAGTGAATAGATGTCTGAATCATGAAACATATTAGCACACTGATAAATCTCTCTGATAGTTGGCCTCTGGAAATTGGATGATATCCATCACCTGTGGTGTCCATGACTCAAGAATGCATCCATTTTTAATGCTGTTGGACTTGGACTGGATTTCTCTCCCACCTGTAGTTTGGTTCGTGTCTGAAATCCCCTTTGGTTTAACCTTTTCATAAGGTCCTTATAGCAATGTATTTGTTTCTTTCAAGAAAACATTTCAGATGAATGATAATAGATCTATACATCTAGCATAGATTTATGAGGATCTCCAAAACACAAACTTAGTTTTATTGCATTACGTTTGCATTAGTTTAACTAACATTACTGTTGATAGCTTAATGAGCTATTAAAAACCAAATACAGTGAGACCTGAAAAATGTAGCTTGCAGATGTTTTGTATCTGAAAATTAAGGTAGTGTAGGAAGGTGTCAGTTTTACAGTACATCACACATCTTACCAGTCTCAATTTGCAGAAATTGTTGAAGCTGTGAGCGCGGCACAGCCGTGGGCTAGGTGTCTGCAAAGGTGTGTGGGGCGAACCAGACAACTGTCAGGTGGTGCTCAATGTGACCCTCTTCCCAGAGTGAGGGAGGCAAAGCCGCTCCCTACAAACGTATTCATCTTCAGGAGCAGATGCGTGGGTTGATGGATCCTGTGGATGCCAAGACACTAATTAAATAAGGAGCGAGCCAGTCTTTGTCTGGAAAAGTACCATGAGTGGAGTTTCGCTTCAATAGTGTGAAAACATTTGAATGTAGGCTACTGATCAAATTGGAAATAGCTGTGTGCTTTGACATTGATGAGCGTGTGCCATTGCCATCGCATCATATGCTGGAATAGGCGTAGTGAAAGGGGTAGTCAGTATTTCTTAAGGGCATGACACAGCAGGAGGTAAAGTTAAAAAGGTGAAAAATAGGTTTATTAAATAATAAGTTGACACAAAATTCATGTCAGCAAAATATTTAGAAAAGACTGACAGAAACAAACAAAACACTGAACATAAAGTCAAAGAAGAGGCTTAAGCAGGTATTCCTGCCAAAAGAGTCTACCAGGCTCTAACCAGCCAAACCATCAGCAATTACAACACTAGCAAAACCTTGGCTGTAATTACACACAGGTACTATATAGGACCTCCCTCACGGAATCACCTCTAATTGGAGCATACCAATGTGGCCCTCGATTTGGCACAACATGCTAACTAGCCAACTTAGCTAGCAAAATAACAAAAAATCAGGGTGTAAATTAACGGTAAGGCTTAGAAAAGTGACAATGATATAGCTGCAAGCAGCAATGAAAGCGGTGTTGAATTATGAGCAGGCTGAAAGTAAGCATGGAAGCATTATACATCATTCCTCATATACATATAACAATTCAAAACACTTATGTGCAACTTGATAGATCGAAGAGAAGTGGAGTTATTAGGGTTTATTTGAGGGGTTTATTTTCTCTCTAATCTTTTGATGTATTGCTTGGTTTTTCTCTAACTTACTAAAGACAGACATGGTTAAAATACATGCTGAGGTTGGAGTTCATGAGTCTATAGTTTATGAGAAGAAGATTTTTGAAGATTTGATATTAAAATCCTATAAGGCAGACCTCATGGGCAAATGTGTTCCTCCTCCCCATATGCTGGCAAGTGGCAACATGAGCTCTTGGAGGAGGAGTGGGAGAAATCACCATGCTCTAACAACCTTTAACCTTAAAGAGAGTAGTTATAGAAACACAACATTATATACCAAGTTTCGTGGTTGTACCACAGAGTTTCTAAACCCAGAGGCGCAACATCACAAGACTTCCGGGAACACTTGCGAAACAGATCAAGCAGACCAGGCTGGGGTTTGAGAAGTCAATGAGAGAAGTGAACAATTCTTCATTAGTTCTTAATTTTTACTTGAACATGTTATTACTCCAACCTCGTGAAAGTGACAAACTCACATGTTTTAAATTGTCAAATACAACTTTATATCGAAGGAGTGCGTTTCATTTGACGGCCTGCACATGCGCTGTTCGGCGCGAGACTAGCGTTAGACCCAATTATGTGTTTCTGCGCATGAGTTTAGCTAGCCAACGTCGCCATGACATCGCCTACAAGCATTATTGGGATTTCTATTCGAGAAGCAGTTTCTGCCTATCTTCATACTGTGCTGTCTTTGGTTGTACGTTGAACGGGGTGGAGGGGCTGAGCCTTAGCCTTTGAGTGTTTATTACAATGCCACCTATGGGCCAATCTGTGTATCTCTTAGTTTTTTTTTCAAACTTAGTTATGATTGACATGATTAACACAATTCTGAGTTTGGAGTCCATTAGGTGTACGGTTCAAGAATATTCTATTTGTGAAGATTTTATCAAAAATGCAATATGGAGGGAAAATCCAGTATGGCGGACCTCATTGGTCCTTGAGGCAAATTTGTTCCTTATGATTAGAAACACATACAGTGCATTCGGAAAGTGTTCAGACCCTTCCTTGACTTCTTCCACATTTTGTTACGTTACAGCCTTATTCTAAAATGGATTAAATAGTTTTTTTCCTCATCAATCTACACACAATATCCCATAATGACAAAGCAGAGAGGTTTTTAGAATCTTTTGCTAATTTATAAAAATATAAAAATATTACATTTATATAAGTATTCAGACCCTTTACTCAGTCCTTTCTTGAAGCACCTTTTTGCAGCGATTACAGCCTCGAGTCTTTTTGGGTATGACGCTACAAGCTTGGCACATCTGTATTTGGGGAGTTTCTCCCATTCTTCTCTGCAGATCTGCTCAAGCTCTGTCAGGTTGGAGGGGGAGCGTCGCTGCACAGCTATTTTCAGGTTTCTTCAGATATGTTCAATCGGGCTCTGGCTGGGCCACTCAAGGACATTCAGAGACTTGTCCCGAAGCCACTCCTGGTTTGTCTTGGCTGTGTGCTTAGGGTCAATGTCCTGTTTGAAGGTGAACCTTCGCCCCAGTCTGAGGTCCTGAGCACTCTGGAGCAGGTTTTCATCAAGGATCTATCTGTACTTTGCTCCGTTCATCTTTACCTCGATCCAGACTAGTCTCCCAGTCCCTGTTGCTGAAAAACATCCCCACGGGATGATGCTGCCACCACCATGCTTCACCGTAGGGATGGTATTGGCTAGGTGATGAGCGGTGCCTGGTTTCCTCCAGGCGTGACGCTTGGCATTCAGGCCAAAGAGTTCATTCTTGGTCTCATCAGACCAGAGAATGTTGTTTCTCATGGTCTGAGAGTCCTTTAGGTGCCTTTTGGCAATCTCCAGGCGGGCTGTCATGTGCCTTTTACTGAGGAGTGACTTCCGTCTGGCCACTCTACCATAAAGGCCTGATTGGTGGAGTGCTGCAGAGATGGTTGTCCTTCTGGAAGGTTCTCCCATCTCCACAGAGGAACTCTGGAGCTCTGGCAGAGTGACCATCGGGTTCTCCCTGACCAAGGCCCTTCTCCCCCGATTGCTCAGTTTGGCTGGGCGGCCAGCTCTAGGAAGAGTCTTGGTGGTTCCAAACTTCTTCCATTTAAGAATGATGGAGGCCACTGTATTCTTGGGGACCTTCAATGCTGCAGAAATGTTGTGTTACCCTTCCCCAGATCTGTTCCTCGACACAATCCTGTCCCCGTATGGCTTGGTTTTTGCTCTGACATGCACTGTCAACTGTGGGACCTTATATAGACAGGTGTGTGCCGTTCCCAATCATGTCCAATCAATTGAATTTACCACAGGTGGACTCCAATCAAGTTGTAGAAACATCTCAAGGATGGTCAATGGTAACAGGATGCACCTGAGCTCAATTTCGAGTCTCATAGCAAAGGGTCTGAATACTTATGTAAATAAGGTATTTCTGTTTCTAAAAACCTGTTTTTGCTTTGTCGTTATGGGGTATTGTGTGTAGATTGATGAGGGGAAAAAAGTATTTAATCAATTTTAGAATAAGGCTGTAACGTAACGAAATGTGGATAAAGTGAAGGGGTCTGAAACTTTCCAAATGCACTGTATATACCAAGTGTTTATTAGTATTTTTTTTACGGTATCCAATTGCTAGTTACAGTCTGGTCCCATCGCTGCAACTCCCATATGGACTTGGGAGAGGCGAATGTCGAGAGCCGTGCGTCCTCCGAAACACAACCCAGCCGAGCCGCACTGCTTCTTGATGCAATGCCCGCTTAATGTGTCAGAGGAAACATCGTACACCTGGCGACCATGTCAGCATGCACTGCGCTCGGCCCGCAACAGGAGTCACTAGTCATGATGGGACAAGAACATCCCTGCCGGTGCCATCTTGAGACCTGTGATGTTTGCTAGTCTTTCATCAGCAAAGTCGGCAAATCTCTCCAAATGCATTATAATGCCCAGGCCTTTTTGTGTAAGCACAACATAACCAGGTCAACATGTCCAGAGAGACCCAGGCTGTTTGTACAGTAATTACAATGAGATTGCCACTCAGGGTTGTTTGTGGACGTTTATCAGCCTGCATGTCTCTGCCCAGCACGGCAGAGCCTGTACCTAAGGTGAGGATCGATGATGCCTCTTGAATAGGCCTTTGAAGCACTTATTATTCACGATGAGTTCCAACCACTTGTAATTCAAGTAGAGTGGGCAGCTTTGTCCCACAGTTTTCCCATTGTTTCTCACCAACATACGTGCCCCCTAACTCAGGCTGTGCGGCGTGGAGGGCCTCTACTGACACTGGGAGGAGTGGAGAGAGAGAAAGAAAGAAAGAAAGAAAGAAAGAAAGAAAGAAAGAAAGAAAGAAAGAAAGAAAGAAAGAAAGAAAGAAAGAAAGAAAGAAAGAAAGAAAGAAAGAAAGAAAGAAAGAAAGAAAGAAAGAAAGAAAGAAAGAAAGTCTATGTCCTGGCCGCAGCATCCAAGAGGGGGAGGAATGTGGAGGTCTTGGCTGGCTGCCATGCTATTCGGCTGATGTCTCCGTCAGTATGGGAGGCCCTTTGCTTTTCCCTTTACAGTGAAATGTAACACAAGATGGCATACCCCCTACTTGTCAGCGAGTGAAAGAGGACCAAGGAGAGAATGCACTTGTTGCAAAGGTCTCTGTAGCACCTGCGATGATACAGAGGTAGACCAGCGGAGCGTGGCGAGAAAGGGACACACGTGAGTAATGACGGATTAAAGAGTTATGTCACAGCGTGAAACCCTGTGTCCACACAGCATTCCCAGCCAATGCAAATTTCTCACAATAGTCCCCTCGGCAGAATGAAGGGAGAGGCAGAAGAGAGGAGTTTGACCGACAGCCGTTTGGCTATGAGCCAGGGGGAACAGCGGCGCCCCTGCCAACTGTCATTATCCATGGAGTGAATTTACCACCAGAGTGCTGCCTCATAGGCCTAAACCACATACCTGTCCTGGAGTAAGTTGTCACAGTGGAGGAGCAGACTTTCTCTTTTTGTTTTGTTTTTCAATAGAATCTCTGGCCTCATGGGGGAATGGTTCCTCAGAGCAGGCAAACTGACTAGGGTGGGGTTAGGGATACAGCCACTGTCTTGATTGTGCGTCAGAGGGAATGCTTTTATAGAAAGGAAGGACTGGTGTGATCTACTATTGCAAAATCGCATTACTTTAACTTTAATTAATGTATGAAGTATTCCTTTCACCATACTTAATCACACACATAAAATATGTGTTTCATTTAAAGGATTTTCTCATAGCTTTTGTGAAGTACAGTATGAGATAAGGTACAATCTGTCATTGTCTTGTGTTCTTCTGACTACAGGCAATCCTCCTCCCCATATGGTGGCAACAGGAGCTCTAGGTGGAGAAAGCACCATGCTCCGAAACCTTTGATCTTAAAGAGAGTGGCAGACATACCGTAAAGGAGCAGTCAAGTTCAGGACCCCCACCACAGTGAAGAAGACCTCATAGTGCCCCTGTCTCTGGACTCAGGTACCCAGAACTATAGTGTGTTTCCACCTCATCTATACCATCCCCAAGTCCCATCTACTGTAGTGTAGTGTATTACTGCACATATGACCATTACATACTGTGTAGGAGGATATTAATTCCAACAATTTGATTAGATTTTACAATACTAAAGAACAAATCCTCGAAATATTAACTTAATGTAATAAAATAAATGTTAGGATCATTTCACATTTTGACATGACGTGTACAGTAGGCATGGTGTGTGTGTATGAAAGTTGTTTTATTTCTCTATATTATTTCCTGTCTTTATTAAGAATCAAATCTGCTGGAAAGCTTCCCATCTTCCTGCGCCAGCCACAAACAATCAGAGTGATTTCCTACAAGAATGGAACAAGACAAACCTCTGCTAAAGTCACAGCTTCTGACATTACCACTGTGAAGATCCTCTCTACCTCATTCACAAATGTTTTCTTGAAAAGACTAAAACCTTGACATTTTGTAGTTCTTCAAAGCCCCCTTGAATCCTAATGATACTTGATATTTCAGCTTCTGGAGGAGTGCACATCTAAACTGAAGCTGAACTCTGCAGCCAGAAGGATATTCCTGTCTGACGGTATAGAGGTTTTTCTAGCTGAGGACCTGGCCATTGACTCAGAGGTGTTCGTCTCAATGGGAGAGGCGTTCCTGGAACCACAGAGAGAAATACGAGGTATGGAGCCGCAAGCTAAACCCACAGCACTGCTTTCATCAATAGGGGAGAGTGGTTAATCACTATTCAGCCATAGGGGAGCTGAAGAGATGACAAGATTTTTGGCAAGGAGCTCTACTGAGGTTAACACAATACCCTTATTAGCATCAGATTGGATTTGAATCTAAATGGTATTTGTATTTCTTCAAATAACATGCATGGGACAAAATTAGGTATAAATTGTCATTTCTAAATAACAATGAATGAAATGTTCAATCAAAGAAAATACTATACATCCAGTTACAGAGAACACCTGATTAGAAACCCTATTGAGATGTTCCTCTAGTTATTTTTTTGTAGAAAGGGGTTTCAAAAGTTCATGTGCCATTTATCCTGCCCCTGGAGATGCTAAAACTGTGCCATCCGACAGCTAAGTTTATTTATGAACCCTTTGTTGAGCGCCAAGTTGAAGCCCGGAACTTCTGTGCTGCAGCTGTGTTTCCTTGGCTGGGTTTCATGGCGACACGCACTGCTGTTCTCTGAGCGCCATGATGCCGGCGCCGTTGGCACGACGCACCGAGGCTTTGCACCGGCTCTTTGCTGGATCAGCAAGCTTAACCCAGCGAAATCTGGTGCAGCACGATGGGTTTTGACTGATAATCAATCTTGCATGCTCCTCGACAGTTGTCACTGGGACAGGGAGTGGAGCAGGTGGCAGATGGGCCCTGTCTGCAGAGACCCAAGCCGCTAGGTGTGTGTGTGTGTGTGGCCAGGCCGGGCAAAGTGGAGGGCACAGCCCAGAATTAGCACACCTCAGATAGGAACTGGGAGGAAAAGAGGGTCCTAGCAAACTCAGAGTAGGGGATAATACATACAATAATCTATAGTTATCTGGGGTGACAAAACTAGGCCTATGGTTTGCCCACTGGGCACAGACATCAATTCAACATCTATTCCACGTTGGTTCAACGTAATTTCATTGAAATGACGTGGAAACAAAGTTGATTCAACCAGTGTGTGCCCAGTGGGTGGTGTCACGTATATTGGACACTTTATAAGTTAAATTAACTTTAGATTTCTTGTACTGTATCTGGAGAAATGATCTAACACATTTTCTATATTTTGATCCTTGTCTTTGATTCATTTTCCATATTGATTCAGTGAGTTTGAAGGGCTTCAAAGCAGGAAAGAAAAGACGACCTAAGTTAATCATGGGTGATTCCAAGCCAGGAAAGGCCGAAAATATTTTTGGTATCTCCGATTGTTTAGACAATTTTCACATAGAAAATTCATTGCGAGGAAGGATGTTTGACATGCTTTTTACATTTGTATCACAAACACTTTTTGAGAAAATCAAGATGAAAGTGGCCACTTTAGGCCTTTTTTAGACCTACAGTATACAGTACATGCCTCCAGTAAGAACCTATGATTAGGGCTCTAAAGTGCGACCATTTAGGTTGCATATGCTCCTAGATATTTAGCTGTGTGACCTGACATTTTATATTGGGAGCATCCAATGCGAGTTTTCTAGCAAGTTTTCTGCAGTTCTACACATTTTACCATGTCAATATTACAACACATTTCATGCAATTCTACTCATTTTACAATGGGGCAGAGAGACATTTTTGCAGTTTTAAAGCACATTTCCTGCAATTCTACCCATTTTGCCATGGCTTATGCCATGATATCTGAGGGAGAGTGACTAACAAAATCAATGGGGGCCCACTGGAGGTCAGGGCCCCTGTGCATGTGCACTGTGTGCCCGGTCGGTATTCAGCCATGATTACCACAAGTTTAGATTACTGGCTAGACTTACATACCAATCTAAAAATTGTGACTGACAAAACAAGATAAAATCTGCTGATGCACAACCAAATGTTGAACTTTCACCTTGTGTATTTTACTATTCTTACTCTCAACAGTAAGTTCAAACCCCCCAGGGGCCCTAAGCGATCGCATATGCCTGGAGCCGGCCATGATAAAGAATGCATCAGTGATTTGTATTTCTTGCAACTTTCTGAAGACGTAATGGCATGGGAATGCCAGTAGGCAGGTTTCAATTGACCCAGGTTTATTCGACAAAAGCAATGTCGCAAAAAAATCTTTGCGACGTGTAATGGAAATGGCAGATATATGAAGATCGACAAAAAATGTATCCGTTCAACAGGGGTGTATTTTTCTTCTAACTTTCTTTATTGCGACAAATTACGATGGAAACTGTGTTTTTCGAATAAAGGATGATTGCCGAATCATTTCGAAGGTACGCAGTGCACGTGATGTCACTGTGTAATTATAAAGCTCCACTCCACAATTAATTCTAAATGCCTACGTCTTGCAAAATCAATTTTTTCAACTATAAAAATAATGCTTCTTTGCAGAACAAGGATTGTCCTGACTTTCAAGAAAGCCTGAATTGATTCGCCTTGCTTTTCTGGTTGGCTGGCAAGTTTCACCATCCAATTATTTCAGATCTACAGGAGTGCAAGTTTCACGATGGCAAGGACCGTGGCGATAGGTTGGCACATGAGAATTATTACAATATGGCAAATATGAGTCAATAATTGCATTTTATCCATGCTGGCTTGAGCATGTTACCTGAGACATGAAACAGATAGGTGGGAGGGCATACAGGCTGTCGCCAATTTATTAATGCGCAATTTGCCTACATGGGTAATGGAAACACTTCAACCACTACATTTTAATTTGACACTGTTGTATCTTGCTAAAACATTTTTTTTTATATACAGTTGTAGTCAGAAGTTTACATACACTTAGGTTGGAGTCACTAAAACTCATTTTTCAACCACTCCACACATTTCTTTTTAACAAACTATACTTTTGGCAAATCGGTTAGGACATCTACTTTGTGCATGACACAAGTAATTTTTCCAACAATTGTTTACAGACAGATTATTTCACTTATAATTCACTGTATCACAATTCCAGTGGGTCAGAAGTTTACATACACTAAGTTGACTGTGCCTTTAAACAGCTTGGAAAATTCCATAAAATGATTTGTCATGGCTTTAGAAGCTTCTGATAGGCTAATTGACATCATTTGAGTCAATTGGAGGTGTACCTGTGGATGTATTTTAAGGCCTACCTTCAAACTCAGTGCCTCTTTGCTTGACATCATGGGAAAAGTCTGACTCATCCTTGGGAGCAATTTCCAAACGCCTGAAGGAACCACGTTCATCTGTACAAACAATAGTACGCAAGTATAAACACCATGGGACCACGCAGCTCTCATACAGCTCAGGAAGGAGATGTGTTCTGTCTCCTAGAGATGAACGTAGTTTGGTGAGAAAAGTGCAAATCAATCCCAGAACAACAGCAAAGGACCCTGTGAAGATGCTGGAGGAAACAGGTACAAAAGTATCTATATCCACAGTAAAACGAGTCCTATATCGACATAACCTGAAAGGCCGCTCAGCAAGGAAGAAGCCACTGCTCCAAAACCGCCATAAAAAAGCAAGACTACGGTTTGCAACTGCACATGGGGACAAAGATCGTACTTTTTGGAGAAATGTCCTCTGGTCTGATGAAACAAAATTAGAACTGTTTGGCCATAATGACCATTGTTATGTTTGGAGGAAAATGGGGGCGCTTGCAAGCCGAAGAACACCATCCCAACCGTGAAGCACGGGGGTGGCAGCATCATGCTGTGGGGGTGCTTTGCTGCAGGAGGGACTGGTGCACTTCACAAAATAGATGGGATCATGAGGAAGGAAAATTGTGTGGCTATATTGAAGCAACATGTCAAGACATCAGTCAGGAAGTTAAAGCTTGGTCGCAAATGGGTCTTCCAAATGGACAATGACCCCAAGCATACTTCCAAAGTTGTGGCAAAATGGCTTAAGGATAACAAAGTAAAGGTATTGGAGTTGGTATCACAAAGCACTGACCTCAATCCAATAGAACATTTGTGGGCAGAACTGAAAGGGCGTGTGCGAGCAAGGAGGCCTACAAACCTGTCAGGAAGAATGGGCCAAAATTCACCCAACTTATTGTGGAAACGTTTGACCCAAGTTAAACAATTTAAAGGCAATGCTACCAAATACTAATTGAGTGTATGTAAACTTCTGACCCACTGGGAATGTGATGAAATAAATAAAAGCTGAAATAAATCATTCTCTCTACTATTATTCTGACATTTCACATTCTTAAAATAAAGTGGTGATCCTAACTGACCTAAGACCAAGGAATGTTTACTAGGATTAAATGTAAGTATTGTGAAAAACAGAGTTTAAATGTATTTGGCTAAGGTGTATGTAAACTTCCGACTTCAACTGTAGGTGTGGCGTCATTACGTCCAGCTGTTTTCATCGACACATGATAGTTACATGGAAACGCACCCTAGCAGGCAATTGTCTATTTTCTATGCAAAAGTTCTGAATGTCAACAAAAAATCATTGGACAAGTTAATGGAAACATAGCTTGTGTCTACCACTTTGTGTAGCCAGTTAGCGTCGAAACAGTCATTTCTAAGTAGGCTTACCTGGCAGAATTACAGTGCTATGAAAAAGTATTTGCCCCCTTTCTAATTTTCTCTACTTTTGCATATTTGTGATACTGAATGTTATCAGATCTTCAAACAAAACCTAATATTAGATAATGGGAACATAAGTGAACAAATAACACAACAATTACATATTTATTTCATTTATTTCATAAACAAAGTTATGCAACACCCAATTCCCCTGTGTGAAAAAGTAATTGCCCCCTTACACTCAATAACTGGTTGTGCCACCTTTAGCTGCAATGACTCCAACCAAATGCTTCCTATAGTTGTTGATCAGTCTCTCACGTCGCTGTGGAGGAATTTTGGCCCACTCTTCCATGCAGAACTGCTTTAACTCAGTGACGTGTGGGTTTTCAAGCATGAACTGCTCGTTTCAAGTCCTGCCACAACATCTCAATTGGGATTAGGTCTGGACTTTGACTAGGCCATTCCAAAACTTCAAATGTGTTGCTTTTTAGCAATTTTCATTTTTGTGTGTTTTGGATCATTGTCTTGCTGCATGACCCAGCTGCGCTTCAGCTTCAGCTCACAGACGGATGGTCTGACATTCTCCTGTAGAATTCTCTGATACAGAGCAGAATTCATAGTTCTTTCTATTAAGGCAAGTCGTCCAGGTCCTGAGGCAGCAAAGCATCCCCAAACCATCACACCACCACCACCATGCTTGACCTTTGGTATGATGTTCTTAGTGTTGAATGCAGTGTTTTGTTTTCGCTAGGCATTACTGGCCATGTCGTCCAAAAAGTTATACTTTTGAATCATCTGTCCATAGAACGTTCTTCCAAGATTCTTGATGATCATCCAGGTGCTTTTTGACAAACTTGAGTCAACTTTTTGGACAAGATGGGTCCCATTATGCCTGGCGAAAACCAAAGTACAGAACCACTAATGTTTCCATTAACTTATCCTGTGATTTTTTTGTAGACATTTAGAAAGTTCGCATAGTTCGGTGTGTTTCCATTTAACTATATTGTGTTGATAAAAACAGCTGGAGGTAATGATGTCACACTTAAAAAATAAACCTGCAGTGTCTAATAAAAATGTAATGGTTGAAGTGTTAAATTGGGGACAGCCTGTATGCCCTCCCACCTATCTGTTTCATGTCTCAGGTAACACGCGAAAGCCAGCATAGTTAGAATGCAAGAATTGACTAATATTTGCCATATTCCAATCATTCTCATGTGCCAACGTATTGCCACGGTCCGTGCCATGGTGAAACTTGCACTGTAAATAATTGGATGGTGAAACTTGCATCCAGCCAAACAGAAAAGCAATTAATACGAAGCAATTCAGCCATTCTTGAAAGATCTTGCAAAAAAACACAATTGTTGTAGTTGAAAAATGGATTCAGCAGGCAGTAAGCATTTATAATTAAATGTGGAGTGGAGCTTGTATTGACATCACTTGCCCCGCGTACCTTCAAAATTATTCGGCAATCATCATTTACTTTATTCATCATAAATATCTAATTTACATAAGTATTCACACCCCTGAGTCAATACTTTGTAGATGCACCTTTGGCAGTGATTACAGCTGTGAGTCTTTCTGGATAAGTCTCTAAGAGCTTTCCACACCTGGATTGTGCAACATTTGCCAATTATTATTTTCAAAATTCTTCAAGCTCTGTCAATTTGGTTGTTGATCATTGCTAGACAACCATTTTCAGGTCTTGCCATAGATTTTCAAGTAGATTGAAGTCAAAACTGTAACTCGGCCACTCAGGAACATTCACTCTCTTCTTGGTAAGAAACTCCAGTGTAGATTTGGCCTTGTGTTTTAGGTTATTGTCCTACTGAAAGGTGAATTCATTTCCCAGTTGTAAGGGTTGGTGTGAGGTGTGACCCAGGTGCAGTGCAGGATAGACAGTAGGCAGTAGGCAGAGATGGTGAAACAAGGATCTTTACTGGTGGTCCCGAAGCCAGGATACAAAATAATGGACTTAACACGATAAAAGAAAGGTGGAGCAAATAAGTCTCCAAAAACAGGCTGACAGCCAAAATACGAAATAGTAACTATGACTGAAATAATAAAGAAACAGGGAGAACACTTCTCGAGTACCTGTACATTCTTCTCCGATCAGACACTGATTAGTATTGCTGAGCATAGAGAAACTAGCAGAGAAAACTGAGCAAGGGAACACAGGGAAGTGAGGGCATAAATACACAGTTGAACCGGTAGACACAGGTGACACCAATAGGATAATAATTAGTCCAGACTGTGAGTGAGGAGGTGCCTAAGGTTGTCGGAGGAAGATACCTAGTGGATCACTCCGGAACTGTGACCCCCTCCTGTAACACCCAGTGTCTGGTGGAAAAACAGTTTTTCCTCTAGGATTTTGCATGTGCTTAGCACCACTCCATTGATTTTTTTATCCTGAAAAACTCCCCAGTTCTTATCGATTACAAGCATACCCATAACATGATGCAGCCACCACTATGCTTGAAAATATGGAGAGTGGTACTCAGTAATGTGTTGTATTGGTATTTAGGACAAAAAGTTAATTGCTTTGCCAATTTTTTGCAGTATTACTTTAGTGTCTTGTTGCAAACAGGATGCATGTTTTGGAGAGAAAAAAATATTCTGTACAGGCTTCCTTCTTTTCAGTCTGTCAATTAGGTTAATATTGTGGAGTAACTATAATGTTGTTCATCCATCCTCAGTTTTCTCCTATCACAGCCATTAAACTCTGTAACTGTTTTAAAGTCACTATTGGCCTAATGGTGAAATCCCTGAGCGGTTTCCTTCCTCTCCGGCAACTAAGTTAGGAAGGTCGCCTGTATCTTTGTAGTGACTGGGTGTATTGATACAGCATCCAAAGTGTAATGAATAACTTCAGCATGTTCAAAGAGATATTCAATGTCTGCTATTTTATTTTTACCCATCTACCAATAGGTGCCCTTATATGCGAGGCATTGGAAAACCTCCCTGGTCTTTGTGGTTGAATCTGTGTTTGAAATTCACTGCTCGACTGAGGGACCTTACAGATCATTGTATGTGTGGGGTACAGAGATGAGGTAGTCATAACAAAATAATGTTAAACACTATCATTTCACACAGAGTGAGTCCATGCAACTTATTATGTGAATTGTTAAGCAAAGTTTATTAAAAACTTATTTAGGCTTGCCATAACAAAGGTATTGAATACTTATTGACATTTCAACTTTTCATTTTTTATTAATTTGTAAAAATGTTGAAAAACATAATTCCACTTTGACATTATGGGGTATTGTGTTTAGGCCATTGGCAAAAAAAGCTGAGATGCTCAAAATAGCATAGAATTGCCCTCATAGACATTATAAATAACTTAAAGAGAATTTAATTTAAGAAATTAGTCAAAGTTGAGGCTGTCATTGACTTTAATTCACTCCAAAAGTATATGTATGACGTGTGTTGGAGCCTCTCGGGGCTGAGTGCAGGGCCACAGTAAAGGGAAGCGGCTGCCACAGGTGTGAGGTGTAGCGCTGTAAGAAACAGGCCTGGCTGTCAGGAAGAGTTTTCCACTGTTTGCCCACGGAGCTGATGTATTTTGACAGGCTGGGATTGACACAGAGAGGTGTGACTGGCGAGCTGCAGCCGTCATCTCTTTTGTCGGCGAAAGCGACGCGTTTACATCGCTCTAATTGCTGACTTATTTTGACGTCGGAACTGTGGCAGTCAGGGAGCCAGGTAGGGCTGTAACACTCCCCGCGTCACACACAGGCAACGCTTAATTGCTCTGTCATTTTCTGTACTTCAGGAAGAGCCGGGGTGCTGCTAAATGAAGCATGGCTCGCTCCCGCCACGTTCAGCAAATGTACTCCAGAATGTTCTCCACTTCTTTTTTATCAAGAGGCGTGTAGAGTAAGAGGAGGTGAGGTGAGACAGACACTCACGTGGGGCGTAATTGCAATATGGTGCCACACATTTATTTTCCTACACTCTGGGGTTCATTACCTTTTCTCTCATTACAAAATAACAAATGACATGTTTTTTTGTTATTTGTTTCTTATTTCTTATATTAGAAAGAAACTTCTTCACTTGAAACTTAATTGTTTGTTTGATTCCATCAAAGTAGTATTGGCTAGTGGTGTAATGATTTGGGCAAAATTTTTGCCTTTGATAGTTTAAATAGAATAATAATTTACCCGTGATTAGTTTGTCATTTAGGCTGTGTGTGTAGCTGTGCCTGTGTGCGTGTGTGCATCAGTGGTGGCTGGTGGCACATTAAATGGAGAGGACAGGCTCATAGTAATGGCTGGAACGGAATGAATGGAATGATCTCAAACACATCATACACCTGGTTTCCTTGTATTTGATACCATTCCATTCACTCCATCCTATTTATTATTATGAGCCGTCCTCCCCTCACCAGCCTCCTCTGGCATGCATGCTTGTGTGTATGTGAGAGACGCTAGGTCTGAGGTAAGGCTCACACCTGTCTTGTCTGGGGCTTGACAGGCAGGCAGGCTCACCTGGGAAAGCTCTAAAAGAATGTGCTGCTCCTACCTTTAGTGCTGCGGCTCTGTGCTCCCTCTGACAGGCCGATTGGCACAGCTAATGGGCTGCTCATAATGAGGGACTGAATGCTATGTCAGTCACATAGGCCTGGAGACCATGCCAAGTTATTAAAGGCAGCATTCTCACAAGTCAAGCCCCAGGGCTTCCATAACACTTCTGTGAACCTTTTATGGCCTGTTTGTTTTAATCTCCCTCTCATAGACAAACATTGGTAGTTTCCCTGTGTTCTGGATCTCTCACTCAGACACATATCTACAGGTAACTGCCAAAATAAAGGAAACACTTGAGTAAATGAGGGATACAACGTATATTGAAAGCAGGTTCCTAAGCAATTCCTAAGCAATTAACCCATCATGCTTAAGGTCATGTATAAAAATGCTGGGCAGGCCCAGTTGCCTTTTATTTTGGCTATCATGGCTATGCCCCCATAGGATGACAATGCCCCTATCTACAGGGCACGAGTGGTCACAGAATGGTTTGATGAGCATGAAAACAATGTAAGCCATATGCCATGGCCGTCTCAGTCACCAGATCTCAACTCAATTGATTCTGGGGCAGCGCCTGAGACAGTGTTTTCTTCCACCATCAACAAAACACCAAAAGTTTGAATTTCTCGTGGTAAAATGGTGTCGCATCCCCCCAATAGAGTTCCAGACACTTGTAGAATCTATGCCAAGGCACATTGAAGCTTTTCTGGCTCGTGGTGACCCAACGCCCTATTAAGACACTTTATGTTAGTGTTTCCTTTATTTTGGCAGTTACCTGTATATGGTTCTCAGTGTTCCATACAAAAGCCTATGTGTGTCAGTTACCTTTTCCCCAAGAGGTACAATCTGTAATCCGATAAGAATTCAGCCCCTTGTCACAACATTGAAGCAAGTGGACCTGATTCTTCTGTAAGCAAACTGCGGTAGAGTCGAAACAAGAGAATGACATGTAAATATACATCAAATTGGATGTTAACAAAGAGGCCACTGACTGAGATGTACTGTATATGCAATGCAATGTATAGGAAAGAGGGTACAAAGATGTGACCAACGGTTTATTGTAAGTTGCTAGATGTTTCCATAAAGACGGTGTGGCCTCCTGCAGTGGTAATGTGTTCAGATAATCATGTGGGATGACTCCACACACAAGGGGAGGGAGAGTTAGGAGAGTGGCCAGGGCCTGAGGGGGGAAGGAGTCCTTCTCAACAAACACAATATTGAATCAGAGGGAAATAATCAGTTGATTAGTGGCAGAGGCATGCTAAGGTGAATTTTAATTAGGGCTAAATTGTGGTAATACTCCCTGATACCCACGGCATCTGCTCCCTTCAGGGCTAGTGATTTATGGTCCCTATCAGTGCGGCCAGCCTGCTGCAGCAGCAGCTTATGTTAAACTTAGTGGGAGACGGCAGTACTGCTGCTATGATACGCACCACCATGTTTAGGATGGCCTGTGTACGTTAAGATGGAGTGATCACAAAGAGAGAGATAGAGAGGGGGGAGATAGGGGGCTTTTACTGATTTTCGAGCCAAACCGTGTGTGTGTGTTCACCTGTCCTCTTCCCCAGCCCATCTGTCACTGTGTGAGCAGTCGTGCTGGACCCTGGAGGGGGTGGTGCTTCCTATGGACCAGGGGCAGGGTCGCACCAAGGCCAGCCTCTCTCGCCGGATGAAGAGCCTATGCCAGGCCACGCCCACCCTGAGGGTCCTGGTCTTTCGGAACGGGACGGGCAGCAAGGGGTGCGAGGTGTCCTCTGCCACTGACCACTTAGAACAGGTAGTCACATTCACACAGAGGAGTATCACTGGGGCTCATTGCATGTTGGGAGTCATTTGTCTCGTTCAAATACACTGCTCAAAAAAATTAAAGGAACACTAAAATAACACATCCTAGATCTGAATGAATGAAATAATCTTATTAAATAATTTTTTCTTTACATAGTTGAATGTGCTGACAACAAAATCACACAAAAATTATCAATGGAAATCAAATGTATCAACCCATGGAGGTCTGGATTTGGAGTCACCCTCAAAATTAAAGTGGAAAACCACACTACAGCCTGATCCAACTTTGATGTAATGTCCTTAAAACAAGTCAAAATGAGGCTCAGTAGTGTGTGTGGCCTCCACGTGCCTGTATGACCTCCCTACAACGCCTGGGCATGCTCCTGATGAGGTGGCGGATGGTCTCCTGAGGGATCTCCTCCCAGACCTGGACTAAAGCATCCGCCAACTCCTGGACAGTCTGTGGTGCAACGTGGCGTTGGTGGATGGAGCGAGACATGATGTCCCAGATGTGCTCAATTGGATTCAGGTCTGGGGAACGGGCGGGCCAGTCCATAGCATCAATGCCTTCCTCTTACAGGAACTGCTGACACACTCCAGCCACATGAGGTCTAGCATTGTCTTGCATTAGGAGGAACCCAGGGCCAACCGCACCAGCATATGGTCTCACAAGGGGTCTGAGGATCTCATCTCGGTACCTAATGGCAGTCAGGCTACCTCTGGCGAGCACATGGAGGGCTGTGCGGCCCCCCAAAGAAATGCCACCCCACACCATGACTGATCCACCGCCAAACCGGTCATTCTGGAGGATGTTGCAGGCAGCAGAATGTTCTCCACGGCGTCTCCAGACTCTCACACGTCTGTCACATGTGCTCAGTGTGAACCTGCTTTCATCTGTGAAGAGCACAGGGCACCAGTGGCGAATTTGCCAATCTTGGTGTTCTCTGGCAAATGCCAAACGTCCTGCACGGTGTTGGGCTGTAAGCAAAACCCCCACCTGTGGACGTCGGGCCCTCATACCAACCTCATGGAGTCTGTTTCTAACCGTTTGAGCAGACACATGCACATTTGTGGCCTGCTGGAGGTCATTTTGCAGGGCTCTGGCAGTGCTCCTCCTGCTCCTCCTTGCACAAAGGCGGAGGTAGCGGTCCTGCTGCTGGGTTGTTGCCCTCCTACGGCCTCCTCCACATCTCCTGATGTACTGGCCTGTCTCCTGGTAGCGCCTCCATGCTCTGGACACTACGATGACAGACACAGCAAACCTTCTTGCCACAGCTCGCATTGATGTGCCATCCTGGATGAGCTGCACTACCTGAGCCACTTGTGTGGGTTGTAGACTCCGTCTCATGCTACCACTAGAGTGAAAGCACCGCCAGCATTCAAAAGTGACCAAAACATCAGCCAGGAAGCATAGGAACTGAGAAGTGGTCTGTGGTCACCACCTGCAGAACCACTTCTTTATTGGGGGTGTCTTGCTAATTGCCTATAATTTCCACCTGTTGTCTATTCCATTTGCACAGCAGCATGTGAAATTTATTGTCAATCAGTGTTGCTTCCTAAGTGGACAGTTTGATTTCACAGAAGTGTGATTGACTTGGAGTTACATTGTGTTGTTTAAGTGTTCCCTTAATTTTTTTGAGCAGAGTATGTTTTATTGAATTAAGAAGATGCCAATAGAATAATTATGTTTGATATTTTTGATGTGTGTATTACTGTTGTAGTGGTATTTGGCCTTAATCATCACACTGAAGTGGACATATTTTCTCATGTTCTCATTTACATCATACGTGGGGGGAAACACAATGAATTTTTCTGTGCAATGAAGGAAATCCCCTGGCCCACGGAGCTGCCCCAGATGAAATGAGTTAAATGTAATGAAGAGCTTTGATCTGTGAAGTGGAACACCTCTTTTTGGGGTCATCTGATCCTACTGTAGGTTTGGGAGGGTGAATTTACAGGGTGATACGATTCTTGTCCTTTTCTTCTTCCTCCAGTGGGTGCGAAATGTGAACTAACCTAATCTGAGCCTAATCGGGTCCATAAACCAACTGAGGGGATCCAACTGGAACAAAGTCTCTCTCTGTGTGTGTGTGTGTGTGTGTGGTTCAGGACCACAATAGTGGGATATTGAAGTGTGGATTTCAGGAATTCAAACAGCTCTTTGGGAGAACGTGGTGTTTGACTTCTTCACACCATCTCTGCAACCATTGCCAGTCAATTTTCACGTCCTTTCTGTCTGACGTCCTCCGAGAGCTTGGTGAGGATTCTCCTCAGCATGCGTTAAAATGGAGCAGAAAATCTCCCTGATGCCTCGCATTCCTTCTGCTAGACCACACTGTTTTATTGAACACACGGTATCCACCGCACAAGGTTGCTACTGTTGTAGCTAGCGCCGTGGCCCTCTGATATGAAATGCAATTTTTCCAGACCTATGAATTTCAAGAGTTCATTTGCAACCTTTTGTAGGACCCCAGAGGATGAATTAGTATTTCACAGAGGACAGGGCCTCCTCCACTGACACCAAAGGGCCCTGAAAACTGACTCACACACACACACACACACACACAGAGGGAGAGAGTGACACAGCATCAACACTTAATTGCATGCTGTCCCACAGTCCCATGCTACGCAGTAACATTTTATCCAATATCCTAGCTAGCAGGTAACTGTGTATCGTAGCCTGGGCTGCCGGACGGACAGAGTAGTGAAACACTGGCTCTTTTTAGTACAGTACATGCTTTATGATATGCTGCTCTTCTCCCTAATCTACAGTTCCTGGATCTGTGCACCAGCAAGTTGCATCTCACCTCTGTGGCTAAGCTGGTCTACGACTGGGATGGGAGACGTGTGGAGGACATCAGTCAAGGTACAGCATACCTCATGTTCTACCATGTAGTCCCCACTGTCAATATTACATTTACTGGACATTTGCTTGTAATAACTTAGTGACCATATTATAATAATTACTGTTGATTTAGCATACTGTATGCTAAATGATACATTAGCGGCTTTGTCTCCATACACAGCAAATATGCTCAACAGAGACATACAGCACACATCATTTTGGAGATGTCTCAGGGTCTATTGTTTGATGTGGTAAAATGCTGAGTTTGCACATGTTGGTGACAATAAGCTCTTTGAGAGGCTGAGGTGTGTAGTGTCAGAGTGGATGAGGCCTTGTGATACTGAAATGACAGTCAGAGTGGGGAGTGGAGTCTGGGTGGACAGCTTCCACATGCTGCCTGGTCCCTTCTCCTCTCTCCCCAGGAGGAAGGCAGCGAGCGTGGGGCTGCCTGCTCCCTCTCGGGCCTTCCTGGCCCTGGTACCCTGGGTGTTGTGAAGGGGGCCAGGCTGGTGAGAATAGAGACGCGGCGGGAACGTTCTGCCCAGTGGCAGTGCCAGCTCTCAGGGCCACCATGATGTGACATGGTTTGCCATAACCCAGTGTGATGGACGAGCTATCGCACTTGCCCTTCCTCCACACACCAGGACTGTCACGTTTTAGATCAGGCAAAAGCCCTTCCTCACTTGCCATGGCCTGGCTGGCACCAATGGTCTAGTACAGTTTAGTAACCAGAGAAGTTATTTCACCCTTAAATTCTCCTCTTAGTTATTCATGATCAACCAGCAGTTAACTATGATATCAAGTTTTGGATATGCCTATTATTATGTCTAATAATGGTTAATAAAACATCTAATTAAAGAAGTCAATCCTATGTCAACATTTAAAATGTTATTCTTTCAACTAAGTACATTGGAGGGAGCACAGCTATTAGGTGCATGGGGGCATGTTGGTTAGTGTTGGGGTTAATTCCACAAATTCAATTCAAATTCAATTCCTTATCCCTGTAAATTCCAAAGTTGGTGTCATTTGGTCCTATGATTAATGAGAAGAAGATTTTTGAAGTATTTTTAGCATATTTTAGCAAATGTGACTGACCGCCTCGATTTGATCTTATGTAGCAACATTTTCAACATTTTTTACATTGGATAGAAGTAGAAACTCAGAGCTAGAAAATGGTATATCATACACTGCAGTTGAGGAACAATGGGAAAGTAATTCTGCTTTGACAGTTGATAAACATGTACCAAACTTTTGACAAAATGGCCCTTGAATGTTTTGGTACACCTACTGGAGAGCTCTTCTTTGTCTAGAGCTATTCAGCATCGTTCACACCCTCTTAAGCCTTAGCCCCACCCATCTCATTAAGGATTCACATATGAGGCCATGTGCTAAACAGAGTGAGTAAGGTAGTGTACAGTCGTGGTCAAAAGTTTTGAGAATGACACAAGTATTGGTCTTCACAAAGTTTGCTGCTTCAGTGTTATGAGATATTTTTGTCAGATGTTACTATGGTATACTGAAGTATAATTACAAGCATTCCATAGGTGTCAAAGGCTTTTATTGACAATTACATTAAGTTTATGCAAAGAGTCAATATTTACCCTTCTTTTTCAAGACCTCTGCAATCCGCCCTGGCATGCTGTCAATTAAATTCTGGGCCACATCCTGACTGATGGCAGCCCATTCTTGCATAATCAATGCTTGGAGTTTGTCAGAATTTGTGGGTTTTTGTTTGTCTACCCGCCTCTTGAGGATCGACCACAAGTTCTCAATGGGATTAAGGCCTGGGGAGTTTCCTGGCCATGGACCCAAAATGTCGATGTTTTGTTCACTGAGCCACTTAGTTATCACTTTTGCCTTATGTCAAGGTGCTCCATCATGCTGGAAAAGGCATTGTTCGTCACCAAACTGTTCTTGGATGGTTGGGAGAAGTTGCTCTCGGAGGATGTGTTGGTACCATTCTTTATTCATGGCTATGTTCTTAGGCAAAATTGTGAGTGAGCCCACTCCCTTGGCTGAGAAGCAACCCCACACATGAATGGTCTCAGGATGCTTTACTGTTGGCATGACACAGGACTGATGGTAGCGCTCACCTTGTCTTCTCCGGACAAGGTGTTTTCCGGATGCCCCAAACAATCGGAAAGGGGATTCATCAGAGAAAATGACCTTTTGCAGAATATCAGTCTGTCCCTGATGTTTTTCCTGGAAAGTGGCTTCTTTGCTGCCCTTCTTGACACCAGGCCATCCTCCAAAAGTCTTTGCCTCACTGTGCATGCAGATGCACTCACACCTGCCTGCTGCCATTGCTGAGCAAGCTCTGCACTGGTGGTGCCCCGATCCCGCAGCTGAATCAACTTTAGGAGACGGTCCTGGCGTTTACTGGACTTTCTTGGGCACCCTGACGCCTTCTTCACAACAATTGAACCTCTCTCCATTAAGTTCTTGATGATCCGATAAATGGTTGATTTAGGTGCAATCTTACTAGCAGCAATATCCTTGCCTGTGAAGCCCTTTTTGTGCAAAGCAATGATGACGGCACGTGTTTCCTTGCACTTAACCATAGTTAACAGAGGAAGAACAATGATTTCAAGCACCACACTCATTTTAAAGCTTCCAGTCTGTTATTCTAACTCAATCAGCATGACAGAGTGATCTCCAGCCTTGTCCTCGTCAACACTCTCACCTGTGTTAACGAGATAATCACTGACATGATGGCAGCTGGTCCTTTTGTGGCAGGGCTGAAATGCAGTGGAAATGTTTTTTTGGGATTAAGTTCATTTTCATGGCAAAGAGGGACTTTGCAATTAATTGCAATTCATCTGATCACTCTTCATGACATTCTGGAGTATATGCAAATTGCCATAATCAAAACTGAGGCAGCAGACTTTGTGAAAATTAGTATTTGTGTCATTCTCAAAACTTTTGACCACGACTGTAGTAAACAACCAAAGATTTCAAGATGAAAAGTGGTTTAAGTAGTAGCCTATAATAAGGGAAAACTCCAGGTTAAAGTCCTTGTCCTAGCCCACACAGACAGCTCAAGGACTTCCCCCTTCTCTCAACCTTTCCCTTCAAGTCCACCCTCTTCATATGATCTGCCATATTACAAACCACTCCGCTTTACTCTTTATTTTCATAATTTGTTTTTAACAAATCTGTGTTTCTTTTCACTCTCAAACCCACATCCTTCCATGCATTCACTGTAACAGTTTAAGTTCCAATTGCTTTGGTCTGGGGCGGCAGGTAGCTTAGTGGGTAAGAGCGTTGTGCCAGTAACCGAAAGGTCGCTGGTTCTAATCCCTGAGCCGACTAGGTGAAAAATCTGTCGATGTGCCCTTAAGGCACTTAACCCTAATTGCTCCTGTAAATCGCTCTGGATAAGAGCGTCTGCTAAATGACTAAAATGTAAATATGTCTATATCTGACTTTGAAAGTGTCCAGATAAAGATATTTTATAAATATTTTATAATAATTAGATGATACTTACCAGACAATTGTCTAAATTGATGGGTCATGTGAAATAAATGCTATAACCACCCCCCAGCCACATCTAGCTAAGTGGATGGGTCACTATTGTCTAGACATGTACACATGTTCATGAAATACAATTGATGGCTGTAATCACCCACAAACACAACTGGCTAACTTGATTGGTCATGTAATCATTCTCTTGCGAAGTGGAGTCTTTTGTTTAGACATGTAGCTAGCTAGCTAAACAATGAACCATAATCCCAACCCATAGCTACAGTACAAACAGATGTCATAGCTAGCCACCATGCATGAAAAGCTGGAGTATGAATCTGCAGGTAGCTAAAGCTAACCAACTAGAGTCAATGTTAGCTAGCTAGCTAACATTAGGCTATTACAAGCAATGCAAATGGATTTCTGAGATACAAATATTATTACTACACAGATCATACACGTAACGTTAGCTAGCGAGCCAGCAAGCTAACATTCACTAGCTAGCTAACAGTACGCTTTAACTTGCAATAAAACAACTTTCTGACAAAATTAAAAACGTATACATGGATGAACGCTTCACGGCAGCGTGTCTTTTATGTTTGGTTTGTAGCTAGCTAAAGCTTGTTTGGCCCCATGTTATGTCAAGTCACTCCTGTTCACACTGGCCGTGTACAGAAAGTAGTCCATCACAACTTTTTCCCACTGATCTTTGTCGAAAGCGCCAGCTAAATTCTGGGCAGTAATGTTGTTGAGAGCAGTAGCAACACTTGCAGTTCTCCATGCTAACGTTAGATCTTTTAAAAAAAAGCTGCAGTAGCAAGGATTATCTGCACATACTCTCTCGGCATGTCCAGCCCATCCATTATCTCAGCCAATCATGGCTAGCGGGAAGGTTCCTGTCTTTTTCTGTGGCTAAACAAACTAGACTCATAATTTAACCATTTTATTTGTATTTAAGGCACATGAAAGTTCATTTTAATTTAAAAAATATATATACATTCAAATACTTCTCCTGTGAAGTAGTGTTGTGCAACATATGCCTAGCTTCTTGAGTGGCCCTCTTTGAATGTATCAGCGTTATTTTCTCAAACTCTTTAGGGACTATTGTGACGATTCCAAAGACCAAATTTGGAGTGAATCTGACGTTTAATAGCCTCCTGTAGCTCAGCTCAGCCGGTAGAGCATGGTGCTTGCAACGCCAGGGTTGTGGGTTCGTTTCCCACGGGGGGCCAGTATGAAAAATGTATGCACTCACTAACTGTAAGTCGCTCTGGATAAGAGCATCTGCTAAATGACTAAAATGTAAATGTAGTCGGTGACAATAATATTTTGTATGATTATTTTAAGCATTAGCGTTACATGGTCAAAAAAGTGAATTGTTATACTGTAGTTTCCTTATCAATGCCAAACTTAACATGGTTCATCATGGTAATGTCTTTGATGACTCTAAAAAGTTTCAAGTTGATAGGCAATTGTGGAGTGGATTTACAAAGGATTTAAATGGACACATAAAATCAGATTTCCTGATTTATCAATAGCCATCTCTTAACCAATCCCTTAACTTTTCTCAAACTAAGTAAAGAGATTTATGATGGGGCTTTAGTTATTTGGACTTAAGGTTCATGAGAATACGTTTTTCAAAGGTTTTCCAAAATTTCCAAGATGGTGGAAAATCTATCCTGATGGAATTTATGGGTCCTTGAGGCAAATTTGTTCAGCATGAGGAAATTCACCTACATACAAATTCTGTAGGTCAGGCATGGGCAACTCCAGTCCTTGGGGGCCTGATTGGTGTCACACTTTTGCCCCAGCCCCAGCTAACCCATCTGACTCCAATAATCAACTCATCATGATCTAACAGTTTAGAATGCAATTAGTTTAATCAGCTGTGTTTGATATTGATGGGGGAAAAGTGTGACACCACTCTGGCCCCCAAGGACTGGAGTTGCCCATCCCTGCTCTAGGTCAAACAGTGCTACGGATATGAGGGTTTAAGTGAGTCTGCTTATAACAGCGACCTCTATAGTCCAATCGGTGTAGTGAGCTAAAACTCGTGCATAAAAATAATAATGAAAAAAAGCATTGCAAGTTTGAATTTTGTGAAGTTAGTGTGGGAGAGGTTGAAAAATTATTGTTATCGATCAATAATGACATACCTCCTGGCATTGACAACTTAGATGGAGAGCTACTGAGGATGGTAGCTGACTCTATAGCCACTCCTATCTGTCATATCTTTAATCTGAGTCTAGAGAAAAGTATTTGTCCTGGAGGGAAGCCAAAGTCATTCCGCTACCCAAGAGAGCAGCCTTTACTGGTTCTAACAGCAGACCTATCAGCTTGCTGCCAGCTCTTAGCAAACTGTTGGAAAAAATTGTGTTTGACCAAATACAATGCTATTTCTCTGTAAACAAATAAACAACAGACTTTCAGCATGCTTATAGAGAAGGGCACTCAACATGTACTGCACTGACACAAATTATTGATGATTGGTTGAATGAAATTAATAAGAAGACTATTGTGGGAGCTGTACTGTTAGATTTCAGTGCAGCCTATGACCATCACCTGTTGTTGAGAAAACTTATGTGTTATGGCTTTTCGACCTTTGCCATATCATGGATTCAGAGCTATCTATCTAATATTTTTATTTAATGAATGCTTCTCTAATGTCAAACATGTAAAGTGTGGTGTAACGCAGGGCAGCTCTCTAGGCCCTCTACTCTTTTCTATTTTTACCAATGACCAGCCACTGGCATTAAACAAAGCATGTGTGTCCATGTATGCTGATGAGTCAACCATATACGCATCAGTAACCACAGGTAATGAAGTCACTGAAACCCTTAACAAAGAGTTTGGAATGGGTGGCCTGTTATAAACTGGTCCTGAACATCTCTAAAACTAAGAGCATTGTATTTGGTACAAATAATTCCCTAAGTTCTAGACCTCAGCTGAATCTGGTAAAGAATGGTGTGGCTGTTGAACAAGTTGAGGAGACTAAATTACTTGGTGTTACCTTAGATTGTAAACTGTCATGGTCAAAACATATAGATTCAATGGTTGTAAAGATGGGGAGAAGTCTGTCTGTAATAAAGAGATGCTCTGCTTTTTTGGCACCACACTCCACAATGCAAGTCCTGCAGGCTCTAGTTTTATCTTATCTTGATTATTGTCCAGTCATATGGCCAGGTGCTGCAAAGAAAGACCAAGTTAAGCTGCAGCTGGCCCAGAACAGAGTGGCACGTCTTGCTCTTCATTGTAGTCAGAGGGTTAATATTAATACTATCCATGCCAGTCTCTCTTGGCTAAGAGTTGAGGAAAGACTGACTGTGTCACTTCTTGTTTTTATAAGAAACATTGTGTTGGAAATTCCAAATTGTTTGCATAGTCAACTTACACACAGCACTGACACACACACTTAACCCACCAGACATGCCACCAGGGGTCTTTTCACAGTCCCCAGGGCCAGAACAAATTCAAGGAAACGTACAGTATTATACAGCGCCATGAGCAATGTATGCACAGTAGCCCCGAGACTGCCACACAGAATAAATATCAGCCCACAGAGAGAAGCACGAGATTGAACTTCACTCAACTTTCTAGAGCAGTGGTTACCAACCGGTGACCAATTCATAGGAGTAACAACATTAATTTGTGCATGAGGCAGAAATAATGCGGTGCGACTCAAGTTTTGCCATCAGCTGGAAGACGGGGTCCCTTTTTGGTCAGTGTCAGTGGAGGAAAGGGAGAGCAGAGGGACGTTGAGAGGCGGACCCTCAGTCTGCTGCTCTCTCTCCCTCCGCTGTGACTGAACCTCAGATGCAGGCTCCATCAGCCCAGTAAATGTAAAATAAAAAGCGAATTATTTAAATGTATGCTCACTCAGCTGTGCCACACAAGTAATACAACAACGGATCTATTACCGGTGTGATCATATAGCCTACCTCAAATGTTGAAATATATATATTTTTAAATGGCCCAAACAGCAATGTATTGGCAGGGCAATTCAAGCAAAGCCAATATGCAGTGTTAATGTATTGGGCCTATAGCTTACTGCACAAACCTCATTACTACAGTACTGTTTTTAATTGGTTAATGTTGCATAGGCTTACATTTTTTAAATCATGTTCCAAAAAAATCTGAGCGGTAGATCTCGGCATGCATTTTGACTCAGAAAGTGATCTTGACTCAGAAAAGGTTGGTTACCACTGTTCTAGAATTTTCCCTGTTAACACTATCAACGTTTCCCTTTACTGTGGCAATTGTGATCGAATCAGCGCAATATTAGCCACTTTTAATGCAACATACCGAAACAAAGCAAACTATGCAAGAGA
Source organism: Coregonus clupeaformis (assembly GCF_020615455.1). Taxonomy (NCBI): domain Eukaryota; kingdom Metazoa; phylum Chordata; class Actinopteri; order Salmoniformes; family Salmonidae; genus Coregonus; species Coregonus clupeaformis. The sequence goes on from NC_059202.1 coordinate 45,497,914, forward strand.
TTTTGTTGTAGGCAGAACGCATCGGAGTAGGATTCTATTGCATTGACACATACGACTCAGCCCGTACTCTACACAGACCGGTGCGGCATAAACAATCAGAGCTGCAGTATGCAAATAAACCATTGCCATATATGGATCTGTGCAATTTACTTTGAACTGGACTGTGTTTACAGCATGAGCGGTTGTGAGTAGATGCGCTTGTTTTGAGATCAAAGCGAGAGCTTCATGTAGCCACGTGTGCACATTTTGTTCATATCCTTTGCTAGTTGGTGAGTTATTAGCCTAGTTATAGATAATTTGTAGTCAGTAATAGGGGAGTGATTGCTTCCTACAAGAACACAAAGGGGGTGACACTCTAGATCCAAACTGTTACAGACCTATATCCATCCTGCCCTGCCTTTCGAAAGTATTTGAAAGCCAAGTTAACAAACAGATCACTGTCCATTTCGAATCCCACCGTACCGTTTGTAGAAAAACAGCGCCGGAGAAGATGGCTGCCGTTTTACAGCCCTCTAACCAATTGTACTATTATGTGTGTTTTTCCGCGTTATTTGTAATTTATTTTGTACATAATGTTTCGGCACTCGTCTCTTATAACAAAAAAGAGCTTCTGGATATCAGGACAGCGATTTCTCACCTCGTATTGGACGAAGATGTTTTCTTCAACGAGGCGGCCGCGAAGGATATCATACAGACACCCGACAAGGCCCAAATCCCCGTCATTCGCGTGAGGAAGAGACGGAGATATCGTGGACGTAGATCTGGGTGCCTTGTCAGGATCCGACGGCGAGCGAGTAAACTGCCTCTTCCATCAATCCTATTAGCCAATCTTCAATCATTGGATAACAAATTGGATGACCTAAGATTACGGTTATCCTACCAACGGGACATTAAAAACTGTAATATCTTATGTTTCACCGAGTAGTGGCTGAACGACGACATGAATAACATACAGCTAGCGGGCTATACGCTACATCGGCAGGATAGAACGGCTGACTCCGGTAAGACGAGGGGTGGCGGTCTGTGTATATTTGTAAACAACAGCTGGTGCACAAAATCAAATACTAAGGAAGTCTCGAGGTTTTGCTCGCCTGAGGTAGAGTATCTTATGATAAGCTGTAGACCACACTATTTACCAAGAGAGTTTTCATCTATATTTTTCATAGCTGTCTATTTACCACCACAAACCAATGCTGGCATTAAGATTGCACTGAATGAGTTCTACAAGGCCATAAATCAACAGGAAAACGCTCATCCAGATGCAGCGCTCCTAGTGGCCGGGGACTTTAATGCAGGGAAACTTAAATCCGTTCTACCTAATTTCTACCAGCATGTTAAATGTGCAACCAGAGGAAAAAAACTCTAGACCACCTTTACTCCACACACAGAGATGCATACAAAGCTCTCCCTCGCCCTCCATTTGGCAAATCTGACCATAACTCTATCCTCCTGATTCCTGCTTATAAGCAAAAACTAAAGCAGGAAGCACCAGTGACTCGGTTAATAAAAAAGTGGTCAGATGACGCAGATGCTAAGCTACAGGACTGTTTTGCTAGCACAGACTGGAACATGTTCCGGGATTCTTCAGACAGCATTGAGGAGTACACCACATCAGTCACTGGCTTCATCAATAAGTGCATCGATGATGTCGTCCCCACAGTGACCGTACGTACATACCCCAACCAGAAGCCATGGATTACAGGAAACATCCGCACTGAGCTAAAGGGTAGAGCTGCCGCTTTCAAGGAACGGGACTCTAACCCGGACGCTTATAAGAAATCCCGCTATGCCCTCCGACGAACCATCAAACTGGCAAAGAGTCAATACAGGACTAAGATTGAATCATACTACACTGGCTCTGACGCTCGTCGGATGTGGCAGGGCTTGAAAACTATTACAGACTACAAAGGGAAGCACAGCCGCGAGCTGCCCAGTGACACAAGCCTACCAGACGAGCTAAACCACTTCTATGCTCGCTTCGAGGCAAGCAACACTGAAGCATGCATGAGAGCACCAGCTGTTCCTGATGACTATGTGATCACGCTCTCCGTAGCCGATGTGAGTAAGACTTTTAAGCAGGTCAACATTCACAAGGCCGCAGGGCCAGACGGATTACCAGGACGTGTACTCCGAGCATGTGCTGACCAACTGGCAAGTGTCTTCACTGACATTTTCAACATGTCCCTGACGGAGTCTGTAATACCAACATGTTTCAAGCAGACCACCATAGTCCCCGTGCCCAAGGACTCTAAGATAACCTGCCTAAATGACTACCGACCCGTAGCACTGACGTCTGTAGCCATGAAGTGCTTTGAAAGTGTCACAAGCTGGGCTAGAACTCCGGTCTCAGATGTGGGGAGCTGGGGGTTCTACCCCTTAGCCACAGAGGAGGTATAGTTGGACCCAAATGAAACACCCAAGGCAATACTCCAGGTAAGTAGATTTAATGTAACAAAAAGGTTCTTTGCACTTCAAAAAATAGTCCAACAAAAGTTTTGGAAAGACACGGTGGAACAAAGCAGGAGACACATAGCCAGGACTCAAAAACCAAGTGAGGAACAGGGGAAAAAACACAGCTAAAATACTCTAGGTGAAACAAGGCACAGGTGACCTGGATCAAGCTAATAAGGACACACGAGGAAGAACTAAGGCAGAGGGGAACACAGATGACCTCTAGAGGCCCAGAGACAAACATGAGGCAGGAAGCTGACAGGACCCCCTCCTCTAGGAACGACTCCTGACGTTCCTTCCAGAACACCCTGGCCCCAGGGTGCGAAACTCTCGGATCAAACCTGGGTCCAGGATGTCCTTGGCTGGAACCCAGGAGCGCTCCTCTGGCCCGTAGCCCTCCCAGTCCACCAGATACTGCAGAGAGTTCTGGACCCTCCGGGAGTCCAGTATCCGGCGGACTGTGTAGGCTGGCTGGCCGTCAATGATCCTGGGAGGTGGCGGGGGTCTGCGTGGGGGGCAAAGGGAGAAGACAAGACAGGTTTAAGTAGTGAAACATGGAAAGTGGGGTTAATTCTAAGGGAGCGAGGGAGAACCAAACGATACGAAACAGGGTTAACCTTTCTTGCTATGCGGAAAGGGCCGATGTATTTCTGGGAAAGCTTCTTGGATTCGACCCGGAGGGGCAGGTTCTTAGTGGCCAACCAAACTCTCTGACCAGCTCGGGAAACTAGGGGCCGTCCGGCGGCGGCGATTAGCCTGACTTTGGTATCTCTGGGAGGTCCGAAGGAGGGTACGCCTGGCCTTCTTCCAGGTCCGCCTACAGCGTTGGACAAAGCGCTGGGCCGAAGGAACACCAACTTGCGCCTCTTCCTCTGGAAATAATGGAGGGGTGTAACCGAACTGGCATTCGAAGGGGGACAATCCGGTGGCTGAGGACTGGAGGGTGTTGTGGGCATATTCAGCCCAAATGATATAGGTGGCCCAAGACGTGGGATTACTGGCCGCCATACACCGCAGGATGGTCTCCAGATCCTGATTAATCCGTTCCGTTTGGCCATTAGACTCTGGATGGAACCCCGACGATAGGCTGGCTGTGGCCCCAATAAGCCTGCAGAAGGCCCCCAAAACCGGGACGAGAATTGGGGACCTCGGTCGGAGACCACGTCCAGGGGAATACCAAATATCCGGAAGACATGGTTCATGAGGAGCTCAGCAGTCTCCTTAGCCGAGGGCAGCTTGGGCAGGGGAATAAACCGGGCAGCCTTAGAGAACCGGTCTACCACCACTAGGATGACGGTGTTGCCCTGGGATGGAGGAAGTCCCGTAACAAAGTCCAGAGAAAGGTGTGACCATGGCCTTCGAGGAACAGGTAAGGGATGGAGCAGTCCCTGGGGTCGCTGGCGTGTCGACTTTCCCTGGTTACACACAGGGCAGGCCTCAACATAGACCTGCACGTCCTTCTTGATGGACGGCCACCAAAACCGCCGTCAGAGGAATTACAGTGTGCGAGCACTGCCTGGATGGCATGTCAAGGGCGACTCATGACCCCACTGCAAGACGCGGGCCCGAACAGAGAGAGGAACGTACAGGCGACCGGCAGGACCACCGCCTGGATCGGGCTCATGGACAAGGGCCTCTCGTACCCCTCTTTCAAGTTCCCACTGAAGAGGTGCGACGATCCTAGACCTCGGAATAATCGATGCCAAGGGCTTCTCTTGTACCTCGGGAGAATAGGCTCGAGACAGGGCATCCGGCTTGACGTTCTTGGTGCCAGGTCGGTAAGACAGGAGGAACTGGAATCGATTAAAGAAAAGGGACCATCGTGCTTGCCGAGGGTTCATCCGCTTAGCCTGTTGGAGATATTCCAGGTTCTTGTGGTCTGTGAGAACCTGGAAAGGATGCTGAGCCCCCCTCAAGCCAATGGCGCCACTCTTCCAAGGCCAGCTTAACCGCAAGCAACTCTCGATCCCCCACGTGGTAGTTGCGCTCGGCCTCAGACAGGCGGCGAGACATGAAGGCACAAGGGGTGCAATCTCCCATCCTCACCCCTCTGTGACAGGACGGCTCCCACCCCCACCTCTGAGGCGTCCACCTCCACCACGAAAGGTCTTTCTGGGTCAGGGATCACCAGAATCGGAGCAGAAGTGAAGCGGCGCTTGAGATCCTCGAAGGCCCCTGCTGCTTCCGGACCCCAGTGAATCTTGGTCCCTCCTCCCTTGGTAAGCGTCGTCAAAGGGGCTACCACAGAGCTGAAATTCTTAATGAACTTCCGATAGAAGTTAGAAAAGCCAATGAACCGTTGAACCTCCTTGACCGTGGCAGGTGTGGGCCAGCTGTGGACCGCTTTGACCTTCTTGGGATCCATCTCTAGGTGGCCGGGAGTGACAATAAACCCGAGAAACTGAGTCTGAGAAACATGAAACTCACACTTCTCAGGTTTAACGTAGAGGTGATTGTCAAGGAGCCTCTGGAGAACCCTGCTAACATGCCCCTCATGCTCCTTCAGTGACCTCGAGAAGATGAGGATATCGTCCAGGTACACGAAGACGAACAGATTAAGCATATCCCGGAGAACATCATTAATCAGGGCTTGGAATACTGCGGGGGCATTGGTGAGCCCGAACGGCATCACCCGATATTCATAGTGCCCCGTGGGCGTGTTGAACGCCGTCTTCCATTCGTCCCCTTGCTGGACCCGCACGAGATGGTAAGCATTGCGGAGATCCAGTTTAGTAAAAATGGAAGCCCCTTGAAGCAGCTCAAAAGCAGTGGCCATGAGAGGAAGGGGGTATCGATTCCGAACCGTGATCTTGTTGAGTCCCCGGTAATCAACACAAGGCCTAAGACCCCGTCTTTCTTTTCAACAAAAAGAAGCCCGCCCCAGCCGGGGAAGTAGAGGCACAGATGAGGCCGGCTGCCAAGGACTCCTTATTGTAGGTGTCCATAGCTGCTTGCTCGGGGGAGGATAAGGAAAAGATCCGACCTCTAGGGAGGGCAGCAACCAGGGAGTAGATCAATGGCACAGTCATACGTGCGATGAGGCGGTAAGGAAGTAGCCAGGGCCTTGCTGAACACTGCCTTGAACCGATGGTAAACACTGGGGACTCGGGAGACGTCAACAGACTCTTGAAACTGGGTACTAGGGGCTGAGGGACTCTGAAGCATGCAGGTGAGTTGGCAAGTGGAACCCCAGTTTAGAATGGTGCCAGTAGGCCAGTCGATCTGGGGATTATGTCTGCATAGCCAAGGGTGACCCAGGATAATAGGATACTCGGGAGAGTCAATGAGATAGAAGGTCTCCTCCTGCTGGTGTTGAGAGATAGTAAGTCGCAGGGACTGAGTCGCCTCAGTAACCTCTCCTGGTTCCAGAGGTCTGCCATCTAAGGCTGTAACTGCCTGGGGTTGAGGAAGTAGTTGGGTAGGGATCTTGAGTTCCTTAGCCAAGGTTACATCCATGAAATCACCTGCGGCACCGGAATCGATCATAGCCTGGACCCGATGCTGGTGGCCCTCCCAGGACAGAGTGGCTGGAATAGCTAGGACAGCGTTAGTAGGAGGAGCTCTAATTTTCCCCATCACAACCCTCCTGTAGCTGGGCGGGGACAGGCGTTTCCCGAAAGCTCGGGGCAAGTGGAGCGGAAGTGGCCGGCAACCCCGCAGTAGAGGCACCGACGCTCCCTCATGCGACGTTCCCTTTCGTTGGGAGAAAGCCTGGAACGGCCTAACTGCATGCTCTCCGGGGAATCCTGGAGCAGTTCAGTAGCCGGGGAAGCTCTGAATGACGGAGTCCAAACAGGAGAAACAGAGCTGCTCAGAGGAACCTGGGACTGAGACACCTGGCGGCGAGCCGTTCTCCGCTCTCTTAGACGATTGTCCAGGCGGATGGCCAAGGCTATGAGGGACTCGAGATCTCCAGCTGGTTCTCGGGTGGCTAACTCATCTTGAAGGGGCTCAGATAACCCTCCCTGAAAACAGACCCTCAGCGCTTCATCATTCCATCCGCTCCTTGCTGCTATGGTCCGGAATTCAATGGCAAAATCTGCCGTGCTTCGGGGACCCTGACGGAGAGACAGTAGGCGCTTGGAAGCCTCCCGCCCACTGACAGCATGATCGAACACCCGCTTGAACTCTTCTACAAATGCAGCGTAGGAGTCACAACAGGCCTCCTGGGACTGCCACACCGCAGAGGCCCAGGCGAGCGCCTTGTCTGAAAGAAGGGTAATGATGTAGGCAATCTTGGAACGGTCTGTGGGAAAACTTGAGGGTTGGAGCTCGAAGGTGAGGGAGCATTGGGTGAGGAAACCCTGGCAAGAGCTTGGATCCCCAGAAAAGGGCTTGGGAGGTGGTAGTCGGGGCTCCGCCACTGGAGAAGGCCTGTCGTCACTGGGGGGTGACCTGGAGGAAGGGAGAGGACCAGGGAGGCGTTCAAAGAGCTGGTGGAGGGAACTCATCATTTCGGCCAGGAGTTGAGAATGACTAGCCATCAGCTCTTCTTGTCGGCTGAAAACGGTTTCATGGCGCTGGAAAGATGCCTCATGTCGAGTGATCACCGCCAACAGGTCCTGGGAACTGAGTGTTTCTGGGTCCATGATTGACTTGGTTTTTCTGTCACAAGCTGGGCTAGAACTCCGGTCTCAGATGTGGGGAGCTGGGGGTTCTACCCCTTAGCCACAGAGGAGGTATAGTTGGACCCAAATGAAACACCCAAGGCAATACTCCAGGTAAGTAGATTTAATGTAACAAAAAGGTTCTTTGCACTTCAAAAAATAGTCCAACAAAAGTTTTGGAAAGACACGGTGGAACAAAGCAGGAGACACATAGCCAGGACTCAAAAACCAAGTGAGGAACAGGGGAAAAAACACAGCTAAAATACTCTAGGTGAAACAAGGCACAGGTGACCTGGATCAAGCTAATAAGGACACACGAGGAAGAACTAAGGCAGAGGGGAACACAGATGACCTCTAGAGGCCCGGAGACAAACAGGAGGCAGGAAGCTGACAGAAAGGCTGGTGATGGCTCACATCAACAGCATTATCCCAGAAACCCTAGACCCACTCCAATTTGCATACCGCCCCAACAGATCCACAGATGATGCAATCTCTATTGCACTCCACACTGCCCTTTCCCACCTGGACAAGAGGAACACCTATGTGAGAATGCTATTCATTGACTACAGATCAGCATTCAACACCATAGTGCCCTCTAAGCTCATCACTAAGCTAAAGATCCTGGGACTAAACACCTCCCTCTGCAACTGGATCCTGGACTTCCTGACGGGCCGCCCCCAGGTGGTAAGGGTAGGTAACAACACATCTGCCACACTGATCCTCAACACGGGGGCCCCTCAGGGGTGCGTGCTCAGTCCCCTCCTGTACTCTCTGTTCACCCATGACTGCATGGCCAGGCACGACTCCAACACCATCATTAAGTTTGCCGACGACACAACAGTGGTAGGCCTGATCACCGACAACGATGAGACAGCCTATAGGGAGGAGGTCAGAGACCTGGCCGTGTGTTGCCAGGACAACAACCTCTCCCTCAACGTGACCAAGACAAAGGAGATGATTGTGGACTACAGGAAAAAAAAGAGGACTGAGCATGCCCCCATTCTCATCGACGGGGCTGTAGTGGAACAGGTTGAGAGCTTCAAGTTCCTTGGTGTCCACATCACCAGCAAACTATCATGGTCCAAACACAGTCGTGAAGAGGGCACGACAAAGCCTATTCCCCCTCAGGAGACTGAAAAGATTTGGCATGGGTCCTCAGATCCTCAAAAAATTCTACAGCTGCACCATCGAGAGCATCCTGACTGGTTGCATCACCGCCTGGTATGGCAACTGCTTGGCCTCCGACCGCAAGGCACTACAGAGAGTAGTGCGTACGGCCCAGTACATCACTGGGGCCAAGCTTCCTGCCATCCAGGACCTCTATACCAGGCGGTGTCAGAGGAAGGCCCTCAAAATTGTCAAAGACTCCAGCCACCCTAGTCATAGACTGTTCTCTCCGCTACCGCACGGCAAGCGGTACCGGAGTGCCAAGTCTAGGTCCAAAAGACTTCTCAACAGCTTCTACCCCCAAGCCATAAGACTCCTGAACAGCTAATCATGGCGACCCGGACTATTTGCACTGCCCCCCCACCCCATCCTGCTACTCTGTTAATTATTTATGCATAGTCACTTTAACTCTACCCACATGTACATATTACTTCAACTACCTCAACTAGCCGGTGCCCCCGCACATTGACTCTGCACCGGTACCCCCCTGTATATATAGCCTCCGTACTGTTATTTTATTTTACTTCTGCTCTTTTTTTTCTCAACACTTTTTTTGTTGTTGTTTTATTTTTAAATGCACTGTTGGTTAAGGGCTGTAAGTAAGCATTTCACTGTAATGTCTGCACCTGTTGTATTCGGCGCATGTGACCAATAACATTTGATTTGATTTGACCTTCTCCGCTATGCAATCTGGTTTCCGAGCTGGTCATGGGTAAAGGTCCTATACGATATTATAACCGCGATCGATAAAAGACAGTACTGTGCAGCTGTCTTCATCGACCTGGCCAAGGCTTTCGACTCTGTCAATCACCACATTCTTATTGGCAGACTAAATAGCCTTGGTTTCTCAAATGACTGCCTCGCCTGGTTCACCAACTACTTCTCAGATAGAGTTCAATGTGTCAAATCGGAGGGCCTGCTGTCTGGACCTCTGGCAGTCTCTATGGGGGTGCCACAGGGTTCAATTCTCGGGCCGACTCTATTCTCGGTGTATATCAATGATGTCGCTCTTGCTGCTGGTTACTCTCAGATCCACCTCTATGCAGACGACACCAATTTGTATACATCTGGCCCTTCATTGGACACTGTGTTAACAAACCTCCAAACGAGCTTCAATGCCATACAACACTCCTTCCGTAGCCTCCAACTGCTCTTAAACGCTAGTAAAACTAAATGCATGCTCTTCAATCAAACGCTGCTTGCACCCGCCTGCCCGACTAGAATCACTACTCTCGGCGGGTCTGACTTAGAATATGTGGACAACTACAAATACCTAGGTGTCTGGTTAGACCGTAAACTATCCTTCCAGACTCACATTAAGCATCTCCAATCCAAAGTTAAATCTAGAATTGGCTTCCTATTTCGCAACAAAGCCTTCTTCACTCATGCTGCCAAACATGCCCTCGTAAAACTGACTATCCTACCGATCCTTGACTTCGGCGATGTCATTTACAAAATAGCCTCCAACACTCTACTCAGCAAATTGGATGTAGTCTATCACAGTGCCATCCGTTTTGTCACCAAAGCCCCATATACTACCCACCATTGTGACCTGTACGCTCTCGTTGACTGGCCCTCACTACATAATAGTCTCCAAACCCACTGGCTCCAGGTCATCTATAAATCACTGCTAGGCAAATCCCCGCCTTATCTTAGCTCATTGGTCACCATAGCAAGACCCACCCGTAGTATGCGCTCCAGCAGGTATATCTCACTGGTCATCCCCAAAGCCAACACCTCCTTTGGCTGCCATTCCTTCCAGTTCTCTGCTGCTAATGACTGGAACGAACTGCAAAAATCTCTGAAGCTGGAGACTCTTATCTCCCTCACTAACTTTAAGCATCAGTTGTCAGAGCAGCTTACCAATCACTGCACCTGTACACAGCCCATCTGTAAGTAGCCCACCCAACTACCTCATCCCCATATTGTTATTTATTTTGCTCATTTGCACCCCAGTATCTCTATTTGCACATCATCTTCTGCACATCTATCATTCCAGTGTTAATACTAAATTGTAATTATTTTGCACTATGGCCTATTTATTGCCTTACCTCCATAACTTACTACATTTGCACACACGGTATATAGATTTTCTATTGTGTTATTGACTGTATGTTTAGTTTTATCCCATGTGTAACTCTGTGTTGTTGTTGTTTTTATCGCACTGCTTTGCTTTACCTTGGCCAGGTCGCAGTTGTAAATGAGAACTTGTTTTCAACTGGCTTACCTGGTTAAATAAAAAATTTATAATTATTATGATCAAATAGCCCCTGCTGCCTACTTGGCCACTGTTAAAACTGTAAGTTAAAGTGGGTAAAGCCTCAGTGTTCACAGTAAACCCGCACTGGAAGTTGCACAGAATTTTCACAACGTTCAAGTTTGTGCTCAGCAGACCTGAAATTTGCTCAGTACCGACATTTGTTTGAGGGAACATTGGCCATGAGTGCATTGAACTCCCTTCCATCTTATATAGCACAAGTGAACAGCAAACCTGGTTTCAAAAAAATTATAAAGCAACAGCTCACGGCACAACGCCTCTCCCCCTTGTGACCTACTTGTTGTGTGTATGTACTGATGTGTATGTGTAACTGATAGATGCACACACACACACACACACACTAAATGTTAATGTTTTTAAATATATGTAAATTGTAAAGTATTTTGTCTAATGTATTTTTCGTTACGTGTCGGACCCCAGTAAGACTAGCTGTCGCCATTGGCGTCGGCTAATGGGGATCCTAATAAATCAAATCAAATCAAAGGTGTCATTCGTTTTGACAAAGTTATTCATGGCCTCTAGTTTCTGTGGGCCAAATTAGAAAAAAAGTTACCAATCTACGCTTCAGTTATTTGACCATGTGAAGGAAAACAAATCAGAGAATAACGATAGGTTTCACATCTTCGCTGTGAACCCCTAATGATTTAGAACAAATCCTCTCCCTGTAAATGCCATTGAATTCAATTCAAATTCCAGGTCAGTCTTTGAATTCAGCGATAATTGAATTCTTCTCAATTCCAATGTTAGGTAAATTCCAGGAATTCATTTCCCAATTAAATATTATCCCCAACAATTCCACAAATTCAAATTAAATTCCCTTTCAGGCTGAACATGTCACTGTTCAGACAGCCTATTTCGCGTTGTATAATGATAAAAGACAGGTGCAGGAATACGTAATAGTTTTTTTTATTTCTCTACCCAACATAAGGTACGTCATGAAAAACGACGGGGACGAAGCATCGGAGGCATCCACCTCGACGATGAAGGGGAGTGAGGGGTCGGGATGTGCCAGCACGGGAACAGTGGTGAAGCGTGCCTTCAGCATCTTGAACGCCCTCTCCGTCTCCGCCGCCCAATGAAGCCGCTGGGGACCTCCTCTCAGCAGGGAGGTAAGAGGCGCGACCACCGTGCTGAAGCCCCGGATGAACCTCTGGAAATAGTTGGCGAACCCCAGGAATTGCTGGACTGCTTTCACGGAGTTGGGGATGGGCCATGACCTCACTGCGCTGACGCGTTGCTCCTCCATCTCCACTCCCTCCGTGGATATGAGGTAGCCCAAAATGGACACAGGCCGCTGGAAAAACAATTTTCTTTCTTGTTTAACATATAGATTATGCTCCAACAGTCTTCCCAGCACAGACCTGACTAACGAGACATGCTGGGCAGAATAGACCAAAATGTTGTCTATATAAACCACTACGCCCCGTCCCAGCATGTCCCGAAACACTTTGTTAATAAAGGCCTGGAAGGCTGAAGTAGCATTAGACAGGCCAAAATTGTTGTGGAAAAGGCAGTTTTCCATTCGTCGCCTGCACTAATGCGCACCAGATTGTAGGTGCTCCTCATGTCCAGTTTCGTGAAGTACTGCACCCCATGCATTTGTTCGATGATGGTTCGGATGAGGGGTAAAGGATGGCTGAACTTAATGGTGGCTTTATTCAGTGTTCGATAATCAATGCAGGGGTGCAGTCCCCCATCTTTCTTCTTAACAAAAAATAAGCTTGAGGAGGATGGTGACGTAGAGGGGTGGATAAAACCCTGCTGGAGGCTCTCCTGTACGTAGGTCTCCATGGCCTCGGTCTCCGCGTAGGAGAGGGGATAGACGTTTCCTCTCGGGAGGACTGCGTCAGACAGCAAGTCAATGGCACAGTCTCAGGGGCGATGAGGAGGCAGGCGTGTATCCTGGGTCTTAGAGAAAACCCGGTGCATATCCTGGTATTCCTCCGGTAAATCCACTTGAGTCGCGTGGTCCGGACTTTCCACCGTAGTGGTGTTGACAGACACCTCGAGACACAGGAAATAACAGGGTTATGCCAACTCAACCAGGGGAGACCTAAAACAACGGGGTGCGTGGGGGTGTCTATAATCAAAAAGGTGATCTGTTCTAAATGAGTGTCATGGGTCAGCAGAGAAACGGGAACAGTGAATTGCTGAATTGCCTCCGACCGCAAGGCACTACAGAGAGTAGTGCGTTTGGCCCAGTACATCACTGGGGCCAAGCTTCCTGCCATCCAGGGCCTCTATACCAGGCGGTGTCAGAGGAAGGCCCTCAAAATTGTCAAAGACTCCAGCCACTCTAGTCATAGACTGTTCTCTCTGCTAACGCACGGCAAGCGGTACCGGAGCGCCAAGTCTAGGTCCAAAAGGCTTCTCAACAGCTTCTACCGCCAAACCATAAGACTCCTGAACAGCTAATCATGGCTACCCGGACTACTAATCATGGCTACCCGGACTACCCACCCCATCTTTTTACGCTGCTGCTACTCTGTTAATTATTTATGTATAGTCACTTTAACTCTACCCATGTACGGTAAGGGAAAAAAGTATTTGATCCTCTGCTGATTTTGTACGTTTGCCCACTGACAAAGACATGAACAGTCTATAATTTTAATGGTAGGTTTATTTGAACAGTGAGAGACAGAATAACAACAACAAAATCCAGAAAAATGCATGTCAAAAATGTTATAAATTGATTTGCATTTTTATGAGGGAAATAAGTATTTGACCCCTCTGCAAAACATGACTTAGTACTTGGTGGCAAAACCCTTGTTGGCAATCACAGAGGTCAGACGTTTCTTGTAGTTGGCCACCAGGTTTGCACACATCTCAGGAGGGATTTTGTCCCACTCCTCTTTGCAGATCTTCTCCAAGTCATTAAGGTTTCGAGGCTGACGTTTGGCAACTCGAACCTTCAGCTCCCTCCACAGATTTTCTATGGGATTAAGGTCTGGAGACTGGCTAGGCCACTCCAGGACCTTAATGTGCTTCTTCTTGAGCCACTCCTTTGTTGCCTTGGCCGTGTGTTTTGGGTCATTGTCATGCTGGAATACCCATCCACGGCCCATTTTCAATGCCCTGGCTGAGGGAAGGAGGTTCTCACCCAAGATTTGACGGTACATGGCCCCGTCCATCGTCCCTTTGATGCGGTGAAGTTGTCCTGTCCCCTTAGCAGAAAAACACCCCAAAGCATAATGTTTCCACCTCCATGTTTGACGGTGGGGATGGTGTTCTTGGGGTCATAGGCAGCATTCCTCCTCCTCCAAACATGGCGAGTTGAGTTGATGCCAAAGAGCTCGATTTTGGTCTCATCTGACCACAACACTTTCACCCAGTTCTCCTCTGAATCATTCAGATGTTCATTGGCAAACTTCAGACGGACCTGTATATGTGTTTTCTTGAGCAGGGGGACCTTGCGGGCGCTGCAGGATTTCAGTCCTTCACGGCGTAGTGTGTTACCAATTGTTTTCTTGGTACCTATGGTCCCAGCTGCCTTGAGATCATTGACAAGATCCTCCCGTGTAGTTCTGGGCTGATTCCTCACCGTTCTCATGATCATTGCAACTCCACGAGGTGAGATCTTGCATGGAGCCCCAGGCCGAGGGAGATTGACAGTTCTTTTGTGTTTCTTCCATTTGCGAATAATCGCACCAACTGTTGTCACCTTCTCACCAAGCCGCTTGGCAATGGTCTTGTAGCCCATTCCAGCCTTGTGTAGGTCTACAATCTTGCCCCTGACATCCTTGGAGAGCTTGGAATCTGATTGATTGATTGCTTCTGTGGACAGGTGTCTTTTATACAGGTAACAAGATGAGATTAGGAGCACTCCCTTTAAGAGTGTGCTCCTAATCTCAGCTCGTTACCTGTATAAAAGACACCTGGGAGCCAGAAATCTTTCTGATTGAGAGGGTGTCAAATATTTATTTCCCTCATTAAAATACAAATCAATTTATAACATTTTTGACATGCGTTTTTCTGGATTTTTTTGTTGTTATTCTGTTTCTCACTGTTCAAATAAACCTACCATTAAAATTATGGACTGATCATTTCTTTGTCAGTGGGCAAACATACAAAATCAGCAGGGGATCAAATACTTTTTTCCCTCACTGTACATATTACCTCAACTACCTCAACTAGCCGATGCCCCCGCACATTGACTCTGCACCGGTACCCCGCTGTATATAGCCTCCCTACTGTTATTTTATTTTACTTCTGCTCTTTTTTTCTCAACACTTTTTTGTTGTTGTTGTTTTATTTTACTTTTTTATAAAAAAATAAATGCATTGTTGGTTAAGAGCTGTAAGTAAGCATTTCACGGTAATGTCTACACCTGTTGTATTCGGCGCATGTGGCAAATACAATTTGATTTGATTTGATGTGATGTACGAGCCCTGTCCCTATTAGACGATTATCCAGGGCTCGAACCGGAATGGGTGACTGTAGGGGAACCAAAGAAATGCGTAATGCAGTGGCCAGTGTGCTATCTAAAAGATTCCCGGCAGCTCCGGAATCAATCAGAGCTAACGGGAGTGAGGGGCTAGGGTATTCAGCGAATTTAATGGAAGAACACACTGGTTGAGTTGACAGAAAATGAGATCTTGCATCCTACCTGGGTTGGAGCAGGGGAATTCCCTGGCTTGTCACCTCCTCACCTATTAGTGGATAGAGGGCAGGTCGGGGAGAAATCACCCCTTTCTCCACAATAGGAGCAGAGGCCCAGATTCCTCCTTCTCCTTCGCTCTGCCTCTGGAAAACGTGCAGAGCCCACCTCCATCGGCTCTGGCCACAGAGCAGGTGTAGCCATGGGCTCTGGATTCCGCGCAGGTCTTCGTCTGGACCGGGGTACCGGGGGGATCCTTGACAGCCTAGCTCAGGGTTTCTCAAACTTGGTCCTCGGGACCATAAAGGGTGCACGTTTTGGTTTTTGCCCTAGCACTACACAGCTGATTCAAATAATCAACCAATCATCAAGCTTTGATAATTTGAATCAGCTGTGTAGTGTTAGGGCAAAAACCAAAACGTGCACCCCTTGGGGTCCCGAGGACTGAGTATGGTGAAACGCTGGTCTAGTTATACTGGAAATATAAGAATACAAGTTGAAATTATTTAAAACAAATCCTGCAGTACATTTTTTATACTAAGTGCATTAATTCCATTAATTGGGAAATGTACAAATATTGAATTCCCCTTCAATTCCAAAGATTACATGTTTTTACATTCCAATTTAATTCCAATTTAATAAATTGAAGATTGTTGAAATTCGAATTTGATTTAACGTAAATTCTCCACTTCAGGGGTGAATTCAATAATTGAATTGGAATTTCAAATTAATTGAAATTAACCCCAACTCTGACAGTTGCTGTAGATACTGTGGCCGGTGGCCATATTTGTTGCCTACTGCTGCGATGGCCACAAGCGCTGTGCCCTGCATGTAAGGAGAGGCCCTCAGTAGGATCAGATATTGTGCCAGGGCTCCTCTCTTTCTCTCTGACACTTCAGCATAGAGCCTCCACAGCATGGAGCTACATGTGGGAGATGAACCTTCTCTCACTGCCCTGCCTGCCACGCTTAGCTGCCCTGGAGCAGAGTGTGAATGTGATTATTGACTGGAGTAGCCCCAGGCCACCCGCCCCCACACACACACCCAAAAACCTCTGAATTTAATTCCTTTGAGTGCTATTTGGCACTGTAAATTGTACTTCGTCACCTGCTCTGGTCTTCACACTTCTTGTTCTTGTTCTCAGTCTCTTTTACCACTCCACACACATGCTGCGTCGCCTGGATGTTTTAAATGAGAAGCGGCAGTGCCTGTGTTTCTTCTGTAGATGTAAGGATGTAATATCAGCCCAGAATAGAAATAGAGTTGTAAGAATAAATGAGGGATACAACGTTCAGTACCAGTCAAAAGTTTGGACACACCTTCTCATTCCAGGGTTTTTCCTTATTTTTACTATTTTCTACATTGTAGAATAATAGTGAAGACATCAAAACTATGAAATAACACATATGGAATCATGTAGTAACCAAAAAAGTGTTAAACAAATCAAAATATATTTTATATTTGAGATTCTCTCAACCAGCTTCACCTGGAGGCTTTTCCAACAGTCTTGAAGGAGTTCCCACATATGCTGAGCACTTGTTGGCTGCTTTTCCTTCACTCTGCGGTCCAACTCATCCCAAACCATCTCAATTGGGTTGAGGTCGGGGGATTGTGGAGGCCAGGTCATCTGATGCAGCACTCCATCACTCGCCTTCTTGGTAAAATAAGCTTTAAACAGCCTGTAGGTGTGTTGGGTCATTGTGTTGTTGAAAAATATATGATAGTCCCACTAAGCCCAAACCAGATGGGATGGCGTATCGCTGTAGAATGCTGTGGTGGCCATGCTGGTTAAGTGTGCCTTGAATTTGAAATAAATCACAGAATTCACCAGCAAAGCACCCCCACACTATAACACCTCCTCCTCCATGCTTTACGGTGGGAAATACACATGCGGAGATCATCCGGTCACCCACACCGCTTCTCACAAAGACGGCGGTTGGAACCAAAAATCTCTAATTTGGACTCCAGACCAAAGGACAAATTTCCACCCGTCTAATGTCCATTGCTCGTGTTTCTTGGCCCAAGCAGGTTTCTTCTTCTTATTGGTGTCCTTTAGTAGTGTTTCTTTGCAGCAATTCGACCATGAATGCCTGATTCACACAGTCCCCTCTGAATACTTGATGTTGAGATGTGTCTGTTACTTGAACTCTGTGAAGCATTTATTTGGGCTGCAATTTCTGAGGCTGGTAACTCTAATGAATGTATCAAATCAAATCGAATCAAATCAAATTTTATTGGTCACATGCACCGAATACAACAGGTGCAGACATTACAGTGAAATGCTTACTTACAGCCCTTAACCAACAGTGCATTTATTTTTAACAAAAAAAGTAAAAAATAAAACAACAACAAGAAAAGTGTTGAGAAAAAAAGAGCAGAAGTAAAATAAAATAACAGTAGGGAGGCTATATATACAGGGGGGTACCGGTGCAGAGTCAATGTGCGGGGGCACCGGCTAGTTGAGATAGTTGAAGTTCAAGTGCAGCAGAGGTAACTCTGGGTCTTCCATTCCTGTGGCGGTCGTCATGAGAGTCAGTTTCATCATAGCGCTCAATAAGTTTTGCGACTGCACTTGAAGAAACTTTCAAAGTTCTTGAAATTTTTCGTATTTACTGACCTTCATGTCTTAAGGTAATGATGGACTGTTGTTTCTCTTTGCTTATTTGAGCTGTTCTTGCCATAATATGGACTTGGTCTTTTACCAAATAGGGCTATCTTCTGTATACCAACTCTACCTTGTCACAACACAACTGATTGGCTTAAACGCATTAAGAAGGAAAGAAATTCCACAAATTAACTTTCCAGGTGACTATCTCATGAACCTGGTTGAGAAAATGCCAAGAGTGTGCAAAGCTGTCATCAAGGCAAAGGGTGGCTATTTGAAGAATCTCACATATAAAATATATTTTGATTTGTTTAACACTTTTTTGGTTACTGCATGATTCCATATGTGTTATTTCATAGTTTTGATGTCTTCACTATTATTCTACAATGTAAAAAATACTAAAAATAAAGAAAAACCCTTGAATGAGTAGGTGTGTCCAAACTTTTGACTGGTAGTGTACATTGAAAGCAGGTGCTTCCACACAGGTGTGGTGTAAAGATGCAGTCCGGAATCTTAAGCACAACAAATTCATAACATATTGTACAAATTGGATTCGTAACATATCATATGAATTACCAAAAAAACGATACAATTAGCAGGACGTAACATTTCATATGAAATGGATGACATAGTACACAATTGGATGATGTATTACAAAAAAAATGGGGACCTGTTTTGGCTCATGAGCACCACTTTCAAAACTACTGGCTGAAATTATACAAAAGTTCTGGAGCATCACTTTAAGCAATTAACATCCCATCATGCTTAGTGTCATGTATAGGGTCATGTTTGACTACCATGGCTAGAAGAGATCTCAGTGACTTTGAAAGAGGGGTCTCAAAGGAGCATAGGGGGTTAAAAGCGTGTGTGTGTGTGTGTGTGTGTGTGTGTGTGTGTGTGTGTGTGTGTGTGTGTGTGTGTTTGTGTGTGTGTGTGTGTGTGTCTCAGTCACCAGATCTCAACTCAATTGAACACTTATGGGAGATTCTGGAGCGGCGCCTGAGACAGCTTTTTCCACCACCATTAAAAAAACATCAAATGATGGAATTTCTCAAGGAAGAATGTTGTTGCATCCCTCCAATAGCGTACCAGACACTTGTAGAATCTATGCCAAGGCACAATGAAGATGTTCTGGCGGCTCGTGGTGGCCCAACCCCCTATTAAGACACTTTATGTTGGTGTGTCCTTTATATATCAAATATATATAAAAGACATGATTAAATAGGGAAAAAACACATCAATCTCTTTCATAAGTTCTTTAAACAAAAAAAGCTAATTTACCAAAATTTCTGAAAATGTACATATAGTGTTTTGGAATGAAACTCTTAAAATGTTGAAGAGTTTCATTCCAAAATGCTATATATTAATTTACAGAAAAATTAGCTTTTTTTGTTTAAGAGATTGGTGTGTTTTTTCCCCTATTTAATCATGCCATCTGGTTATTTAACCCTGTGAGACCAAAGCATAGATCCAAATGAGGAAAACGTGTTATTACCCTGCAGAAATACATAAAATATGCCTCTGATTATGACAATAATATATATATTCTTTATTTCAAGTTTGTAAAACTATTTTCTGGAAACGTTGCAAAAATTCAACATTGGGCTTCAAAGATAGGAAAACATTGTGTTAAGAAAACTATTAAATTCGATTAAAATCTAATTAAAATGGATCAAAAGCATTTATATGTGATGGGAAATATTGTTTAATGGTATATAAATCTGTACTGTAGTCATATTTTGTCTGAAATAGCCAAATTGATTAACATACTGTATATCCTCTCAGAAAAAAGTAGCACTGCAAGGTTTTACACAGTCAAATGTGACACATAATTACGATTTTAATAAAGAACTGTACAAATTATACATTTGTGACATCAATATTTAAATATATATATATATAAAAAAATTAATCAATACAATAATATGAGCTCTGGGCTCTGGTCAAAGGTAGTGCACTATATAGGGAATAGGGTGCCATTTGGGACGAGGCCTAACTCTGACCAAACACTATAGCATGAGGCTAGATTTATGATGTGTTTAATTTATATGTTAAATATACAGGCTACAAAGATTCCATTCCAGCTAAACAATGGATATATAGCGTTTTGCAACAAACCCAATTGTAATTCATATCTTATTCCTATGAATAAAAAATCTGAGGACAGTAATATTTTACACACACATAAAGGTACCCATAAGCATTCATTTATGTGAAAAATTGGTGGATATATTGTTTTGGAAATAAACTCTTAATTCGTTCCCACTCTCTTGTAATAACTTTTGTGAGAAAATAAAACAGATAGTCAATCTCGCCTTCCAATAGAATCAATGACAATGCAACAAGTCAGAGCTCATCTTCCCCCCGTTGATATACACTGGCATGAATAATTTATAAGACAGTGCCATGTCTCCCAAAGTAAAAATGTCCGTTATTTTACTTCTCTCTTAACATTTATATTTAACCCCCCACTCTCTGGCCCCCTATACCGCCACAGAACTGTCACTGTTTGGAAACCCCATCACCATACAAACCCGTTTGAGTGTGTCTGTAAGGAGTAAAATATATAAATATGTTGGAAAAGCCCAACACATCCCTTGTAATTTGGGTCCCATTGGGGTTCAGGGAGCGTGTGATTGGTGGAGTGGCTCTGAATGTCTCCCTTTGCGCCCATGCTGCTTAGAGGCAGGGCCCCAACATGTCCCCTCTTGTTCCCCCACACAGCAAACCCCTTCACTCTCAATTTAAGCCGAAATCTGATGAACCTATTATCACACAAACACACACACACACAGACACACACATTCACGTACACACACAGACACACACTAAAACCAGATTTAATGGAAGAAAGTGGATATAGTTGCAAGTGATCAATCACCAGGCGTGAACTGAGGCGTCAATGCATTAACAATTCCCATCATTTTCAGTCCACTCGCCCGAGCAGAAGATCAGCCGGCATATTTAATGCACAACTCTCTCACTCAATTTAAAGGAAAGCATGACTCATGAGGAGTTCTATAGCACTGAAAGAGGGTTACACAGTTGCCTTCCCAGTTTCCACTAACCAATTAGTTAGAGAGAACACACCTCATCCAATAATAAAACATTCTTCCAGGTACAATAAAAAGACCACATCCATTGAGTCTCTACCATTAGTTGCTCCTCTGCTTTTATAATAACACCATGCGGATAAAGCTACGGTATGTCCCATTAGATTGCAATGTGCAAATCGCTAGCTTGCTGTGGTCGACTGCAGTTCTGCTGGCCCCCTCGGGTGAACGTTGTCATTTTAATGGGATCTCTGAAAAGCAAAGCCGCTGTGAAAGATTGCTTTAAGTACGTCTATCGTGCACTTGTCACTCCACTCGTCACCGCAGAGATCCAGATTTAGAGAGGCATCAATGTTTAAGAAAACAAGCAGTAAAACAAACACCTGGGGACAATAGGACCATCACGGAAACTGTCAACAAAACAGGACAGCTGTCAAATGAGTGGCTTTAGACTGAGGGATGTCGAATTATTTTGGACTCCAGACATCTTGGAGATGTGGCCTTTTACATAATTATTTTCCTTTTCTAGGCCTGGGATATACTTGTACTTATATGATTACATTTTATGATTATTCAAATATTTCCATGAAGTATCTCCTCCTCTTGTACCCGTAAACTGTGTAGCAAAACATGTATTTGACATTTTCAGCAGTAGTTCTATTTCAACCACAAACCAAGAAGTGAGATGGGTGTAGACTAGCACAGTGGAACATCATAAATATTCTGTATGAGATCTTAGACCTATCAACATCCACCGCACGTCTTGTGGGAGCAACCCGGGTCACGTTTTAGCCAATGAAAGCAGTTGTTTGGGAACTAAGAAGGGGGTTGACTTAGCGGAAACATGCTCACTTGGTCCACGGTTGGTTTGAGTGGAGCTGGTTGTTAAGCATCATGGCTCTTGTTACCTTTTGGGAACACACTCGATAACCTCTGAGGCTTATATAATCCAGTTTTTCACCTCTATTTTTTATCTATCATTGCTCTCTCTCTCTTTATCTCTCATCCTCCTCTCTCTCCCTCTCTCACTTGTTTCCTCTCCATTCACCTTTCCTCCCCCACTAAGAGTTCCTGAGCAGGAGGCCCCTTGTTCGGATGCACACCAAGACTCACACAGTTTCCAGCCCAACAATGAAAGGAGCTTTCAGCAAGGCTGGTTCCAATTCATCTGTGATAAATGAGAAGATAAGGCAATCAGTGCACACCATGACACTGTTGCAGCTAGTTAGGCACACTTCAAGACCACTCAGGTGTGCTTGTGGAGCCCTACGGTTGGGGGGGCCTCCATATATATATATATATGTAACACACACCCCTGATGGTGGCCAGTCTTCTCCTTATCATGCTCATCTTTTTGTGTGCAGCAGGCCCCACTGTATCAGTGGTATCTAAAATGCCTGCAAACCTGGATCGTATGTTGTTCCCGAAGCAGCACCAGAGGAGATGTGTGGATCAGACCAGGGCAGAGTGGACTCATCTGCCTGTGTGTGTGTTTTTCCTAATGGTGCAGTTTCCCTGTTGGATGGCTATCTGCAGAGTTCCCTCACCCCGCTGCGGGGGCCACTGTGGGTGTCCAGGGGGGAGAAGTTCAGCCCAGACAGGCTCAGGCTTTACATCCTGGGGGTCCTGTGGGCCTTGCGGGCGGCCGAGGACCACCTGACACAGGTGAGAGAGGGAGTGAATGGACTAGGAGAGAGAGAGATGCTGCTGCACCACGTTGCCATGGGTTTGGCCTTAGATTGATTACTGTTCTATTGTGGAGTGAACGTGATGAGTGTGACTGGATTACTGTAGGTGAACCTAGCGGTGTCTGTCTTCCCTTTCATGTTACAGCTCCTCTCCTTTTCTCCTGGGTTTTTGTTTTATTCTGGGCTTGTTTCTTTTGCCTTATTGATTTCCTATCTCACAGGTAATTCCATCGTTTTGTCCCCCCACCCTTTCCCTAAATAGAGCTGCCTTCCTTGACTGTACTGTACGTGGAATAGGTAAACTGATGTTTATTGGCTTACAAGCTGAGATGCTAATACTTTCAAATATGATTACCTTATAGATTATTTTGGCAAGGAAGGTCAGGGGAAAATAGTGTACATTGCGATGGAAATTAGGTGCATTTAAAATTTGCTTCATCAACCATTCAGTAGCTCTTCTGCAAATCTCCATGCAATTATGATTTTACTTCTTTCCGAGGAGAAACATTATTCATTGTAATTGAAAAGCCTCTGGGTGAAAATATTCAGGGTGTTTGAGATTAGTTTGACTTGCTATATAAATGTGTATATTCATTTCCATTCCTTTGGCTTTTACATAGGGCGGTGCAAGTTCAAGGGTCAGGGAAGTTAACTGTCACAGTAAAGCATTTCAAATAGGAGTGACTCATATTTTAGTTGATTTATTTCAATATTTGGATTATGGGTGCAATGATTCCAGAGAACCTTCATCAAACAAAATCATAATCAACACATTTCACATACCTAAATATGTCAATTAATCGTAGTTTTTATGGCTATCCCTCTAATTTCACAAATGGCCCTCGTCTCAGCTCCTTGGAGCACCACAATGACAGACAGACAGAGCGACATGCAGACAAGCAGACATAGGACTTCCTCCTTTTGTCGGCCCTGTTGCAGTTTCCTATTAGTTCTGTCTCCAGTGTGACGTGGAGAAAAAGAGGCCACAGTCTTGTTTTGAACATGTTTATGCCAGGGTGTGACTGTTTGGGAGTGTGTGCGTGCGAGTTTACGCGTGTGTCTAGTCATCCATATAGTGTGTGTGTACGTACATGTTCGTAGGATTTTTAAAAATTAGTTAACACTTTTGTTGACAGGGGCTGTCCTCTCACATTAACATTCCCATTACGATGCGGCTGTGTCGGAGGGTCGGGGGGAGATGTGGGGTGAGGGGGGGCGACGGAGGCCCTGAGACGCCCGGAATGCCATTGTGGGGGTTGGTGGGTAATGTTTGGGGACAAACAGGCCCACAGTGGGGTGAGTGTGAAAGGGCCTGGGCTCTGACGCTGAATGAAAGGGGCTGGGGAGGACCACCTCTCTCAGGCTGGGGAGCTGTCACTCAATGCTCTGCTCTCCAGGAGGCAGAGAGAGAGGGAAAGGGAGAGAGAGAGAGGGAGGGGAGGCGAAAGAGACGCGGTATGTTTCTCACCCTAAAATATGACCAAAAAGGTGAATTATATCTCATGTATACCCATGAAAATGTTTTGAAAACAGGGTGGTATCGTCTCATATCGTTTATTCAGAGGAACATTACGTGTGTCTTGGAATATTCAAGCATCCACAGTCGCCTTACCTGTCTCTTATTTTCAAATAAATGTTTTTCATAAATCCCATAGAAATAGTTTGCTTTAGCTTGTCATGTATATTCTCTTGTCCCAAGTTCATGTTTTTAGTCCTGAAAGTCCGTTACTAGATATTGAGATTGCGTGTAGTTGCTTGTGGATTTGTGCAAGTGTCTTCCTATGTTGATGTACTTTTTATTGTCCCTGTCTTCATACCAAACTCTGGTGTGGAGTTTAATTAGCAAACGTATTGGAGGAACGCCCGCTGGAACTGCCACTAGCTCGTTAGGTATCGAAGTGAGAGATCGACAGCATTAGGCTGTCTTAAACTTCTGACAGGTCTAAGTGCCCCAACCCACACAAGTCCCCACGCGATTAAATGAAGTGAAAATTGCATTCTCGTCTGGCTTGATATGAAAATGGAATTTGTGATCATGAAATATAGGCTACACAGTTGTCACTTCTTAAAAAGGTGTCAGCAATTTGCTTCAGTGGATAAGGTGAATATTTGCCATGACAGAAGAGAAGGGCTTTTGAGAGAAAAAAATGTGTGATATATGTGATCAATGAAAGACTTCATTGCCTCGCGCTTCATTGGTCTTGTAATAAGAGGCTATAGATCTAGGTCTCTCAAAGTGTCAGTATGGCATAGTACTTTAGACGCTGCTTACATGACAATACTGCCACCTAGAGGCGATCGGCGACACAACAGAAACCCTCACCGTCTGTGTGAGACAGCTGCTCTCTTTCTCACTTACTTTTCACCTCCAAACGGAGAGTAAAAGACACGTGTGATGTTTATGTAATGCTCCTGCTCTTTGCATGTTTTGTGAATTCTTGAATAGCTTGTTGTTGCTTCAGGCATCAGCGTGTGGTTGGTATAAGAGTGAAATGCACGGTGAGTTTGCCTTTGAACAAAGCATAGAGAAACATGCGTCAGAATAGAGACTTCATTCAGTCAGTATTATAAAGCATTACAACATAGAACACAATGGAATAGGAGAGTCAATTGAATCTGCCATTGTAATGGACTTTTATAATGCTCTGTTGTATCAATGAGAGCTGTGTTATTAGATTAAGTCTATAAAGAAATCAAATATATGTTGCACTTTTTCATCAATCATTAAGTCATGCTGGTTCTCTGGGGTCGAGCATGAACTCATTTCACAGGAACACAGAGGGGTTTGTCAGGTGGTGAAGTGGCCACCAAATACAGACGACTGTGAACTCAGCCATCCAGCAACAGAATCAGGGCAAACACACCTCATTCCATCTGATCCCATGATTAACCCAGGTGAGAGAGAGGGAGAAGCAGGGAGGCAGGAAGCGGGTCTGAGCAACACAGGAGCTTCAGGAAACCTGATTTCCATGTCCAGGAACAAAGCTCAGCTGGGCCTGCCCTGTAAATGGGCTATGGTGCTTTGAAGATGAAACGGAAGGTATTTGGGCCCTATGCCAACTAGCTCACAGTTCACAGGTCACAGGCAGGGAAGCAGTATCCTCCACAGTGTGTTGGAGAGGATGGAGCCATGGATGGGGTCTGTGGTTGTGGTAGGTTTCTGGGGCTGATGGTGAAGGGCTGAGAGGTGGAGGCAGGTTGAAGCCGAGGCCCAGAGAGGGCTCTAGGTTTGATTAGCGGCCATAGGAACCCTTGTGTTATAGGTAAGGCCATCTGCTCAGAGGGACCAGGCTTTCATGCCTCCATAGAGGGCAGAGACAAATACACAGGACTATCACATAGAATGAGTTATCAAAGGAAGGAAGCTGGCCAGACATCTGTCATTTATTGTGGCAGATGAGTCCGATGTCTATATAAAGAATGCTATACAGTACATAGCCTATTGTTTGTTCTCCATGGTGTCCTTATGTAGTTGTATTTTGTATGATCTTGTATTGATCTATATGTTTAAGGGCGTATAGATCATTTGTGAATACCATTAAAACCAAGAAACCAGAGGACCCTCTCTGGCTGTTGTAACATGCCACATCTTGTTGTCAGTGTGCTTTGTGAGTCACTAAACAGTCATGGCTTTGTAGCCCTGGTCAGAAGGAATCATTCCGGATTCAATTTTCTCCACATACATCCAGCCTTGTGACGTCTCCACTGTGAGAAGAAGTCGGGGTCACAGAGGGTCTTGAACTGCTAGTGCCAAATGTCACATCCACTCCTTTTACTGTGTGTCCCCGGGCAAAGCCCAACCAGAACAGCACAAGTGTTCATCCTCACAGGCCACCAACTTATCTTAACTCTCATTTAAAGGGTTCAAGTGTCTATCTGAAGGGGACATGTGAACCCTCCCTGTCTAAGATTATTATGTCACCATCAATTCATGATGTGCATTCGTCATTCTAACTAGCACGTCTGTTGATACAGTGTCGTCAAGCTCTGAAAATGTTGTACAGATGCATCAGATTTTCTATCATTCCTCTTCTGGTTCTGGTGCATTGGGTTGCTTTGTCTTTGACTGTAGATGGTGGACTCTGTGTGGCTTTGCCATGCTCTGTCAGAGGTTGCATGGAGACCTGGGTTCATGGTATACACTACATGGCCCAAAGTATGTGGACACCCCTTAAAATTAGTGGATTCGGCTATTTTAGCCACACCCGTTGCTGACAGGTGTATAAAATAGAGTGTGCAGCCATGCAATCTCCATAGACAAACATTGGCAGTAGAATGGCCCGTACTGAAGAGCTCACTGACTTTCAACGTGGCACCAACAAGTCAGTTCGTCAAATCTCTGCCCTACTAGAGCTGCCCCGGTAACCTGTAAGTGCTGTTATTCTGTAAGTGCTGTTATTCTGAAGTGGAAACGTCTAGGAGCAGCAACGGCTCAGCGAAGTGGTAGGCCACACAAGCTCACAGAACGAGACCGCCGAGTGCTGAAGCGTGTAGCGCGTACAAATTGTCTGTCCTCTGTTGCAACACTCACTACCGAGTTCCAAACTGCCTCTGGAAGCATCATCAGCACAAGAACTGTTCGTTGGGAGCTTCATGAAATGGGTTTCCATGGCTGAGCAGCCGCACACAAGCCTAAGATCTCCATGCGCAATGCCAAGCGTCGGCTGGAGTGGTGTAAAGCTCGTCACCATTGGACTCTGGAGCAGTGGAAAGGCGTTCTCTGGAGTGATGAATCACGCGTCACCATCTGACTGATTAATCTGGGTTTGGCGGATGCCAGGAGAACACTACCTGCCCCAATGCATAGTGCCAACTGTAAAGTTTGGTGGAGGAGGAATATATATTATTTTTTTCATGGTTCGGGCTAGGCACCTTAGTTCCAGTGACGGGAAATCTTAACGCTACAGCATATAATGACATTCTAGACAATTCTGTGCTTCCAACTTTGTGGCAACAGTTTGGGGAAGGCCCTTTCCTGTTACATCATGACAATGCCCCCTTGCACAAAGTAAGGTTCATACAGAAATGGTTTGTCGAGATCTGTGTGGAAGAACTTGACTGGCCTACACAGAGCCCTGACCTCATCGAGCCAGGCCTAATCACCCAACATCTGTGCCCGACCTCACTAATGCTGTTGTGGCTGAATGGAAGCAAGTCCCTGCAGCAATGTTCCAACATCTAGTGGAAAGCCTTCCCAGAAGAGTGGAGGCTGTTATAGCAGCAAAGGGGGGACCAACTCCATATTAATGCCCATGATTTTGGAATGAGATGTTCGACAAGCAGGTGTCCACATACCTTTGGCCATGTAGTGTATCTGGTGGATGGCAGTGAAACGTCAGGGATTACTGAGTACTTTGAGGAGCAGAATAGTTTTGAATGTATGAAAAGATCGGAGTCAGTTACGAAGATCTATTCCTATAGAATCGTTCTATGTAGACATTTGTTCAAGTTCACTTCTTTTTAAGATGGGCTATTTGTTAATAATAACTCTGAACCAGG
Organism: Coregonus clupeaformis; assembly: GCF_020615455.1. NCBI lineage: Eukaryota > Metazoa > Chordata > Actinopteri > Salmoniformes > Salmonidae > Coregonus > Coregonus clupeaformis. The sequence goes on from NC_059202.1 coordinate 45,525,859, forward strand.
CTTTTGATATGATGTTGGAACACCTTTCCACATTAGGCTATTGTACCCCCAAAGTTGTAAGACCTCCTGTCAGGTCAGTCGATAACTTACAGCAGCCCAAAATCTGAACAGTCACCTGTTAAGATGCTACTGTTCTTTCTGTTGAACATAATAACCCAGTTTGATGCTGCTCTCTACAGTTGAGCCAAACTGATGTTCTGTAAACTACATGTCACACCTCCATTGTTGTTTGAGAGGTCAGTCTAGCTATCATTTCAATTCCAGGTAGTCAGCCTTGAGCTCCGTAGTATTGTCAATATGGACAGGCATGTTTTTTCTCTTAGCAGACTAACCATGAAGCAGATAGCAACTAAACAACACCCATCTCACTTAGAGCACACAATGGACACTACAGTATACATTACTTTTAAACTGGAAAAAAAATAGTTCATGCTCCAATGAATTGCTATTTACATTCTTAGTAAAAATAGGTTTGTTTGTATTTTTATTTAATAGTGTGAGGGGGGGTTCCACAGGATCAATTTCAGGCTGTGTGGAGGCCGGGCCAGCGGCCCACTGCCATGCTGTCTAACTGGAGAGGGACATGGGGTGCGGTGGGGAAGTGACGACCTCTAATTGCACTCTGTGGAGACAACACCCCGTGGAACGGAATGAAAGAAAGCGCAGGCTGGCTCGGTCTCCATTGTGTGGAAAATAAATACGTGCAGTCGTGTCCCAGGGTGTGAAATAACACACCAGCCCAAGGATTTCACTGGTCATTTCATCCCCAGCTGCAGGCGAAAACAAAATTACATTGTCTTTTAAACGTCAAGAGCACAATAGTGTTGGGCCCAAGCGGGGACCTCGGTAAGGCTTTAAGTGCAGTTTATTTAGGTTAAGCTGTCAGGGAGGCATGGAGCTAAACTGAAGTTAGTTAGGAAGCTGACTGTCAAGTATGCTCTGATTCCGCTATGCACTTGTTTTTGATATTTTGTTGGTATTACCCCCATGAGAAGAATTCAGAAGAGTTAATTTATTTAGCCGTGATGAAATGTGTGTTTTTCTTTAGTTTTATATAGCCATGATATTCATTCACATTTAAACATTTTAGTCCGTCACAGTCTGTTTTAGGGCCTGCACGACAAAAGGGCAGCTTAGCTTCCCCCCCTGTCATCCAATTTAGCTAACACCAGTTTAGGTCTTGTAGTTGGGATGAGAATGGCATGAGAGGAGATGGGCTCCGTCTGCTGCTTGTCACTTCCCAGCACGTTCTACAGCACCTGGGGGAATCAGAGTACGTCGCCACATCTTCCGTCAAACACTGCCTGATGGCTGTCTGGGTCACAGGGCAGCCGCGCTCCGCATACAAACACGGTCATCGCACCGCAGCTCAGCCCCGTCACCCTGTCGGCCACAGCATGCTTCGGTCTACACTCTGTGTCCTCGCCACTTGTCCTCCTCCTACACTGTTTATGACCAAAATGAAAGCCGATTTGTTCAGCAGTCTTGTTTGTTTTTAACAGGGAGGGCATGTAAGACAGTGTTTGTCAGTGGCCTGTGTAGTGTGTTGAAGATACAGCGTCTTCCTCTGCTCGGTTCCTGTGTATAGGATCCTGTGTATCGCATTGTCAGGATTGTTATTTATACAGTGGCAGTATATGTAAGAGGGATTATTAATTAGTGGAAGGGTAATTTATCTGCGAATTACAGTTGGGGTTTTAGTGTGGTGGAGGATCAGTAAGCAGATGTTTGGTGGAGGCTATTTCACATATCTATCCTCACGTCAAAGATGTAGGCCAAGCCACTGTGGAATATGCTGCTCTTTTAGCATAGCCATTGACATTATGAATATAAAATATACAGTATTAATGTATTATTATCATTATTAAATAGGTATGATTTTGATTTTCAGTAATGCCTCCAAAACATTATTTATTAGTTGCTCAAAGCTGCCTGTCATCAATAATTAATAGATATTATAAGTAAATACATAATAAGCTAATTTAAATAATAAGCTATTTGTTCTAATTTCATGTTCATCTATTAATTGCACCATTTAGATAAAAAGTAGAAAACATTATTACTTATTTTGTATTATTTAATGATGGATATTTTATTCGATCCATTTTTGGTATTACCATCACATGGTCCTTCTAAGGCTATTTGAACTCATTGGTATGTTGATAACAACGACATGTCCAAAACTGGCTACATTTCTGTGCTAATGATTGGGATTATGAAAGTCAGGAGCTCTACAATGACGATCATGCGTTATTTTACTTGATTTGTTTAATTACATTATTAAAACTAATGGAAAGCAAAGCATAACATCCAACATATTCTATTTAAACAGATAAATGAATTTTACCTTAATTTGCTATTACTTCTCTGGAATAGCATGTCTACAGGAGATTCTCAGACAGATAATATGGAGACTCATTATAAAGTCACAGGTTGATAGGATTATGGAAGGAGCTTTCTGCTTAGAATAGTACAATGTGCTTTGATATATACGATTAAACATAAACGTGTTATCGTATTTATCTGTAATCTTTTTTTTTATATGCCGAACTTAAAGGTTACATTTGACTGCAAACAATCACCTTTGTCACTTGTTGTGAACCTCCAAAACTTTCAAGTCACTTTTTTCTTTGTCAAGAGTTGTGTGAAGCTGTCAAGTTATTCTCACATACTTGATTGTAAAAGAACAACATGTTTTGAGATGATATCCTGCCAGCTTTTTCACAATCCATTAGTTCCTGGAGCAACATCAGAAGGAAGTGGAGGTAGAGTGAAATTCCTGTTCGACACAGATGTCAGGATCAGAAGTCAGAGACATTCTCCGAGCAGCAGGGGGGGCATGCTTGCTAGACCTGAAACATAACAACAATTAGCATCCATCCACCATGTGACATCCTCCTCATACAGCAGATCCTGTCTCCAGTTCCTTCAGCTAGCGCACAAAGTGGAGGAGGGAGTCAAAAGCTCTTTCACGGGGGAAATGTTAGTGATGGTGTAAGAGTAGTAGTGTAGCTTTAACTGCCTTTCACAGACAAGAAAAGTCCAGTAAAGGTAGAATCACGTTAATCCTCAATCATTGATTCACTGGTGTGATTGAGTGAAATGCCAGTATAGTAATGGGGAAACCAAGTGTTTTGCATTGTAACGTTTGTGTTTGAATAATCCACTTGACCAGATGGGTGATGATGGCCTTGGGCCTGTCATGGCTGTCACTGGACCATCTGGGTCATCAGTCCATACTAGCGGTCTTCTCTTCTTAACCAGGTTCATATGCTAGGTTCAGCTGGAGCCTGAGTCCCTGTGTATCTCTGACATAATCAAACATATTATGTCCAGCACACCCAGGCTTGGACTGCCTCCGTCCACAGAGATCAGCTCTGTTATCACGGTCCAGTGAAATATCTCAACTGTAGAATTGTATGAATTGTATACATATATTGCATGGCGTGTTACGTATGGCTTGGCAAATCAAATAATGTTCATTAGGGCATATTGATTGACTGACTAGTAAGGAAACTCACTCACTTTATTTATAAAGTAAAATTAACAGCAGTGAAAATCGTATGACATGGCCAGCACAAACAATATAATTTAAATGGGCGTACTGATTATTAATTATTTGTGGGGAAAAAACGGTACATTGTTACAGAGAACTTTGGTTTTATCATTTGTTTGTAATATGTGATAATGAAATAAAATTTTAAAAAGCTTAATTAAACTCGGTTTAAAAACGGTTTTCCTTAAGCGCAGCCTGTAAACCACGATTTACAAATATCCAAACAATTATTTAACTCTCTCATAGACTAGTAATGGTGATGTAATTATTAGTCAACAAATGATATTCATTTCAGGTCAAATGACTTGGAGACAAACAATAGGGATAGCTAAATGCAGGTTGTGTATATGCATGCGTGTGTGTCGTTGCGTATGTGCATAGGTGTACATACGTGCATAAGTGTGTGCTTGTGTGTGTGGGGTAAAAGGTATAGTAAATGTATAGATGGTCTAGTGACACAGGGAAGAGGTGTCCTCCAGCAGAAGCTTGGGAAACCTCCCCCATCTCTGCTTGACCTGCTCCTTGTGGTCCTGACAGTGGCTCTTTGTGAACACAATGGCAGCCTCTGAAGTGTGAAGAAGCAACATTAATATTGCCCAGCAGCAGGGGAAAATCAGGGTGCCATGCATGAATCCCCTCTCCATTTTCACCATTTAGCTCCCTGCTTTATTTCCATATGTTAATGCACAAGAAGACAAGTGTTCGTTTTTTTCCACCATAAGAAATATCATATTGACAACTTTTGCTGTGGATACTCCCACATTATTATGACTGCAAGCACACGGCTGCAGTTGTAATTTGGCATGGTGATTGACAGGCTATGATAATGGCTCTGTGGCAGTCAGATATGAAATACATAATTGCTCCTTGGTAGTGTTTTGCAGTGTTCACAGCTCAGGGAGTGTCTGGAGACCGAGAGCACCTAAACAGTTCAAGTAGGCAAGTAGTCAGGTTAAACAGGGAATAACAAAATTTTGGTGGTAGAACTAGCCTATACGAGGCAGTGGTGGTCAGTGCCGTTTAAGATGAGGGAGGACAATTTTTATTTATATTACAGCATATTGGATGACTCTCATTCATATTCCATTCACCCAGTTCAATGTAACAGAGATAGGTTTAGGCTACTACATGATACTAAAATGTTTCCTATACCCATCAAGAGGTTGCTACAACCTAGCCTATGATTGAAAGTTTACAACGTAGGTGCACACAGGTCGAGAGACAAATTTGAGGTGACAGACAGTGACACATGGACAGACACGTAAACACAGTTCACTTTCATATCACCCACATTGTATTCCTTCTCGTATCTATGCGCTCTCCTCCTCTCACCTCTTCGCTTCACTTTTGGACTTCAATGCACAAAACATCAGCTGTATGTGACCAGGCGAAAAAACCTTTCCAACCCAAACCACTACACACAGCCTACATCGTTGTCACCATATTAGCTAAAGTAGGGGCGCAACATTGGTTTTAGAAGTGGGGGGGGGGGACATAATTATTTAGATTTTTTATCCAGTCGGATAAACACTCCAAACAGCCTGTCCGACCGCTTGGAGGCGTCCGCTTGTTCCTAAAGCACACCGCTGCCTCGTTTTGTATCACATTCCAATGATAAAACTGGGGGGGACAAAAATGCAATTTCAGAATGTGGGGGGGACATGTCCCCACCGTCCCCAGTGAAAGTTGCGCCCCTGATCTAAAGTAATGTCATAGTCAGCATAGCTAAAAGAAGTAACCCGTTAGTAAACCCGCTACAATCATGCAGTAACGTTACAGTGTATAGTCAATAAGCAGTTACACCGGTGGGCCCCGTTGACAATAAATGAGTAAAACCAAAAGCTTACCTTAACTTGGAAGAGTTCCAGTGTTGTGTTGGAAAGTCATAGCCAGCTAGCTAACATAGTGTCACGGTTTCGGCCGAGGCTGCCTCTCTCCCTTGTTCGGGCAGGTTTCGGCGTTCGTCGTCTCCGGAATTCTAGCTGCCACCGCTGTTTGTTTCTTGTTCGTTTGCTTTGGTCTGTTTGTTTTTCACACCTGTTTCTGTTTTGGCTTAATTAGTGTCCTATAAGTTTCTCGTTGTGTTTGTCTAGTGTTGTGTGTAATTGATTTCCGTCAGTTGTGTGTATTTGCTCGGTTGAGCTTCTCTCCATTATACTGGAGTATTTCCGCACCTGTTTGTGCGTGGTTACTATTTTGTCGCACCTGTTTGTGCGCGGTTACTATTTTGTCGCACCTGTTTGTGCGCAGTTTCTTTCGCCTTCGTGCGTATTTGTTGCCTCCGGGCAAAGTTTCCATTTGCCTTGGTTTGGCCTAATATACAAGCCTTTGGGAATATCGTTCTGAGTCCTGCGTTTGATTCCACTATTACACCTACCGCACGCCTGACAGAATTACACACCTTCAATGGAATCAGCAGGAGCCGAAGCAGCTCAGACGAGACTGGAGGCCCAGGTTCGGGACCAACGGAGCAGATCCAACAGATGGGGACCGCCCTGCAGGAGGTGATTTCCACCATCCGAGGCTGGGGTACGCCTCCACCACCTCCCTCCCTGCCAGCACCATCGGCCAGCCCGCTCATTCCAGCGCCGGAACCTCGAGGAGTCCGACTATCTCTCCCGAGGGCCTACGACGGGACCGCGGCTGGGTGTCCGGGATTTCTACTCCAGGTGGAGTTATACCTGGCCACCGTGCACCCGGCCCCTTCGGGGCATGAGAGCGTGTCCGCCCTGATCTCCTGCCTGGCCGGTAAAGCGTTGGAGTGGGCCAACGCGAGTGGAGGAAGATCGACGCCACGACGATTACATACGACGAGTTCTCCCGCCGCTTCAGGGCGGTGTTTGACCATCCCCCCGGAGGGGAAAGCGGCGGGGGAGCGTCTGGTCTTCCTCCGGCAGGGGAGGAGGAGTGCCCAGGAATTCGCTCTTGAATTCCGTACTCTAGCGGCAGATGCAGGGTGGAATGATCGGGCCCTCATCGATTTATACAGATGTAGCCTACGAGAGGACGTCCGTCGGGAGCTTGCTTGTAGGGACACCAGCCTCACTTTCGACCAGCTGGTCGACATGTCCATCAGGCTGGATCACCTGCTGGCTACCCGCGGACGTCCTGCGGAGGGTCCGTCCATTCACCCTCCAGCGCCTCCGAGCCGTGTCCTATGGAGCTCGGGGCGCTGGCGCTAGAGAAAGGAGGAGTCGGCAGGCTAGGGGTCCATCCACTGCACCAACTGTGGTCGGGGAGGACACACCGCGGCTAGGTGCTGGGGATGGCCTCCTAGGGGAGATGACGACAGGTCCCGCACTGGGGATTCCCTCCAGGTGAGTAGGCGCCCCACTCACCCAGAGCTCACTGTTGCCCATTTTTGTATACCTGTCAGTTTTCCACAGGTAGCACCTCATTCCCAGCATAAGGCGCTGGTAGATTCAGGCGCGGCTGGGAATTTTATTGATAGAAAGTTTTGTTTAGCGTTAGGGATTCCCCTTACTCCTGTTGATGTTCCTTCCCGTTCATGCCCTAGATAGTCGTCCGTTGGGTACGGGCTTGATCAGGGAGGTCACAGCGCCACTTAGGATGTGTGCGCAGGGGGATCATCAGGAGATGATTCAGCTGTTCCTGATTGATTCTCCTGCGTATCCGGTGGTGCTGGGCATGCCCTGGTTGAGTACCCATAACCCAGCGATTTCGTGGCAGGAGAGGGCTCTGATGGAGTGGTCTGCTCAGTGTGGGGGTAGATGTTTGGGCGTTTCCGTAGGGGGCTACCTCGGTGGAGAGTCCAAACCAGGTGCCCGCATTGCCCGTTCCACCTGAATATGGGGATTTGGCTATTGCGTTTAGTAAGGCGAGGGCGACGCGGTTGCCACCCCCATAGGCAGGGGGATTGTGCGATAGACCTCCAGGCAGGAGCTGCGCTCCCACGGAGCCATGTGTATCCTCTGTCTCAGGAGGAGAAGAAAGCTATGGAGATTTACATAGACGAATCTCTGAGACAAGGATACATACGGCCTTCCACTTCCCCTGCGTCTCGAGTTTCTTTTTCGTGAAGAAAAAGGATGGTGGTTTGCGTCCGTGCATCGATTACCGTGGTCTCAATCAGATTACGGTGAAGTATAGTTATCCACTCCCGCTGATTGCGACCATGACTGAGTCGTTGCATGGGGCGCGTTTCTTCACGAAATTAGATCTCAGGAGCGCGTACAACTTGGTGCGCATCAGGAGGGTGACGAATGGAAAACAGCCTTTAGTACCACCTCGGGCCATTACGAGTATCTGGTCATGCCATACGGGTTGATGAACGCTCCGTCAGTTTTCCAATCCTTCGTGGATGAGATCTTCAGGGACATGCAGGGGCAGGGAGTGGTGGTGTACATTGATGACATTCTCGTGTACTCGCCTACCCGGGTCGAGCATGTGGCCCTGGTGCGAAGAGTGTTGCGGAGGCTGGTGGAGCACGACCTGTATGCGAAGGCAGAGAAGTGTCTGTTTTTCCAGGAGTCGGTCTCCTTTTTGGGTTATCAGTTGTCTGCGTCAGGGGTGAAGATGGAGGTAGACCGGGTGTCGAGCCGTGCGTAATTGGCAAACACCAACTACTGTGAAGGAGGTGCAGCAGTTTTTGGGGTTTGCAAATTACTACAGGAGGTTTATCCGGGGTTTTGGACAGGTGGCAGCTCCCATCACGTCTCTGTTGAAGGGGGGTCGGTGCATCTGCAGTGGTCGGCCGAGGCGGACAGGGCGTTTGGGAGGCTGAAGGACCTGTTTACCTCGGCCCCGGTGCTGGCGCATCCGGATCCCTCTTTGCCGTTCCAGGTAGAGGTGGACGCGTCGGAGGCCGGTTTAGGAGCCGTGCTTTCACAACGGTCTGGCGCGCCACCTAAACTCCGCCCCTGTGCTTTTTATTCCAAGAAGCTCAGTCCGGCGGAGCGGAACTATGACGTAGGGGACAGGGAGCTGTTAGCCGTGGTACAGGCTCTAAAGGTGTGGAGGCACTGGCTTGAGGGGGCTCAACACCCTTTCCTCATTTTGACGGACCACCGTAACCTGGAGTACATCCGGGCGGCGAGGAGGCTGAACCCTCGCCAGGCAAGATGGAGTATGTTCTTGACCAGGTTTACTTTTAAGATCACGTACATCCCTGGGTCACAGAATGGCAAGGCAGATGCGCTGTCTCGGCGGTATGACACGGAGGAGAGGTCCGTGGAGCCCACTCCCATACTGCCTGAGTCGTGTCTGGTGGCACCGGTAGTGTGGGAGGTCGATTCTGAACTCGAGCGGGCGTTACGCACCGACCCTAGTCCACCACAGTGCCCGGAGGGTCGGAAGTACGTTCTGCTCGAGGTTCGGGATCGATTGATCTATTGGGCTCACACGTCACCCTCCTCTGGACATCCGGGTATCGGCCGGACAGTGCACTGTCTTAGTGCCAAGTACTGGTGGCCCACGTTGGCAAGGGATGTGAGGGTTTATGTTTCCTCCTGCTCGGTGTGCGCCCAGTGTAAGGCGCCTAGACATCTACCTAGGGGTAAGTTGCTACCCCTGCCCGTTCCACAACGACCATGGTCCCACCTCTCAGTGGACTTTATAACAGACCTTCCCCTCTCCCAAGGGAATACTACCATCCTGGTCGTGGTGGACCGGTTCTCTAAGGCCTGTCGTTTGCTCCCCATGCCGGGTCTTCCTACTGCCCTACAAACTGCCGAGGCACTGTTTACCCATGTGTTCCGGCACTACGGGGTACCCGAGGACATTGTGGCTGATCGGGGTCCCCAATTCACCTCCAGAGTCTGGAGAGCGTTTATGGAGCGGTTGGGGGTCTCGGTAAGCCTCACCTCGGGTTACCACCCGGAGAGTAATGGGCAGGTGGAACGCGTAAACCAGGATGTGGGTAGGTTTCTCAGAACATACTGCCGGGACCGGCCGGAGGAGTGGTCGAGGTACGTTCCCTGGGCCGAGATGGCCCAGAATTCCCTACGCCATTCCTCCACTAACCTAACTCCATTTCAATGTGTGTTAGGTTACCAGCCGGTTCTGGCACCCTGGCAGCAGAGCCAGATCGAGGCTCCTGCGGTGGATGAGTGGGCGCGGCGCTCGGAGGAGACTTGGAACGCTGCACACGTCCACCTGCAGCGGGCCCTCCGACGTCAGAAGGCGAGCGCTGATCTCCACCGCAGTGAGGCACCGGTGTACGCACCTGGTGATCGAGTCTGGCTCTCTACCAGAAACCTGCCCCTCCGCCTGCCCTGTCGGAAACTGGGTCGGCGGTTTGTAGGGCCATTTAAAGTCCTGAGAAGGTTGAACGAGGTATGTTATAGGTTAATGTTACCTGTGGAGTATAAGTGTATTAACCCCTCGTTCCATGTGTCCCTTCTCAGGCCGGTGGTAGTGGGCCCACTCCAAGAGGATGAGATCTTGGAGACTCCTCCGCCCCGTTGGACATCGAGGGGGCACCGGCGTACTCCATGAGATCCATCTTGGATTCGAGACGTCGGATGGGGGGTCTCCAGTATCTAGTGGAGTGGGAGGTACGGCCCGGAGGAGCGGTGCTGGGTGCCGAGGAGAGACGTTTTGGACCCGTCGCTCCTGACGGAATTCCATCGGGGGCATCCGACGCGCCCTGCGCCGCGTCCTCCTGGTCGTCCCCGAGGCCGGAGTCGGCGCACGTCTGGAGCCGCGCGTCAAGGGGGTACTGTCACGGTTTCGGCCGAGGCTGCCTCTCTCCCTTGTTCGGGCAGGTTTCGGCGTTCGTCGTCTCCGAATTCTAGCTGCCACCGCTGTTTGTTTCTTGTTCGTTTGCTTTGGTCTGTTTGTTTTTCACACCTGTTTCTGTTTTGGCTTAATTAGTGTCCTATAAGTTTCTCGTTGTGTTTGTCTAGTGTTGTGTGTAATTGATTTCCGTCAGTTGTGTGTATTTGCTCGGTTGAGCTTCTCTCCATTATACTGGAGTATTTCCGCACCTGTTTGTGCGTGGTTACTATTTTGTCGCACCTGTTTGTGCGCGGTTACTATTTTGTCGCACCTGTTTGTGCGCAGTTTCTTTTCGCCTTCGTGCGTATTTGTTGCCTCCGGGCAAAGTTTCCATTTGCCTTGGTTTGGCCTAATATACAAGCCTTTGGGAATATCGTTCTGAGTCCTGCGTTTGATTCCACTATTACACCTACCGCACGCCTGACACATAGCATCCCTCTGTTTGAGCCGGTTGTTTCAGTAGGCTGAACATGCAAGTAAGTGAAAGAGAAAGTGAAGGAAAAAAATGAGGAAATCTCTCTCTATTTCTCTCTTGCTTCTCCTTCATTTTGGATGAAATACATGTGTTCAAAACTGTTCAACTATTGTCTTTCTCTCTCTTTGAGTCAACTACTCACCACATTTTATGCACTGCAGTGCTAGCTAGCTGTAGTTTATGCTTTCAGTACTAGATTAATTCTCTGATCCTTTGATTGGGTGGACAAAATGTCAGTTCATGCTGCAAGAGCTCTGATAGGTTGGAGGACATCCTCCGGAAGTTGTCATAATTACTGTGTAAGTCTATGGAAGGGGGTGAGAACCATGAGCCTCCTAGGTTTTATATTGAAGTCAATGTACCAAGAATGTACCAAGAGGAGGACGGAAGCTAGCTGTCCTCTGGCTACACCATAGTGCTACCCTACAATGTGCTTTTGAGGCTACTGTAGACCTTCATTGCAAAACAGTGTGTTTTTAAACATTTTAAATGTTTTACAATTTACATTTCTTTGAAATTCACTGAGGAGGATGGTCCTCCCCTTCCTCCTCTGAGGAGCCTCCACTGATATGAGGATAGCTTGAAATGTATCCTTCTTGCCTATCAAGTGGAGCTTTTGGAGTGTTATAGATATACTTACTAGTCTGAAGATTACAGTATGTGTACCTACCAGCACCTGCACACAGTATGCATCACACTGAATGATTTGTGCGGGTCAAAAATGTGTTTGAATTTGTCATTGCTTTGATGTTAACTTTCGATTACCAATGTATGAGTCTTAAAGCATGACTCAAATCTATTAACACCATCAATATTAATGGAGTGTTTCAAATACAGCAATAACATGTAACAATGTACTGTATGATGTCTTGCCCTCCAAGATGAAAGGATGCAGTATATCTAGCTAAACCCCAGCCTGTGGCCCCTCCACCCCCTCTGCCCCTCTGCCCCCTCTCTCTCATGTTCACCCAGGTCCATGGTGCTGTGCTGGGGCTGGGGGTGGGTATCAAAGCCCAGCGGCTGTCGGTGTTTGTTTGTGGGCCGGGGCTGGGGAGGGCTGGGGGGGATGGAGCCAGGCCTCCTGAATGGGATTAGTGGCTCCTAGGGAGAGGAGAGGGGATGTTGAGTGAACACCTGCCATGGTTTCAAAAGAGTGGCGCAGAATCACCCCAATCACTCGCAGTACGCCGAGCTGAATGGAGAGGCAGGGTGGGGTAGAGGGTATAGAGGGGCAAGGGGCCCTCCCCACTATAACCACTCCCATCCCACTGCAAAACATGCCATACATAGTTACTAACCACGCCACACGTACACGCAGCCGAAACCAGGCAACAACTATAATGTAGTTATGCCATAGTAAGCTTTTATTTGTCTATGTTTAATGTGTGTGTGTGTGTGTGTGTGTGTGTGTGTGTGTGTGTGTGTGTGTGTGTGTGTGTGTGTGTGTGTGTGTGTGTGTGTGTGTGTGTGTGTGTGTGTGTGTGTGTGTGTGTGTGTGTGTGTGTGTGTGTGTGTGTGTGTGTGTGTGTGTGTGTGTGTGTATTAGAGAGAAAGAGCGAAAGAGATGGGAGAAAGCATATTATGGGATTAAGGGTTATTTTGTTTTCAATTACAGTTAAAAACCTCTGACCTAAATAATTGATGTATTTCAACATAATCTGTTGGAGTTTGGGATGCTATTAACTCATGTGTCTAATGGTGTTCATAATGATATCCAGCTATAAGCCACAGTATAATCAAGATTTCCTTTTTTCATTGGATCCAGATATATTTTGTATCATTCATAATGCTTGACAGTGAAAATGCTAAAGAGGGATCTTCTTTTATGTGCTTTCATCTCTTTCAAATGTTTTGTAGACGTAGCGATGCCATTTTCTTTTGTTATGAACCCTTCTCGATGCTGTCACTTTCCTGCAGCCGATTATACAGTCATATTAATTGATTCCTTAAATGAAGACCAATAATGGTGACACAAAGGATGAAGTCACCCCACTTTAATACACCATTAATGTTTTCCTCCCATTTTTCTATTAAAAAAAAGTTTTTCCAACATAATCATTCTTGCTGACATAAGTGAGGGGTCATAGTCGAGGAGACATGTAAGATGTCTATAATAGCTCTCCCTTCTATACACTGGCCTTTTCCTTTTGTTAGCAGGCCAGCCATTTTAATTACCTCCTCTACTTGAGTAGTGTGAGTCTAAAATGATTCCCCTCTTATCCCTCAATAAACGAGCTAAGACTTGCACTCTATTCAGCTGTGGCTGGCCATGAATAAGAGCCTGTCATTAAAAGGCCTTATTCCAATCGGAAAATAGGTAGTGGCTGTAAGTCTGTTGATCTCTCAAAGACAGGGGCTGGAGACGGTAATGATGAGCCACTCTGAGGAGATGAAGAGGCCTTTGTTCTAGTTAAGAGGCTCTGTCTAAATATTCCTATAGTGCTGCTTGGCCCCGCGACGCCCCTCAAGGCCCTTCAGCTGTGAAGAGGATGGGTAGGCCTCTGCTACGGACACGTCTCTTCGTTAGCTTTGGCCATGACGATGTTAGACTGTGAAAGCCAGCCTAGGATGAGGTTGTGTCATGAGGGAAGGGTTTGTCTGGTAAATACTTGTCTGGCCCTCAGGACCAAGCTCTTCGTATACTCACAGTTAAGATGTTGAGATGGTAATGTCAGAATCCTGTACATCAAAAAGACTGTTCAAAGATTGCTTCAGATTGCTTAGATTTTTGACTTGGGGAAAGGGGAATACCGATTTGCACCTTTTAGTAGAGAATCACAACTTCTAACACTTAGAAGACTTTAAAACTACCCTCATAGCAACTTTTTATTTGCTGTGAGAAGTTGTAGCTTTTTTTGTCAGTTTGTGAAATTAATTTGGATTTCAGAGAATCCACATGGACATATGGGGCAACCATTGGTGAACAGATTATTAGGGGTGCAGACAGGTGATGAAAGCCCACTCCGCAGTGATTCTAATTACAGTGTTTGCGAGGCGTGGACTACATTTGTTACCAGCTAATTAAGATTCCCTTCAGTGAATGTGCTCGTCCTCAGTGTTTTGACAGAGGTTGTTGGACTCCTAATCTTTTATTATTGCATACATGGCCTGTGTAAGTGTATTTTCAAACACAGCCTATCACCTCTGGGAGAAAAAAAAAATGATATGTCGTATTGATTTGTGGGGGCATTTTCACTTGAGCTCATCTCTCTTTGCTGTCATTTGACCAGAGGTTCTGTAAGCATCCACAATGATATGATTATAGCCAATAGCCTGCGTCTCTTCTCCAGTGAAGTAAATAAAAGGAATATTGACAGAGGGCTAAAATGCCACAACACCGTCATAACCTGCCAGATACGGGGTTATTTTCTCCCCCTCCTTCGCCACTCCTTCGAAACTCACGTGCATTCATACAGTAGCACACATTAGGATCAAGAGGCCGCAAGTCAGAGGCCACTGATTGAGCCTGTCTCCCAAAGAAAGGCTCGCCGACAGCAGAATCAATCCAGTGTTGTGTATTGATTTGGCAATATCACAGCTGCTTTCTAATGAAAGGGTAGAGAGAGCGAAGGGTAGAGAAAGTGAGAGATAGAGAGGGGAGAGAAGAGCCGAGTTGTACCAAGGCTGGAATTACCTTTCGATTCGCCGAGGTCCACAAGTGTTGGGACTCTCATTTTGCCTGGGCACCTATTCACCTGATCAATACAGCATCAGCCCAAGGCCCAGTAATTATCTCCATTCCCTCTCTCTCTCTCTCTCTCTCTCTCTCTCTCTCTCTCTCTCTCTCTCTCTCTCTCTCTCTCTCTCTCTCTCTCTCCGGCCACACAGACAAAGATCCAGTGCCCGCCAGGCCAGCGCCAGGGGATAGGAAGGTCATGCAAAATCAACCGCCCAAGCTGAAGGTGATGGGCGAAGAAAGGATCCCCTGGCTGCCGGGCCCGGCTGCAGTACTTAGCTGCAATTTTAATTACTGTAATTTTCCCCAGAAGTCGGAGAGGGAGCTGATGAAGTGAGGCACTCTCCTCCCCGCTGTTCCTGATGAGGCTCGATAGGCTTTCAAATTACGCGTTGACTCCGCCATTTGATTTCCCTCCGTGGTTTAGTGCTAATAACCTGTAGAGTAGAGCCCACTTTTCCGTCTTTCTCCTCCCCCCCACATCTCAGTCCCTGGTGTCAGTGTGGTAATTACACTGTGTGAAATCTCTACCGCAATCACAGCTGTCTGGACCTCGCAGAGCAAGCCAGGTCAGCCGGGTCAACGTTAAGCCGCGAAGCTGGCCCAGGCCAGGCCATCCATGACAGGAAACCAAACGTCTATCTGTTGTAGGCCTATTCACTTGCAGAACCATAGTATGATTTCATAACTGATTTTGTTTTACCTTTAAGCTATACACAAAATGGAACAGGGAGAAGAGATTTATAGCATTCATAAGACATTTTCTGTGTCTATTATGACAGGATTTTATACAGCAACACTTAGAACAATCATTTGAGTTCTAAAGAGTCTGAATCCATCTGTTTATGGCTTTGTATACCATATAATTCATAATTTCAGAAACACCATTATTGGACCATACAGTCACAGCAATGTACAGCAGGGATCATCAACTAGATTCAGCCGTGGACTGATTTTTTCTAAGGCGGATGGTCAGTGGGCTGGAACATCATTACAAATAATTTGTAGACAAAATATTGACCGCAAGAAGCCCAAACAGATATATTTGACTAAAACATAATCATTTCAAACCTTGCTGACATTTGTATACGATCGCATATACTGTATCTCTCTATTATGCGTGGGAATACTTTGGAACAGATTTCCTAAATTAAAATCACTTGGAGATGATTTGCTGGTGTTTTTACAGTCTTTTATGTCCAACAATCTTAATTTTTTTTTTTTTTTTTATTACTTTTGGTTTTTTATTACTCAGAAAACTGGGTGGGCCAAATAAAATCACCTATGGGCCACCAGTTGGGGAACCCTGCTGTACAGTAATACAATAGCACACACACTGGACCTGTTTTTGATCTGTCAGAGTTGGGCATTGATTCTTCTCTCCTCTTCTTCTCTGTATTGCAGCCTAACTCCTGCTTGCTCTGAAATTGGAATGTTATGCATCAGTACCCACCACACTAGTCTCCCACTGATCTTTGTGCGTTTTATAGAGTCATAGGGACAAGTGTGTAACCTGTTAAACAGAGGGTGGGACTTCACAGTTTGAGTGAGAAGCTAAGGCTAAGAGGTGGAGGAGTACCTCTCTGCTATAAGAGAGCTTTGGTATGCCTGAAAGAACAAAGAGATAGCTGTAGATCTGACTGCATCTACTGTGGTTTCTTCTCATTGTACTGTGGGTGAGACGGTGACCTACAAGCAGCCGCTTTGACTTTCAAGAACAAGATTTACATACAGTACAGTGCAATAGGTTTCAAACTACTAGCCTACAGAGCACTTCGAGTCATGTGTTATACTATAGTGCTTCAGGGAGTGGGAAAAAGTTCTGCAATTTCTCTCTCTCGCGTCTCTCTCTCTCTTTCGCTCTCTCCCTCTGTTAGAGTGGGGATTGTGTTAGCGGGTCTGTCTTGTCCTCTGAATACATTGTGTTGGTCTGAGGGCAGCCTTTCACTGAGCATTCTCTGATTCTTACCTCCCACAACAATGGGCCTGCAATGAGTTATTGACTTGTGTATGTATCACCCTCTTCATGAAACAACACAACCCTGACTGTCTCACACTTTACTAGCTGGATGAATAATTGATTTCACTGTGATGACAGAGATGAGAGAAGTAGCAAATAGAAGAGTGCCAGAGAGAACTACAGAGGAAGAGAAAGGGCCCTTGACAGTGAATGTGACAAACCTCAGTCACTTCTTCTTTCTGTCCATGGGTTGAAGGGTTGTTTTACTACTGAATTGCTGTTGTTATTAAATGGAATTACTATGGTATTATGATAGTTGAGTTATATTGTCATCCTTACTGTCTTGTTTGTCTTTACATTATAGCTTAACTGGGCTCTGACACAGCACAAGGATAACGTTACCAAGAAGGAGATTCTCAGTCTCACGGCGAAACAGCTGCACGGTACCCAAAAAAAGGTGGGTTTAGCAAACACCACACCGAGTTTTGTTGACTCATCTATCCCCATTGTGTGAGAGCATTAGGTCCTGAAATGTTCTGTTGTATTGTCTGTGTTCTGTTGTGATGTGGGTGAAGTGAAGCAGGGGATGGGCCATTGAGATGAGAGGCCCTGTTGGTCCTAGACGGCCTGGGCCCTCAAAGCAGCCCTGGTCATTAGCACTGGGCTTCTATATGCCTCACTGACCCCATACACACAGTAATAACAACACTCCACCACAGCCCTGCGGAACGGGATGGGCAGACCTGTAGCTTCTCATGACATAATATGACAACATCGAGGACTCCTTATGCAAGTGTTACATGGATACTTCACCCAAATTACAAATGTATTGAATGTACTGTATCATTGTTTGGATACCTAGGGATTCATCTATGGACACCAGAGTTCAGACTAAAATATTCAAATCAAATGCAATGTTATGTGTCACATGCGCCGAATACAACAGGTATAGACTTTAGTGTGAAATGTTACTTATGAGCCCTTTCCCAACAATGCAGAGTTAAAAAGTATAATAACAATAACATGGCTATATACAAGGAGAACCAATACCGAGTCAATGTGCAGAGGTATGAGGTAGTTGAGGTAATTTAGGTAGTGGAGGCTCCTCAGAGGAGGAAGGGGAGGACCCTTTCCTCCTCAATGAATTTCATAAAAATAGAAATGGTAAAACATTGAAAAAGTTGTATGTTTTAGATAAAACTATACTAAATATATTCATGTCACCAAATAATTGATTAAAACACACTGTTTGGCAATGCAGGTCTGCAGTAGCCTCAACATCACTCTGTAGGGTAGCACCATGGTGTAGCCGGAGGACAACTAGCTTCTGTCCTCCTCTTGTTACATTGACTTAAAGATAAAACCTAGGAGGCTCTTGGTTCTCACCCCCTTCCATAGACTTACACAGTAATTATGACAACTTCCGGAGGACGTCCTCCAACCTATCAGCACTCTTGCAGCATGAACTGACATGTTGTCCACCCAATCAAAGGATCAGAGAATGAATCTAGTTCTGAAAGCAAAAGCTAGAGCTAGCTAGGACTGCAGTGCATAAAACGTGGTGAGTAGTTGTCTCAAAGAGAGAGAAAGACAATAGTTGAATGGTTTTCAACAAATTAATTTCATCCAAATTAAGGAGAAGCAAGCGAGAGAGAGATTTCGTCATTTATTTACACTTTCAGTTTCACTTACTTAGCTAGCAAATGCAGCTGGCTAGTTTAGTTACTCAAACACCCAGCTCAAAAAGAGGGATGCTATGTTAGCTAGCTGGCTATGACTATCCAACACAACACTGGAACTCTTCCAAGTCAAGGTAAGCTTTTGGTTTTATTAATTTATTGCCACCGGGGCCCGCCGGTGTAACTGCTTATTGACTATACACTGTAAAGTTACTGCATGATTGTAGCTGGTTTACTAACGCATTTGTTCTATTAGCTATGTTGACTAGGACGTTACTTTAGCTAATATGGGGACAACGATGTAGGCTGTGTGTAGCGGTTATGACATGCCATGTTTTGGCTTGGAAAGTGAACTGTGTTTATGCATGATCAGGCCCAGGGGTGTATTAATTCCGCCGATTCTGTTGAAAAACGTTTCTTAAACGGAAGCAAACGAAACGGGGATAAAAAAATACCTGAATTTGTCCAATAGAAACTCCCGTTTGCAATTGTTGGACTAATGATTACACCCTAGATAAGCTAGGCAAGAGTGTGCAAGGCGGTATTGAATGTATCACTGTCTGTCATCTCAAATTTTTCTCTCAACCTGTGTGCACCTACATTGTAAACTTTCATTCATAGGATAGGTTGTAGCAACCTCATGAGGGTATAGGGAAAATTTGAGTATCAAGTAGGAGCCTTAACCTATCGATGTTACATTGAACTGGTTGAATGGAATATGAATGGCAGTCTTCCAACATGCTGTAATAGAAATAAGGCCATGCTCATGAGAAGAAGAAAATAAATCCTCCCTCATCATAAACGGCACTGACCGCCACTGGTGTGTGTGTATGTGTGTGTTGGAGTGTCAGTGTAGTATGTGTGAGTGTGTGGGTAGGGTCCAGTGTGTGTGTATAGAGCCTGTGCAAGTAAAAAGGGGGTCAATACAAATAGTCAGGGTAGCCATTTGATTAACTGTTCAGCAGTCTTATGGCTTGGGCGTAGAAGCTATTCAGAAGCCTTTTGGTCCCAGACTTGGTGCTCTGGTACCGCTTGCCGTGAAATAGCAGAGAGATCAGTCTATGGCTTATATATATGTTTTGTTGTCTTGTAGGAAGCAATCACTCCCATATTGCTGAACTACAAATTATCTATAACTGGGCTAATAACTCACTAACTAGCAAAGGATATGAACAAAATGTGCACACGTGGCTACATGCAGATCTTGCTTTGATCTCAAAACAAGCGCATTTACTCATGACCACAGCTGTAAACAGTCCAGTTCAAAGTAAATGGCACAGATCCATACATGGCAATGGTCTATTTGCATATAGTCCTACTGCAGCTCTGATTGGTTTTGTTGGCCTACTGCAGCTCTGATTGGTTATGCCACACCGGTATGTGTAGAGTAAGGCTGAGTCATGCATGATAAAATCCTACTCCAATGCGTTCTGCCTACAACAAAATATCTTGCATAGTTTGTTTTGTTTCGGTATGTTGCATTGAAAGTGGCTAATATTGCGTTTATTCGATCACAATTGCCACAGTAAAGGGAAACATTGATAGTGTTAACTAACAGGGAAAATTGTAGAAAGCAGTGGTGGAAAAAGTACCCAATTTTCATACTTGACTAAAAGTGAAGTTACGTTAATAGAAAATGACTCAAGTAAAAGTGAAAGTCACCCAGTAAAATATTACTTGAGTAAAATGATTTGATTTTATATATACAATGCATTCGGAAAGTATTCAGACCCCTTGACTTTTTGCACATTTTGTTACATTAAATAGTTTTTTTTCCCTCATCAGTCTACACACAATACCCCATAAAACTGAAATATCACATTTACATACGTTTTCAGACCCTTTACTCAGTACTTTGTTGAAGCACCTTTGGCAGTGATTACAGCCTCGAGTGTTCTTGGGTATGACGCTACAAGCTTGGCACACCTGTATTTGGGTAGTTTCTCCCATTCTTCTCTGCAGATCCTCTCAAGCTCTGTCAGGTTGGCTGGGGAGTGTCGCTGAACAGCTATTTTCAGTTCTCTCCAGAGATGTTCGATTGTGCCACTCAAGGACATTCAGAGACTTGTTCCGAAGCCACTCCTGCGTTGTCTTGGCTGTGTGCTTAGGGTCTTTGTCCTGATGGAAGGTGAACCTTCTCCCCTGTAGAAACATCTCAAGGATGATCAATGAAAACAGGATGCACCTGAGCTCAATTTCGAGTCTCATAGCAAAGGGTCTGAATACTTATGTAAATACGTTTTTTGTAATATTTTGTATTTTTATACATTTGCTAAAATGTCTGAAAACCTGTTTTCGCTTTGACATTATGGAGTATTGTGTGTAGATTGATGAGGAAAAAAAACGATTTAATCAATTATAGAAGGCTGTAACGTAACAAAGTGGAAAAAGTCAAGGGGTCTGAATACTTTCCGAATGCACTGCAAATATAATTGCGAAAATATTATTTAGTATTACAATTATTTCAAATTCCTTATATTCCTAGGGTTGACGCTTATGTCAATACATTGCATTCAATGGGTAAAGATGAGCATCAACCAATTGATGCTTATGTCAATACATTGCATTCAATGGGAAAATATGAGTCTCAATCAATTTAAGCTTATGTCAATACATTTAGTTCAATGGGAAAAGATGAGTGTTACAGGTTTGAGGCTTATGTCAATACATTGCATTCAATGGGAAAAGTTGAGTCTTAATCAATTTAAGCTTATGTCAATACATTTAGTTAAATGGGAAAAGATGAGTGTTACAGGTTTGAGGCTTATGTCAATACATTGCATTCAATGGGAAAAGTTGAGTGTCACAGGGTTGATGCCTATGTTAATAAAATGCATTTAATGGGAAAAGATGAGCGTCAACCAATTGAGGCTTATGTCAATACATTGCATTCAATGGGAAAAGATGAGCGTCAACCAATTGTGGCTTATGTCAATACATTGCATTCAATGGAAACGATGAGTGTCACAGGGTTGATGCTTATGTCAATACATAGCAGTCAATGGGAAAATATGAGTATCAACCAATTGATGCTTAGGTCAATATATTTCATCCAATGGGAAAAGATGAGTGTCACAGGGTATGTCAATACATTGCAGTCAATGGGAAAAGGTGAATGTCACAGGGTTGATGATTATGTCAGTACATAGCAGTCAATGGGGGAAGATTAGCAATTCGAGAGGTTACTCCCGTGCAGTCGTGCTCAGTATCAGAGAGAACAGAAGATCATAGGTTTGAATCTCACTGACGCCGTGCCACAATAAAAAAATATGTGTTTGCATGATGAATGCCTAAGCAAATGCATTTCTATGTGTCCTATCTGTGCAGTGGCTCAGTTGGTAGATAATGGAGCTTGCAACGCCAGGGTTGTGGTTTCGATTCCCACAGGGGACAAGTATGAAGAAAAATAAGTTTGAAAACTCTCCACTCTGGATAAGACCGTATGCTAAATGTGTACGGGAGGAAAATGGCAGATTTAGACACTGATAAGTGCCTAAATTGGAGGCAGTGGCTGTACAGTAACATGCTATACATGAGGTTAGAGCTCAGGTTCTCCATTTCACAGCTCTGTATGGGTTTTGACTGACAGCCGTTCTGAACATGAGCACAGCACATGACTAGAAGTTACCTCCATCCCTCCCGCTAATTGGACAACTTTTACAATTTTTTTGTTGACAGAGTGAGGGAAATGCTGTAAATGAAGAGGACTCTATGTATTTTGAAAGGAACGTTGAGGGTAATAATAAATACCACTTTGATGTCATAGGCTACAAGCAAGCCAAACACCTGTGAGTCCAAATGTGCACTTCACGTTTCCATATCATAAAACTCATGTCATATACAGTGTCAACGTTTATGATCACTATGTTTGATGTACAGTTACAAGATGACATGACATCATACCCTGGGTTGTTCTGAACAGAATGAGCCTATGTTTGTCTATTGTGGAGAAAATGCACTCATGACTCCTTTCTATGCGCACCAAAATTATGATCTGTTTCCCTGAATTGCCTTGTGAAAGCCTAACACTGTAAGATCGTATTTTATAACTTAGCTAGTCATGTTGACAATAGAACAGGCTTTCAATTGATGCCCACCTGAACCAGATTGCCATTTATAATGGACCGTTTTTGGTTTGTGTAAACAACAACAGTAATTGTGTGATGGCAAGGGATGCAGGGTTGTGTTCCAAACAAAACAACAACAAGTGTGCGTACTCTAGTTCCTCAACGGCACAGCTAGAAGAGCCCCCCCAAAAAATAAGAACCTTATAGTTGAAGACTCTTCTTTGAGTCATAAAAGTGCATTGAAATGACTTAGGAACTGTGCACACTTTGTAGAGGTGGACCCGAATTAAGGAAAGGGGTAAGATTGGGTGTGGGATGTTCTCCCAGATCAGGAAACAGGGCCAGGTCCAGAGTTCTGCAGGGAGGGTTATGATGGTTAGGGTTGGGGTAGGGTTAGATGCCTGATCCAGGCCCGGGGTCCTGCAGGGAACTGGGGGAGGCTTGCCAGTGTGTTGGCCTTTATATACCTCAATGACCGCTTTGAGTACCCTCTCTTCCTCAGTGCACCGAAGAGGTTCTGGTCTGTGGCTGAATGAAAGTCTTTCTGTTTTGTACATAGTCTATGGAATTGGATAAGTTGTGATTTGACAATGCCAATGAATGTATGTTTGGGGTGGTAGCTGGATTTTTGGAGTAGGGTGTGTGTCTGTCCTTGAAGTATACTTTTGTGTGTAGGGAGACTGTGTGTGTCAGTATCTGGAAAAAATTAAGTTGTGGCCAAGAAGTTGATTGTGTATTTGACTGTGATGTTGGGATGATGGTTGTTGAGTATGTCAGTGAGTGCTGTAAAGTGTTACAGATTATGTTCCCTCACTCAAAAGATATCATCCAGGTAGCATCTGTAAAATGGCATTTAGCCAAGGCTGTCGTCTCCCAGTCTGCCAAATAAATGTAAGCATAGGCCGGAGCGAACTTTTTACCCATTGCAGTCCCATTAATCTGTAGTGTTTGTTATTGAATGTGAAATCATTGTTTTTAAGCCAAGTTCTAAGAGCTGTAAGAGATGAGTCTGGTCTACCTGGATCTGGATATCGCCGGAGTGCAGAGTCCACGGCTACCAAGCCTGATGAAACGTCTATGTTGGTGTAGAGAGAGTCTATGTCTATGGTGAATACATATGCATGTGCTGGGAATGGTGTGGAGTGTGTCTAGAAAGTGGTATGTGCCCTTCATATAGCTGGGGTACCTTTGTGAGATGGGATTGAGAAAGTAGTCAGGCAGCGGTAGCCTTGCGTTTAGAGAAACAGGCCAGCAACTGGAGGGTTGCAGGTTTGAATCCCAGTGCTGACAGGGGGATCTGGCGGGGAGTATGCAGGCAACTGCTGATGTTCCCTGGAGCAAGGAACTTAATTAACCCCCTAAAGAAATTGCTAATTGGGTGCTGCACTGTGGCTGCCCTCTGCTGATTTTATGGTTATGTCTTTGTGTTTACGTAATTTGGCTGTGTCTTGTCTTCTTGTATGATGTTCTGTTGTGAGGTTATGGTAGAGGTATGGAAGTCTCTGGTCATTTGTGTGTTGGTTTTGTGTGTTGGTCTTCCGATGGGTACTGATATGGGCTGTAGTTTTGGTTCCCATCTAGATGGGACAATGAATGGTGGGTTCAGGTAGTCAGCTGTATAGTCAAAATAGTCTAGCAGTTTGAGAGTTCTATGGTACCTATTTGTAAGTCGCTCTGGATAAGAGCGTCTGCTAAATGACGTAAATGTAATGTAAATGTACCTGTGGATGTCTCTTTGGAGGTCCCCATAGTGCAGAGGCGTGGGGATGATGGTGAGGCCACTTTCCAGCAGCTTAGTCTCAGGGGGTGATAGGTGCAATGTGGATGAGAGATTGAGGATGTTTGTGTCTTGGTGGAGGGGCTATGGTGTAATCATACCCTCCCCCACTACTTTAACTGTTCTGGCCAATGTTTCAGGATCTTTGCAGCCGTGGCTGGTGTCCAGTGTATGTTGTCTTTTTCTGTGTGGAATTCTGAGTGATGGATTTGTAGTAGGGGGTTGTAGTGTGTGGCGATGTGTGAATTAATGTGTTTGAGAATGGCTTGTTGTTTCTCTGACAGGTGGGGTGAGTAGTTAATGATGGGGAAGTAGATGGTTGCATTGGGGTACATGGCTGTAGCTTTACCGTGGAGTGATTGCCGTTGGCCTATGGGTGTTTGTCTCTGTGTTTGGTCTTTGTTGTTGAGACCCAGAGACAGCACCATAACCCTGAGGCGAGTTCAACAAGGCTTATGTTTGCAGCGAACATGTTGCCAGAGTAACAATTTCAGTTGAACGATTTGAATGAACATTCCAAAATGTTACAGTGAAACATCAAACAGCTCCTTTTTGTAAGGATTACTGTGGCTTTGTAGCGACAATATTCAAACTGAAAATGACATTAGCTATTCCTACTAAATATAGTAGAAATTCTACATGGCCACTTGATTATTTTTAGCGGCAGTTTAGAACCGAAACAGACACTTACGTTCACTGCACACTACCTTCTCAGACTGTTAGCTAATGTTAGCAAATAGTCGCGGATAACACAAAACAAATGGAATATGTTAGCTAACGTTAGCCAACGTTCGCAAACTATTTCCCTTGTTAAATGCATCTCCGGTGTTGGGGTTAGGGGTAGATATGGACCCCAGTAATGTAGTGGAACTGTGCTCTAGGATAACTGTCAATTTGGATGTGTTTGTATGGGTGGGGAGGTATTCGGCTCAAGTTTGAGGCACTAAATGATGGCAATTGTTTTTTGAGACCTTATTTGCCAATCATTACTTTTTCTATGTGTCATGTCGTGTCTGGTGGGCCGGTACAAGAGTGGAAGGAAGACTGGGGATGTTGGGGTGGAGTTTCTGGGTGAAGGTAAGGGGGAGAGTCTCACAGTGGGCTCTGGGAGAACCCTGTTTTTTGGAGACAGACTGAGTGGGGTGGGTAGGAGGTACCTGGTGTGTGGAGAGGTTAGAATTGGGGAGGGTTCAGAAGGGAAACTGCCAGGATTGGTTTTCCCTTTGTTTTGTCACATCATCACAACTTTCTCCACCTTAACTCCTTTCTCCATAGTCACCACCTCAGAGGGGTGTTGGGGTGTATTGGGTCTCTGTGTTGGCAGTGGTGTAAAGTACTTAAGTAAAAATACTTTGAAGTACTACTTAAGTCGTTTTTTTGGGGCATCTGTACTTAACTTTACTACATTCCTTAAGAAAATAATGTACTTTTTACTTCATACATTTTCACTCACACACAAAAGTACTCATTGAATGTTTTTAAATGGTCCAATTCAAGCACTTATCAAGATAACATCCCTGGTCATCCCTACAAGAAAAGGGCAACCAGTGAAGAACAAACACCGTTGTAAATACAACCCATATTTACGTTTATTTATTTTCCCATTTGTACTTTAACTATTTTCACATTGTTACAACACTGTATATAGTTGAAGTCGGAAGTTTACATACACTTAGGTTGGAGTCATTAAAACTCGTTTTTCAACCACTCCACACATTTCTTGTTACCAAACTATACTTTTGGCAAGTTGGTTAGGACATCTACTTTGTGCATGACACAAGTAATTTTTCCAACAATTGTTTACAGACAGATTATTTCACTTATAATTCACTGTATCACAATTCCAGTGGGTCAGAAGTTTACATCATACACTAAGTTGACTGTGCCTTTAAACAGCTTGGAAAATTCCAGAAAATGATGTCATGGCTTTAGAAGCTTCTGATCATTTGAGTCAATTGGAGGTGTACCTGTGGATGTATTTCAAGACCTACCTTCAAACTCAGTGCCTCTTTGCTTGAAATCATGGGAAAATCAAAAGAAATCAGCCAAGACCTCAGAAAAAAGATTGTAGACTTCCACAAGTCTGGTTCATCCTTGGGGGCAATTTCCAAATGCCTGAAGGTACCACGTTCATCTGTACAAACAATAGTACGCAAGTATAAACACAATGGGACCACACAGACGTCCTACCGCTCAGGAAGGAGACACGTTCTGTCTCCTAGAGATGAACGTACTTTGGTGCGAAAAGTGCAAATCAATCCCAGAACAACAGCAAAGGACCTTGTGAAGATGCTGGAGGAAACAGGTACAAAAGTATCTATATCCACAGTAAAACGAGTCCTATATCGACATAACCTGAAAGGCCGCTCAGCAAGGAAGAAGCCACTGCTCCAAAACCACCATAAAAAAGCCAGACTACGGTTTGCAACTGCACATGGGGACAAAGATCGTACTTTTTGGAGAAATGTCCTCTGGTCTGATGAAACAAAAATATAACTGTTTGGCCATAATGACCATCGTTATTTTTGGAGGAAAAAGGGGGCTGCTTGCAAGCCGAAGAACACCATCCCAACCGGGGGGTGCCCAACCGGGGGTGGCAGCATCATGCTGTGGGGGTGCTTTGCTGCAGGAGGGACTGGTGCACTTCACAAAATAGGTGGCATTGAAAAAGCGTGTGCGAGCAAGGAGGCCTACAAACCTGACTCAGTTACACCAGCTCTGTCAGGAGGAATGGGCCAAAATTCACCCAATTTATTGTGGGAAGCTTGTGCAAGGCTACCCGAAACATTTGACCCAAGTTAAACAATTTAAAGGCAATGCTACCAAATACTAATTGAGTGTATGTAAACTTCTGACCCACTGGGAATGTGATGAAATAAATAAAGGCTGAAATAAATCATTCTCTCTACTATTATTCTGACATTTCACATACTTAAAATAAAGTGGTGATCCTAACTGACCTAAGACCAAGGAATTTTTACTAGGAATAAATGTCAGGAATTGTGAAAAACTGAGTTTAAATGTATTTGGCTAAGGTGTATGTAAACATCCGACTTCAACTGTATATACATAATATGACATTTGAAATGTCTTTATTCTTTTGGAACTTCTGAGTGTAATGTTTACTGTTAATTTTTATTGTTTATTTTACTTTTGTTTACTATCAACTTCACTTGCTTTGGCAATGTTAACATATGTTTCCCATGCCAATAAAGCCCTTAAATTGAATTGAATTGAAATTGATAGGAAGGCAAAGAGAGGGAGGGAGGGAGAGAGAGGGAGAGGGGGGATTAGAGAATAGAGAGAGAGAGACATGTCTATCTATCTGTCTGTCTAACTCTTTCACCAATATACCCATTGCAGCTTTATCACCATCCCTTCCCATTGACTGCAATGTATTTCACATAAGCATCAAACTCATACACCTACACACACACCACACACACACATGCAAGCTCATTCGCATGAACACACACACACACACACACACTACCTTTGTAACTACGAAAGGCTCTCCTAGTCCATTGTATGCTGTTTGAAAACTAATAGATGTGAGAGGTGCGTTTCTCCTCATGGTCTGTAACCCCTGGTAGGTGCTGAGCCAGGTTAAGGAGCTGAGAGTCACTATGAAGAAGTACCAGGCCCAGCTCTCCCTGCCTGCTCTCCGGCCTCACGCAAAGGACACCCAGCCAGCCAGCCCTATATGGCCACTGTCCCATGGCCCTCCTCTACCCCAAGGCCTGCAACTAAAGGTGAGAGGACCCCCCCACCAACACACACTCACACAATTACCACCATGCCTTTACCTCATCAATAGCTGCAAACAGATCCGTCACCACCTTGGTGTTTCTATCGATAGTTATCAAAGAACACCTCTCAATTTTTCTCTGGTTTACAAAGGAAGACCAATCTCAAACCTTTTACTTTTTAATCAAACACTCACGTTGCCTACTATACTCTTAAAATGGATCAAGAGCTTCCATTATCCTGTACTCTTGGCAGTAGATGTCAGGCCCAGTCGGCAGAGCCAACAGTGACTCAAAGTAAAGTAGTCTTTTACTGTTGTGTTGTGATGAAGCTGGACTATAAATCAAGGGGACATATTGGACAACAGCACTGCTCTCACGCAGCGCACTGCCATTTTTCTGGGGCTGCATTCTCCCACCGTTTCCCCACACTGTCTTCAAACACTTTGCTATGTCAGCCCCTGTGGGCAGGACATGGGGGCCTGTGTCGACTCCTATATTTATAAATGCACCAGAGAGCATCATGGGACGTAATACTACCGCTGGCAGCAACAAGTAGCCCAGCAGAGAGAGACACCCTCCAACAGCGTCAACGGCCTCAGAGGAAGAACAGTATTGGCAACTTGAACGGAGTTCACAGTTTTCTAGGTACCAGCCCTGCAGTGAATTTAGTTCTCTTGTTGATGTTGCTGTTGTTTTCTATCAGGGATGTCCATTTTGTCAATGGGAAGGTGGCTTAAAGCACAATGCTAGTGAATCTGACTCATGCATTATCACTGACAATATGACTGGGTGAAAATAGCGCCGGCCACTTCACTGCCAACTGTGTTGTGTATCATTGTGTCACTTCCCAGCTCCCGGGGGCCTCTCAAACACCCATAATCCTCCCCGACTCCTCAGAGAACCAAGGTCACGTCTAGTCAGTTACATTGTGAGCCTGGGTGACAAAGAAACAGGCTAGTGTTAATCTGGTGGATGGCAGGGTGGATTTATCCAGAGTGTCTCCTACCCTCCACCCACCTCACCCTTGCCACCCTGGTCCTGACAGAGAGCCCATCCCCAGTCCTCTCTCACCCCACCGGGCTACTCTGGGCCCTCAGAGCAGCCAGCTGGGTCGGCGGTGGGGTGCACATACAGCAGGGTTCATCAACTAGATTCAGCCGCAGGCCAATTTTTTCTTGAGCGGATGGTCAGTGGACCGGAACATAATTACAAATCATTTGTAGACTGCAAATTGACCGCAAGAAGCCCAAACAGATATAATATTTGACTAAAGCATAATAATTTCAAACCTTGCTTACATTTGTATACGATCACATATATCTCTTTATTATGCGTGGGAATACTTTGGAACAGATTTCCTAAATTAAAATCACTTGGAGCTGATTTGCTGGTGTTTTTACAGTCATTTATGTCCAAAAACGAAAATAAATAAATCACCTGCCATTTGGGGAACCCTGACATATAGCTACTCCATACCAATCGCCTCACTCTCTCACTGGACACGGGAAGATGCAAAACGTGGGCGGTGAACCCTGCCTCTGGCTCCCCAGGGAAACTGTCCCTCTGTGTACAGCTTCATTTGGTTCCAACCTTGCAATTAGCGGCACTTTGAGAGAGAACTCACTGTCTTGATGTGTCTAACTTAACCTTGTCGCATCTGCCACCATGCCTAATGTGTGGCGCTCTCTCTCCCTCAGAACTAATGGACAGGTGCTTGGGCAATTATTTTAGTTGAGCAAGGCTGAATCGATTAGCAGAGATGTAGTGGAGTGTTTGTGTGTGTCTACGTGTTTGCATGTGTGTGTGTACATGTGTGTACAGTACGTGTGTATGTGCGTACCGGGTGAATAAGATGCGCATCACCTAAGATCCGTTTTTTTTATTTGCTGTAATGGCTGTCTTTAGCAGGAGGATAGGATATGAGGTTATGATAATGCAAATTAATTGTTATTTATGAGTTGACTTTCTTATTTGTTGTTTGCTGTAGGTGTATGAGAATGGGAAGGACACGGACGGCACACTGGTGCTCATCAACAGAACCGAGCTGGAGAAAGATGTGAGGACGATGACACAGTCATGATGGACCGGGTGAGTACCTCCCTGCTACATCCATTAACACTAAACAAATAGGAAAGGGTCCATACACGGTTCCCTTTCTCCCTTAATTTATATGTAAAATTTTTCATATAGACATAGATATTTTACATTCTGTCAAAATATGGTTTGTTACTCAAAAATGCATATAAAGTTGGGTAATAGAGCTTTGCAGAGTGATTGTGATGAGTGACAGATCAGTTTGACAGTGTATTAGTTAGTATTCAGTACAGAGACAGGAGGTCAGAGCCCGAATGTTAATCCTCTCTCGCCCCCTACTGGTGTAAAGCCTACTCTCTCATCTGCCCTGTAAAGCACAACACACCTTGTAATTTCGCACTGCCGCGACACTCACTGTTTCGTTTCTCTATTCCAAATGTCACCACTCTCACAGCTCTGAACAGCTAGGTTTGTGACAAGTTATTTCTGAATGTATTACTCTTCTCTATAATAAATCATGTGGTCTTCCCAGCTTCTGCAGATAATCCATCAAAGGCTGGGGTCTGGGGTGGTTTACCGCCCCTCTGGTCCCTGTCTCGTCCCCACCGGCTTGTTTGATGAGCAGGGTGGGGTAGTAGCCGGCCTCCGTCACCTCCACACTGACCAGAGGCTGTCGTATGGCGAACACTACCGGTAAGCCCTGGTTCAGGTTCTGGTCCCTGCGTGAATCTCCTCCATCGTTCCCCTTTCCCCACTCCCAGCCTCTTAGTCGGGGCTTAGTGCTTCTGAATCATCATATGGACCAGTGACAGTCGTCTCCCCATCAGGCCTGCTGCACTAAGAGCACAAACACAGTTTGTACCTTATTACAACCCTGAATGTGTAGTGTGTCTTATGAGGAGGGGTGTTGTGGTGGACACTCTGGTTGAGTGGGACATGACATCTTTCTGTCTTCTCTTCTCTCCCCCTAACGTGTGGTGTGAGTGTGCGTGGTGCCTGATGGGCACGTGTCAGCGTGGTGCGCGGCGGGAGCGCGGGGCTTTTCATGTCTCAGTAGTCACTGTAATGATTGCAGATGGGAGCGCTGTGGGGGGCCTGGAGCCCAGAGCCCTGTCATTGTTGCAGGCTGGCAGGGCTGCCCTGACCCGTTACACTGGCTCTATCCTCAGCCTCATCTCATCTGCCTCCCTCCCTCCCACATGGGAGAGTAATGGAAAAGTGTATTTGGCAAATTACATATGTCTGTGTCTTGGAAAACTCTTTCAGTATTCAGCTGTAGTCTACCTTCTTATCCAGAGAGTTGCGACGCTGTTTCAATGTGCTGGATCAGATTTATGTATGTATGCGCCTGCACGGGTTTGATTGCGTCTAATTTGGTAGCGAGGGGAAATCATTTATCTGTGGTGATAGC